>NC_090839.1:33408025-33708650 GCF_028021215.1 Eschrichtius robustus
AACCTTATGAGCTCAAGTTTGAAACCGGGCCACCCTGGCAAAACCTTCATTTCGTCCGTGGTAGGCGAGACAGTTGCGGTTTGAAAGCTGCCTGAAAAACACTCCTGCTGCCCATCTTCTCTTTGCTGCCTGACGGCTTCACGAAAGAACTGTGAGTGTACTCGTATGAGGCTTGCTGGTCTCAGTTCCTTGCTGGGAGCTCCTCCAGGAGCACATGGGAGCTTGCCGGCAAAGAACTGGCACCCCTGGCCTCAAGGAAAAGTCCAGATTTCTCCCATAGGTAGCTCAGGTATGCCCTAGAAACGAAGAAGCATGTGTTAAAGGAACGCTGCAACACCGTTACGTATTTCACGACTCACTGTGCACTCACTTGGGTTGTAACAGCTGTGACAGGGCACTGAATGCCGTCCAACTCTTCTGTTGCGTTTGAGTCCCAGGAAGCAAATGGGTTCGTTGGCTTTAAGGCTGTGAACGTGGAGCGGTAATGGCAAAGCCCTGCCCGGATGGCTCGACAGCTCTCACGTAAACAGCATTCAAACGGCCTCAGGAACGCCGTTCCAAGCAGCCTTACATTCCATGCTGGCGTAGCCAGGAGGGCATTTGGATTCTTCGGAGAAACACCACTGTGCCTCACAAGTGAAACCTGTGGGCTGCCAAATACGTCTCCCGACGGCAGTCGGATTCTAGATGTTTAGTTCCAGAGGAAAAACAACGGACAGGTTTCCCTGTGACAATGCTGGACTTCTGGGACCATCCAGATTCACAAAGGCCTAACTTTTGCCCGGCGGGGGAATGCTCTTCTGCACGTATAGCACTCCCCACGTGAAAACCTACCTTAGCAGAAGGAGGCAGTCTTTCCCTAGTACTAGAAGCTAGGCAGAATCGTCAGATAAAGCTGCTGTGTCATCAAGGTTGAAAGTGGCACACCGACGGGGACGTTCGCATTCTCCTTGTACTGAAGCGACTGGCTCTGGGCTTCAAATCTGCCTGAACAGCACTAGCGGCCCAACTCCTCTTCACTGCACGATTGTCGCTGTGGGCCAATGCTGGCTCTCTCAAAGTTAATAATGTGCTGGCATTCCTTTCTAGAATCTCAACACACTGCACTCCAGATGCAGCTCCAGCCGAATGAAAGGGGACCTAAGGCCTCAAGGTAAGGTCCAGTGTTTCACATCTGCAGAGTTGGGTGTGCAGTGGTATCCACGAAGCCATACTCTGAAAGGGAGTGCCTTAACTATGCTATGCCCTGGGGACACATAGGGCAGTCGATCGTGCACCAATTTTGCATGATGACCGCTGTGTGCCGGAAGAGCTGCCGCTGGCTTCTGAGGAACCCCAGGCGAAATAGGCCCCCGGGAAGCACTCTTCACATTCAGAGCAAGGGCAACGTGCTCCTTTCTGGGTTGCTAGGTAGAGTGTTCCAGTCGTCAAAGAGCCTCGCCAAAACAGCGCCTGGCAGACTCTCTTTGCAAGTGGATCGGCCCCAGTGACTGAAAGGGAACTGTGCTGCTACTACACAATGTGCAGACGAGAGAGTCCGGGACACAGGACAGCACTCTCACAGAAGCGGAAGCTAAGCTTTGCATCCAGCCTGAAGACCAGTACATTTGTCACTTTTAACACTGTTAGGTATGTGCAGGAGCATTGGTCACCGAGGCCTACCTAAGTTACTGAAATACTTACCCAGTTCATCCTATGCAATGGTCCCTGTGCCCAAAGGGTCTCCATGGACGGGCCCTTGTGGGCCCCGTGTGTTTCCTTGAGGTAGTCAGAAACTGCTGAGGATAACCTTATGAGCTCAAGTTTGAAACCAGGCCACCATGGCAAAACCTTCATTTCGTCCGTGGTAGGCGAGACAGTTGCGGTTTGAAAGCTGCCTGAAAAACACTCCTGCTGCCCATCTTCTCTTTGCTGCCTGACGGCGTCACGAAAGAACTGTGAGTGTACTCGTATGAGGCTTGCTGGTCTCAGTTCCTTGCTGGGAGCTCCTCCAGGAGCACATGGGAGCTTGCCGGCAAAGAACTGGCACCCCTGGCCTCAAGGAAAAGTCCAGATTTCTCCCATAGGAAGCTCAGGTATGCCCTAGAAGCGAAGAAGCATGTGTTAAAGGAATGCTGCAACACCGTTACGTATTTCACGACTCACTGTGCACTCACTTGGGTTGTAACAGCTGTGAAAGGGCACAGAATGCCGTCCAACTCTTCTGTTGCGTTTGAGTCCGAGGAAGCAAATGGGTTCGTTGGCTTTCAGGCTGTGAACGTGGAGCGGTAATGGCAAAGCCCTGCCCGGATGGCTCGACAGCTCTCACGTAAACAGCATTCAAACGGCCTCAGGAACGCCGTTCCAAGCAGCCTTACATTCCATGCTGGCGTAGCCAGGGGGGCATTTGGATTCTTCTGAGAAACACCACTGTGCCTCACAAGTGAAACCTGTGGGCTGCCAAATACGTCTCCCGACGGCAGTCGGATGCTAGATGTTTAGTTCCAGAGGAAAAACAACGGACAGGTTTCCCTGTGACAATGCTGGACTTCTGGGACCATCCAGATTCACCAAGGCCTAACTTTTGCCCGGCGGGGGAATGCTCTTCTGCACGTACAGCACTCCCCACGTTGAAACCTACCTTAGCAGAAGGAGGCAGTCTTTCCCTAGTACTAGAAGCTAGGCAGAATCGTCAGATAAAGCTGCTGTGTCATCAAGGTTGAAAGTGGCACACCGACGGGGACGTTCGCATTCTCCTTGTACTGAAGCGACTTGCTCTGGGCTTCGAATCTGCCTGAACAGCACTAGCGGCCCAACTCCTCTTCACTGCACGATTGTCGCTATGGGCTAATGCTGGCTCTCTCAAAGTTAATAATGTGCTGGCATTCCTTTCTAGAATCTCAACACACTGCACTCCAGATGCAGCTCCAGCCGAATGAAAGGGGACCTAAGGCCTCAAGGTAAGGTCCAGTGTTTCACATCTGCAGAGTTGGGTGTGCAGTGGTATCCACGAAGCCATACTCTGAAAGGGAGTGCCTTAACTATGCTATGCCCTGGGGACACATAGGGCAGTCGATCGTCCACCAATTTTGCATGATGACCGCTGTGTGCCGGAAGAGCTGCCGCTGGCTTCTGAGGAACCCCAGGCGAAATAGGCCCCCGGGAAGCACTCTTCACATTCAGAGCAAGGGCAACGTGCTCCTTTCTGGGTTGCTAGGTAGAGTGTTCCAGTCGTCAAAGAGCCTCGCCAAAGCAGCGCCTGGCAGACTCTCTTTGCAAGGGGATCGGCCCCAGTGACTGAAAGGGAACTGCGCTGCTACTACACAATGTGCAGACGAGAGAGTCCGGGACACAGGACAGCACTCTCACAGAAGCGGAAGCTAAGCTTTGCATCCAGCCTGAAGACCAGTACATTTGTCACTTTTCACACTGTTAGGTATGTGCAGGAGCATTGGTCACCGAGGCCTACCTAAGTTACTGAAATACTTACCCAGTTCATCCTGTGCAATGGTCCCTGTGCCCAAAGGGTCTCCATGGACAGGCCCTTGTGGGCCCCGTGTGTTTCCTTGAGGTCGTCAGAAACTGCTGAGGATAACCTTATGAGCTCAAGTTTGAAACCGGGCCACCCTGGCAAAACCGTCATTTCGTCCGTGGTAGGCGAGACAGTTGCGGTTTGAAAGCTGCCTGAAAAACACTCCTGCTGCCCATCTTCTCTTTGCTGCCTGACGGCGTCACGAAAGAACTGTGAGTGTACTCGTATGAGGCTTGCTGGTCTCAGTTCCTTGCTGGGAGCTCCTCCAGGAGCACATGGGAGCTTGCCGGCAAAGAACTGGCACCCCTGGCCTCAAGGAAAAGTCCAGATTTCTCCCATAGGTAGCTCAGGTATGCCCTAGAAGCGAAGAAGCATGTGTTAAAGGAATGCTGCAACACCGTTACGTATTTCACGACTCACTGTGCACTCACTTGGGTTGTAACAGCTGTGACAGGGCACTGAATGCCGTCCAACTCTTCTGTTGCGTTTGAGTTCCAGGAAGCAAATGGGTTCGTTGGCTTTCAGGCTGTGAACGTGGAGCGGTAATGGCAAAGCCCTGCCCGGATGGCTCGAGAGCTCTAACGTAAACAGCATTCAAACGGCCTCAGGAACGCCGTTCCAAGCAGCCTTACATTCCATGCTGGCGTAGCCAGGGGGGCATTTGGATTCTTCTGAGAAACACCACTGTGCCTCACAAGTGAAACTTGTGGGCTGCTAAATACGTCTCCCGACGGCAGTCGGATGCTAGATGTTTAGTTCCAGAGGAAAAACAACGGACAGGTTTCCCTGTGACAATGCTGGACTTCTGGGACCATCCAGATTCACCAAGGCCTATCTTTTGCCCGGCGGGGGTATGCTCTTCTGCACGTACAGCACTCCCCACGTGAAAACCTACCTTAGCAGAAGGAGGCAGTCTTTCCCTAGTACTAGAAGCTAGGCAGAATCGTCAGATAAAGCTGCTGTGTCATCAAGGTTGAAACTGGCACAACGACGGGGACGTTCGCATTCTCCTTGTACTGAAGCGACTGGCTCTGGGCTTCAAATCTGCCTGAACAGCACTAGCGGCCCAACTGCTCTTCACTGCACGATTGTCCCTGTGGGCCAATGCTGGCTCTCTCAAAGTTAATAATGTGCTGGCATTCCTTTCTAGAATCTCAACACACTGCACTCCAGATGCAGCTCCAGCCGAATGAAAGGGGACCTAAGGCCTCAAGGTAAGGTCCAGTGTTTCACATCTGCAGAGCTGGGTGTGCAGTGGTATCCACGAAGCCATACTCTGAAAGGGAGTGCCTTAACTATGCTATGCCCTGGGGACACATAGGGCAGTCGATCGTGCACCAATTTTGGATGATGACCGCTGTGTGCCGGAAGAGCTACCGCTGGCTTCTGAGGAACCCCAGGCGAAATAGGCCCCCGGGAAGCACTCTTCACATTCAGAGCAAGGGCAACCTGCTCCTTTCTGGTTTGCTAGGTAGAGTGTTCCAGTCGTCAAAGAGCCTCGCCAAAGCAGCGCCTGGCAGACTCTCTTTGCAAGGGTCTCGGCCCCAGTGACTGAAAGGGAACTGCGCTGCTACTAAACAATGTGCAGACGAGAGAGTCCGGGACACAGGACAGCACTCTCACAGAAGCGGAAGCTAAGCTTTGCATCCAGCCTGAAGACCAGTACATTTGTCACTTTTCACACTGTTAGGTATGTGCAGGAGCATTGGTCACCGAGGCCTACCTAAGTTACTGAAATACTTACCCAGTTCATCCTATGCAATGGTCCCTGTGCCCAAAGGGTCTCCATGGACGGGCCCTTGTGGGCCCCGTGTGTTTCCTTGAGGTAGTCAGAAACTGCTGAGGATAACCTTATGAGCTCAAGTTTGAAACCGGGCCACCCTGGCAAAACCTTCATTTCGTCCGTGGTAGGCGAGACAGTTGCGGTTTGAAAGCTGCCTGAAAAACACTCCTGCTGCCCATCTTCTCTTTGCTGCCTGACGGCGTCACGAAAGAACTGTGAGTGTACTCGTATGAGGCTTGCTGGTCTCAGTTCCTTGCTGGGAGCTCCTCCAGGAGCACATGGGAGCTTGCCGGCAAAGAACTGGCACCCCTGGCCTCAAGGAAAAGTCCAGATTTCTCCCATAGGAAGCTCAGGTATGCCCTAGAAGCGAAGAAGCATGTGTTAAAGGAATGCTGCAACACCGTTACGTATTTCACGACTCACTGTGCACTCACTTGGGTTGTAACAACTGTGAAAGGGCACTGAATGCCGTCCAACTCTTCTGTTGCGTTTGAGTCCCAGGAAGCAAATGGGTTCGTTGGCGTTCAGGCTGTGAACGTGGAGCGGTAATGGCAAAGCCCTGCCCGGATGGCTCGACAGCTCTCACGTAAACAGCATTCAAACGGCCTCAGGAACGCCGTTCCAAGCAGCCTTACATTCCATGCTGGCGTAGCCAGGGGGGCATTTGGATTCTTCTGAGAAACACCACTGTGCCTCACAAGTGAAACCTGTGGGCTGCCAAATACGTCTCCCGACGGCAGTCGGATGCTAGATGTTTAGTTCCAGAGGAAAAACAACGGACAGGTTTCCCTGTGACAATGCTGGACTTCTGGGACCATCCAGATTCACCAAGGCCTAACTTTTGCCCGGCGGGGGAATGCTCTTCTGCACGTACAGCACTCCCCACGTTGAAACCTACCTTAGCAGAAGGAGGCAGTCTTTCCCTAATACTAGAAGCTAGGCAGAATCGTCAGATAAAGCTGCTGTGTCATCAAGGTTGAAAGTGGCACACCGACGGGGACGTTCGCATTCTCCTTGTACTGAAGCGACTGGCTCTGGGCTTCGAATCTGCCTGAACAGCACTAGCGGCCCAACTCCTCTTCACTGCACGATTGTCGCTGTAGGCCAATGCTGGCTCCCTCAAAGTTAATAATGTGCTGGCATTCCTTTCTAGAATCTCAACACACTGCACTCCAGATGCAGCTCCAGCCAAATGAAAGGGGACTTAAGGCCTCAAGGTAAGGTCCAGTGTTTCACATCTGCAGAGTTGGGTGTGCAGTGGTATCCACGAAGCCATACTCTGAAAGGGAGTGCCTTAACTATGCTATGCCCTGGGGACACATAGGGCAGTCGATCGTCCACCAATTTTGCATGATGACCGCTGTGTGCCGGAAGAGCTGCCGCTGGCTTCTGAGGAACCCCAGGTGAAATAGGCCCCCGGGAAGCACTCTTCACATTCAGAGCAAGGGCAACGTGCTCCTTTCTGGGTTGCTAGGTAGAGTGTTCCAGTCGTCAAAGAGCCTCGCCAAAGCAGCGCCTGGCAGACTCTCTTTGCAAGGGGATCGGCCCCAGTGACTGAAAGGGAACTGCGCTGCTACTACACAATGTGCAGACGAGAGAGTCCGGGACACAGGACAGCACTCTCACAGAAGCGGAAGCTAAGCTTTGCATCCAGCCTGAAGACCAGTACATTTGTAACTTTTCACACTGTTAGGTATGTGCAGGAGCATTGGTCACCGAGGCCTACCTAAGTTACTGAAATACTTACCCAGTTCATCCTATGCAATGGTCCCTGTGCCCAAAAGGTCTCCATGGACGGGCCCTTGTGGGCCCCGTGTGTTTCCTTGAGGTCGTCAGAAACTGCTGAGGATAACCTTATGAGCTCAAGTTTGAAACCGGGCCACCCTGGCAAAACCTTCATTTCGTCCGTGGTAGGCGAGACAGTTGCGGTTTGAAAGCTGCCTGAAAAACACTCCTGCTGCCCATCTTCTCTTTGCTGCCTGACGGCGTCACGAAAGAACTGTGAGTGTACTCGTATGAGGCTTGCTGGTCTCAGTTCCTTGCTGGGAGCTCCTCCAGGAGCACATGGGAGCTTGCCGGCAAAGAACTGGCACCCCTGGCCTCAAGGAAAAGTCCAGATTTCTCCCATAGGTAGCTCAGGTATGCCCTAGAAGCGAAGAAGCATGTGTTAAAGGAATGCTGCAACACCGTTACGTATTTCACGACTCACTGTGCACTCACTTGGGTTGTAACAGCTGTGACAGGGCACTGAATGCCGTCCAACTCTTCTGTTGCGTTTGAGTCCCAGGAAGCAAATGGGTTCGTTGGCTTTCAGGCTGTGAACGTGGAGCGGTAATGGCAAAGCCCTGCCCGGATGGCTCGACAGCTCTCACGTAAACAGCATTCAAACGGCCTCAGGAACGCCGTTCCAAGCAGCCTTACATTCCATGCTGGCGTAGCCAGGGGGGCATTTGGATTCTTCTGAGAAACACCACTGTGCCTCACAAGTGAAACCTGTGGGCTGCCAAATACGTCTCCCGACGGCAGTCGGATGCTAGATGTTTAGTTCCAGAGGAAAAACAACGGACAGGTTTCCCTGTGACAATGCTGGACTTCTGGGACCATCCAGATTCACCAAGGCCTATCTTTTGCCCGGCGGGGGTATGCTCTTCTGCACGTACAGCACTCCCCACGTGAAAACCTACCTTAGCAGAAGGAGGCAGTCTTTCCCTAGTACTAGAAGCTAGGCAGAATCGTCAGATAAAGCTGCTGTGTCATCAAGGTTGAAACTGGCACAACGACGGGGACGTTCGCATTCTCCTTGTACTGAAGCGACTGGCTCTGGGCTTCAAATCTGCCTGAACAGCACTAGCGGCCCAACTGCTCTTCACTGCACGATTGTCCCTGTGGGCCAATGCTGGCTCTCTCAAAGTTAATAATGTGCTGGCATTCCTTTCTAGAATCTCAACACACTGCACTCCAGATGCAGCTCCAGCCGAATGAAAGGGGACCTAAGGCCTCAAGGTAAGGTCCAGTGTTTCACATCTGCAGAGCTGGGTGTGCAGTGGTATCCACGAAGCCATACTCTGAAAGGGAGTGCCTTAACTATGCTATGCCCTGGGGACACATAGGGCAGTCGATCGTGCACCAATTTTGGATGATGACCGCTGTGTGCCGGAAGAGCTACCGCTGGCTTCTGAGGAACCCCAGGCGAAATAGGCCCCCGGGAAGCACTCTTCACATTCAGAGCAAGGGCAACCTGCTCCTTTCTGGTTTGCTAGGTAGAGTGTTCCAGTCGTCAAAGAGCCTCGCCAAAGCAGCGCCTGGCAGACTCTCTTTGCAAGGGTCTCGGCCCCAGTGACTGAAAGGGAACTGCGCTGCTACTAAACAATGTGCAGACGAGAGAGTCCGGGACACAGGACAGCACTCTCACAGAAGCGGAAGCTAAGCTTTGCATCCAGCCTGAAGACCAGTACATTTGTCACTTTTCACACTGTTAGGTATGTGCAGGAGCATTGGTCACCGAGGCCTACCTAAGTTACTGAAATACTTACCCAGTTCATCCTATGCAATGGTCCCTGTGCCCAAAGGGTCTCCATGGACGGGCCCTTGTGGGCCCCGTGTGTTTCCTTGAGGTAGTCAGAAACTGCTGAGGATAACCTTATGAGCTCAAGTTTGAAACCGGGCCACCCTGGCAAAACCTTCATTTCGTCCGTGGTAGGCGAGACAGTTGCGGTTTGAAAGCTGCCTGAAAAACACTCCTGCTGCCCATCTTCTCTTTGCTGCCTGACGGCGTCACGAAAGAACTGTGAGTGTACTCGTATGAGGCTTGCTGGTCTCAGTTCCTTGCTGGGAGCTCCTCCAGGAGCACATGGGAGCTTGCCGGCAAAGAACTGGCACCCCTGGCCTCAAGGAAAAGTCCAGATTTCTCCCATAGGAAGCTCAGGTATGCCCTAGAAGCGAAGAAGCATGTGTTAAAGGAATGCTGCAACACCGTTACGTATTTCACGACTCACTGTGCACTCACTTGGGTTGTAACAACTGTGAAAGGGCACTGAATGCCGTCCAACTCTTCTGTTGCGTTTGAGTCCCAGGAAGCAAATGGGTTCGTTGGCGTTCAGGCTGTGAACGTGGAGCGGTAATGGCAAAGCCCTGCCCGGATGGCTCGACAGCTCTCACGTAAACAGCATTCAAACGGCCTCAGGAACGCCGTTCCAAGCAGCCTTACATTCCATGCTGGCGTAGCCAGGGGGGCATTTGGATTCTTCTGAGAAACACCACTGTGCCTCACAAGTGAAACCTGTGGGCTGCCAAATACGTCTCCCGACGGCAGTCGGATGCTAGATGTTTAGTTCCAGAGGAAAAACAACGGACAGGTTTCCCTGTGACAATGCTGGACTTCTGGGACCATCCAGATTCACCAAGGCCTAACTTTTGCCCGGCGGGGGAATGCTCTTCTGCACGTACAGCACTCCCCACGTTGAAACCTACCTTAGCAGAAGGAGGCAGTCTTTCCCTAATACTAGAAGCTAGGCAGAATCGTCAGATAAAGCTGCTGTGTCATCAAGGTTGAAAGTGGCACACCGACGGGGACGTTCGCATTCTCCTTGTACTGAAGCGACTGGCTCTGGGCTTCGAATCTGCCTGAACAGCACTAGCGGCCCAACTCCTCTTCACTGCACGATTGTCGCTGTAGGCCAATGCTGGCTCCCTCAAAGTTAATAATGTGCTGGCATTCCTTTCTAGAATCTCAACACACTGCACTCCAGATGCAGCTCCAGCCAAATGAAAGGGGACTTAAGGCCTCAAGGTAAGGTCCAGTGTTTCACATCTGCAGAGTTGGGTGTGCAGTGGTATCCACGAAGCCATACTCTGAAAGGGAGTGCCTTAACTATGCTATGCCCTGGGGACACATAGGGCAGTCGATCGTCCACCAATTTTGCATGATGACCGCTGTGTGCCGGAAGAGCTGCCGCTGGCTTCTGAGGAACCCCAGGTGAAATAGGCCCCCGGGAAGCACTCTTCACATTCAGAGCAAGGGCAACGTGCTCCTTTCTGGGTTGCTAGGTAGAGTGTTCCAGTCGTCAAAGAGCCTCGCCAAAGCAGCGCCTGGCAGACTCTCTTTGCAAGGGGATCGGCCCCAGTGACTGAAAGGGAACTGCGCTGCTACTACACAATGTGCAGACGAGAGAGTCCGGGACACAGGACAGCACTCTCACAGAAGCGGAAGCTAAGCTTTGCATCCAGCCTGAAGACCAGTACATTTGTAACTTTTCACACTGTTAGGTATGTGCAGGAGCATTGGTCACCGAGGCCTACCTAAGTTACTGAAATACTTACCCAGTTCATCCTATGCAATGGTCCCTGTGCCCAAAAGGTCTCCATGGACGGGCCCTTGTGGGCCCCGTGTGTTTCCTTGAGGTCGTCAGAAACTGCTGAGGATAACCTTATGAGCTCAAGTTTGAAACCGGGCCACCCTGGCAAAACCTTCATTTCGTCCGTGGTAGGCGAGACAGTTGCGGTTTGAAAGCTGCCTGAAAAACACTCCTGCTGCCCATCTTCTCTTTGCTGCCTGACGGCGTCACGAAAGAACTGTGAGTGTACTCGTATGAGGCTTGCTGGTCTCAGTTCCTTGCTGGGAGCTCCTCCAGGAGCACATGGGAGCTTGCCGGCAAAGAACTGGCACCCCTGGCCTCAAGGAAAAGTCCAGATTTCTCCCATAGGTAGCTCAGGTATGCCCTAGAAGCGAAGAAGCATGTGTTAAAGGAATGCTGCAACACCGTTACGTATTTCACGACTCACTGTGCACTCACTTGGGTTGTAACAGCTGTGACAGGGCACTGAATGCCGTCCAACTCTTCTGTTGCGTTTGAGTCCCAGGAAGCAAATGGGTTCGTTGGCTTTCAGGCTGTGAACGTGGAGCGGTAATGGCAAAGCCCTGCCCGGATGGCTCGACAGCTCTCACGTAAACAGCATTCAAACGGCCTCAGGAACGCCGTTCCAAGCAGCCTTACATTCCATGCTGGCGTAGCCAGGGGGGCATTTGGATTCTTCTGAGAAACACCACTGTGCCTCACAAGTGAAACCTGTGGGCTGCCAAATACGTCTCCCGACGGCAGTCGGATGCTAGATGTTTAGTTCCAGAGGAAAAACAACGGACAGGTTTCCCTGTGACAATGCTGGACTTCTGGGACCATCCAGATTCACCAAGGCCTATCTTTTGCCCGGCGGGGGTATGCTCTTCTGCACGTACAGCACTCCCCACGTGAAAACCTACCTTAGCAGAAGGAGGCAGTCTTTCCCTAGTACTAGAAGCTAGGCAGAATCGTCAGATAAAGCTGCTGTGTCATCAAGGTTGAAAGTGGCACACCGACGGGGACGTTCGCATTCTCCTTGTACTGAAGCGACTGGCTCTGGGCTTCGAATCTGCCTGAACAGCACTAGCGGCCCAACTGCTCTTCACTGCACGATTGTCGCTGTGGGCCAATGCTGGCTCTCTCAAAGTTAATAATGTGCTGGCATTCCTTTCTAGAATCTCAACACACTGCACTCCAGATGCAGCTCCAGCCGAATGAAAGGGGACCTAAGGCCTCAAGGTAAGGTCCAGTGTTTCACATCTGCAGAGTTGGGTGTGCAGTGGTATCCACGAAGCCATACTCTGAAAGGGAGTGCCTTAACTATGCTATGCCCTGGGGACACATAGGGCAGTCGATCGTGCACCAAGTTTGCATGATGACCGCTGTGTGCCGGAAGAGCTGCCGCTGGCTTCTGAGGAACCCCAGGCGAAATAGGCCCCCGGGAAGCACTCTTCACATTCAGAGCAAGGGCAACCTGCTCCTTTCTGGGTTGCTAGGTAGAGTGTTCCAGTCGTCAAAGAGCCTCGCCAAAGCAGCGCCTGGCAGACTCTCTTTGCAATTGGATCGGCCCCAGTGACTGAAAGGGAACTGCGCTGCTACTACACAATGTGCAGACGAGAGATTCCGGGACACAGGACAGCACTCTCACAGAAGCGGAAGCTAAGCTTTGCATCCAGCCTGAAGACCAGTACATTTGTCACTTTTCACACTGTTAGGTATGTGCAGGAGCATTGGTCACCGAGGCCTACCTAAGTTACTGAAATACATACCCAGTTCATCCTATGCAATGGTCCCTGTGCCCAAAGGGTCTCCATGGACGGGCCCTTGTGGGCCCCGTGTGTTTCCTTGAGGTAGTCAGAAACTGCTGAGGATAACCTTATGAGCTCAAGTTTGAAACCGGGCCACCCTGGCAAAACCTTCATTTCGTCCGTGGTAGGCGAGACAGTTGCGGTTTGAAAGCTGCCTGAAAAACACTCCTGCTGCCCATCTTCTCTTTGCTGCCTGACGGCGTCACGAAAGAACTGTGAGTGTACTCGTATGAGGCTTGCTGGTCTCAGTTCCTTGCTTGGAGCTCCTCCAGGAGCACATGGGAGCTTGCCGGCAAAGAACTGGCACCCCTGGCCTCAAGGAAAAGTCCTGATTTCTCCCATAGGAAGCTCAGGTATGCCCTAGAAGCGAAGAAGCATGTGTTAAAGGAATGCTGCAACACCGTTACGTATTTCACGACTCACTGTGCACTCACTTGGGTTGTAACAGCTGTGAAAGGGCACTGAATGCCGTCCAACTCTTCTGTTGCGTTTGAGTCCCAGGAAGCAAATGGGTTCGTTGGCTTTCAGGCTGTGAACGTGGAGCGGTAATGGCAAAGCCCTGCCCGGATGGCTCGACAGCTCTCACGTAAACAGCATTCAAACGGCCTCAGGAACGCCGTTCCAAGCAGCCTTACATTCCATGCTGGCGTAGCCAGGGGGGCATTTGGATTCTTCGGAGAAACACCACTGTGCCTCACAAGTGAAACCTGTGGGCTGCCAAATACGTCTCCCGACGGCAGTCGGATGCTAGATGTTTAGTTCCAGAGGAAAAACAACGGACAGGTTTCCCTGTGACAATGCTGGACTTCTGGGACCATCCAGATTCACCAAGGCCTAACTTTTGCCCGGCGGGGGAATGCTCTTCTGCACGTACAGCACTCCCCACGTTGAAACCTACCTTAGCAGAAGGAGGCAGTCTTTCCCTAGTACTAGAAGCTAGGCAGAATCTTCAGATAAAGCTGCTGTGTCATCAAGGTTGAAAGTGGCACACCGACGGGGACGTTCGCATTCTCCTTGTACTGAAGCGACTTGCTCTGGGCTTCGAATCTGCCTGAACAGCACTAGCGGCCCAACTCCTCTTCACTGCACGATTGTCGCTGTGGGCCAATGCTGGCTCTCTCAAAGTTAATAATGTGCTGGCATTCATTTCTAGAATCTCAACACACTGCACTCCAGATGCAGCTCCAGCCGAATGAAAGGGGACCTAAGGCCTCAAGGTAAGGTCCAGTGTTTCACATCTGCAGAGTTGGGTGTGCAGTGGTATCCACGAAGCCATACTCTGAAACGGAGTGCCTTAACTATGCTATGCCCTGGGGACACATAGGGCAGTCGATTGTCCACCAATTTTGCATGATGACCGCTGTGTGCCGGAAGAGCTGCCGCTGGCTTCTGAGGAACCCCAGGCGAAATAGGCCCCCGGGAAGCACTCTTCACATTCAGAGCAAGGGCAACGTGCTCCTTTCTGGGTTGCTAGGTAGAGTGTTCCAGTCGTCAAAGAGCCTCGCCAAAGCAGCGCCTGGCAGACTCTATTTGCAAGGGGATCGGCCCCAGTGACTGAAAGGGAACTGCGCTGCTACTACACAATGTGCAGACGAGGGAGTCCGGGACACAGGACAGCACTCTCACAGAAGCGGAAGCTAAGCTTTGCATCCAGCCTGAAGACCAGTACATTTGTCACTTTTCACACTGTTAGATATGTGCAGGAGCATTGGTCACCGAGGCCTACCTAAGTTACTGAAATACTTACCCAGTTCATCCTGTGCAATGGTCCCTGTGCCCAAAGGGTCTCCATGGACGGGCCCTTGTGGGCCCCGTGTGTTTCCTTGAGGTCGTCAGAAACTGCTGAGGATAACCTTATGAGCTCAAGTTTGAAACCGGGCCACCCTGGCAAAACCTTCATTTCGTCCGTGGTAGGCGAGACAGTTGCGGTTTGAAAGCTGCCTGAAAAACACTCCTGCTGCCCATCTTCTCTTTGCTGCCTGACGGCGTCACGAAAGAACTGTGAGTGTACTCGTATGAGGCTTGCTGGTCTCAGTTCCTTGCTGGGAGCTCCTCCAGGAGCACATGGGAGCTTGCCGGCAAAGAACTGGCACCCCTGGCCTCAAGGAAAAGTCCAGATTTCTCCCATAGGTAGCTCAGGTATGCCCTAGAAGCGAAGAAGCATGTGTTAAAGGAATGCTGCAACACCGTTACGTATTTCACGACTCACTGTGCACTCACTTGGGTTGTAACAGCTGTGACAGGGCACTGAATGCCGTCCAACTCTTCTGTTGCGTTTGAGTCCCAGGAAGCAAATGGGTTCGTTGGCTTTCAGGCTGTGAACGTGGAGCGGTAATGGCAAAGCCCTGCCCGGATGGCTCGACAGCTCTCACGTAAACAGCATTCAAACGGCCTCAGGAACGCCGTTCCAAGCAGCCTTACATTCCATGCTGGCGTAGCCAGGGGGGCATTTGGATTCTTCTGAGAAACACCACTGTGCCTCACAAGTGAAACCTGTGGGCTGCTAAATACGTCTCCCGACGGCAGTCGGATGCTAGATGTTTAGTTCCAGAGGAAAAACAACGGACAGGTTTCCCTGTGACAATGCTGGACTTCTGGGACCATCCAGATTCACCAAGGCCTATCTTTTGCCCGGCGGGGGTATGCTCTTCTGCACGTACAGCACTCCCCACGTGAAAACCTACCTTAGCAGAAGGAGGCAGTCTTTCCCTAGTACTAGAAGCTAGGCAGAATCGTCAGATAAAGCTGCTGTGTCATCAAGGTTGAAAGTGGCACACCGACGGGGACGTTCGCATTCTCCTTGTACTGAAGCGACTGGCTCTGGGCTTCGAATCTGCCTGAACAGCACTAGCGGCCCAACTGCTCTTCACTGCACGATTGTCGCTGTGGGCCAATGCTGGCTCTCTCAAAGTTAATAATGTGCTGGCATTCCTTTCTAGAATCTCAACACACTGCACTCCAGATGCAGCTCCAGCCGAATGAAAGGGGACCTAAGGCCTCAAGGTAAGGTCCAGTGTTTCACATCTGCAGAGTTGGGTGTGCAGTGGTATCCACGAAGCCATACTCTGAAAGGGAGTGCCTTAACTATGCTATGCCCTGGGGACACATAGGGCAGTCGATCGTGCACCAATTTTGCATGATGACCGCTGTGTGCCGGAAGAGCTACCGCTGGCTTCTGAGGAACCCCAGGCGAAATAGGCCCCCGGGAAGCACTCTTCACATTCAGAGCAAGGGCAACCTGCTCCTTTCTGGTTTGCTAGGTAGAGTGTTCCATTCGTCAAAGAGCCTCGCCAAAGCAGCGCCTGGCAGACTCTCTTTGCAAGGGTCTCGGCCCCAGTGACTGAAAGGGAACTGCGCTGCTACTAAACAATGTGCAGACGAGAGAGTCCGGGACACAGGACAGCACTCTCACAGAAGCGGAAGCTAAGCTTTGCATCCAGCCTGAAGACCAGTACATTTGTCACTTTTCACACTGTTAGGTATGTGCAGGAGCATTGGTCACCGAGGCCTACCTAAGTTACTGAAATACATACCCAGTTCATCCTATGCAATGGTCCCTGTGCCCAAAGGGTCTCCATGGACGGGCCCTTGTGGGCCCCGTGTGTTTCCTTGAGGTAGTCAGAAACTGCTGAGGATAACCTTATGAGCTCAAGTTTGAAACCGGGCCACCCTGGCAAAACCTTCATTTCGTCCGTGGTAGGCGAGACAGTTGCGGTTTGAAAGCTGCCTGAAAAACACTCCTGCTGCCCATCTTCTCTTTGCTGCCTGACGGCGTCACGAAAGAACTGTGAGTGTACTCGTATGAGGCTTGCTGGTCTCAGTTCCTTGCTTGGAGCTCTTCCAGGAGCACATGGGAGCTTGCCGGCAAAGAACTGGCACCCCTGGCCTCAAGGAAAAGTCCAGATTTCTCCCATAGGAAGCTCAGGTATGCCCTAGAAGCGAAGAAGCATGTGTTAAAGGAATGCTGCAACACCGTTACGTATTTCACGACTCACTGTGCACTCACTTGGGTTGTAACAGCTGTGAAAGGGCACTGAATGCCGTCCAACTCTTCTGTTGCGTTTGAGTCCCAGGAAGCAAATGGGTTCGTTGGCTTTCAGGCTGTGAACGTGGAGCGGTAATGGCAAAGCCCTGCCCGGATGGCTCGACAGCTCTCACGTAAACAGCATTCAAACGGCCTCAGGAACGCCGTTCCAAGCAGCCTTACATTCCATGCTGGCGTAGCCAGGGGGGCATTTGGATTCTTCTGAGAAACACCACTGTGCCTCACAAGTGCAACCTGTGGGCTGCCAAATACGTCTCCCGACGGCAGTCGGATGCTAGATGTTTAGTTCCAGAGGAAAAACAACGGACAGATTTCCCTGTGACAATGCTGGACTTCTGGGACCATCCAGATTCACCAAGGCCTAACTTTTGCCCGGCGGGGGAATGCTCTTCTGCACGTACAGCACTCCCCACGTTGAAACCTACCTTAGCAGAAGGAGGCAGTCTTTCCCTAGTACTAGAAGCTAGGCAGAATCTTCAGATAAAGCTGCTGTGTCATCAAGGTTGAAAGTGGCACACCGACGGGGACGTTCGCATTCTCCTTGTACTGAAGCGACTTGCTCTGGGCTTCGAATCTGCCTGAACAGCACTAGCGGCCCAACTCCTCTTCACTGCACGATTGTCGCTGTAGGCCAATGCTGGCTCTCTCAAAGTTAATAATGTGCTGGCATTCATTTCTAGAATCTCAACACACTGCACTCCAGATGCAGCTCCAGCCGAATGAAAGGGGACCTAAGGCCTCAAGGTAAGGTCCAGTGTTTCACATCTGCAGAGTTGGGTGTGCAGTGGTATCCACGAAGCCATACTCTGAAACGGAGTGCCTTAACTATGCTATGCCCTGGGGACACATAGGGCAGTCGATCGTCCACCAATTTTGCATGATGACCGCTGTGTGCCGGAAGAGCTGCCGCTGGCTTCTGAGGAACCCCAGGCGAAATAGGCCCCCGGGAAGCACTCTTCACATTCAGAGCAAGGGCAACGTGCTCCTTTCTGGGTTGCTAGATAGAGTGTTCCAGTCGTCAAA
Source organism: Eschrichtius robustus (assembly GCF_028021215.1). Lineage (NCBI taxonomy): Eukaryota > Metazoa > Chordata > Mammalia > Artiodactyla > Eschrichtiidae > Eschrichtius > Eschrichtius robustus. Next base: position 33,425,532 of record NC_090839.1, read on the forward strand.
GAGCATCGCCAAAGCAGCGCCTGGCAGACTCTATTTGCAAGGGGATCGGCCCCAGTGACTGAAAGGGAACTGCGCTGCTACTACACAATGTGCAGACGAGAGAGTCCGGGACACAGGACAGCACTCTCACAGAAGCGGAAGCTAAGCTTTGCATCCAGCCTGAAGAACAGTACATTTGTCACTTTTCACACTGTTAGGTATGTGCAGGAGCATTGGTCACCGAGGCCTACCTAAGTTACTGAAATACTTACCCAGTTCATCCTGTGCAATGGTCCCTGTGCCCAAAGGGTCTCCATGGACGGGCCCTTGTGGGCCCCGTGTGTTTCCTTGAGGTCGTCAGAAACTGCTGAAGATAACCTTATGAGCTCAAGTTTGAAACCGGGCCACCCTGGCAAAACCTTCATTTCGTCCGTGGTAGGCGAGACAGTTGCGGTTTGAAAGCTGCCTGAAAAACACTCCTGCTGCCCATCTTCTCTTTGCTGCCTGACGGCGTCACGAAAGAACTGTGAGTGTACTCGTATGAGGCTTGCTGGTCTCAGTTCCTTGCTGGGAGCTCCTCCAGGAGCACATGGGAGCTTGCCGGCAAAGAACTGGCACCCCTGGCCTCAAGGAAAAGTCCAGATTTCTCCCATAGGTAGCTCAGGTATGCCCTAGAAGCGAAGAAGCATGTGTTAAAGGAATGCTGCAACACCGTTACGTATTTCACGACTCACTGTGCACTCACTTGGGTTGTAACAGCTGTGACAGGGCACTGAATGCCGTCCAACTCTTCTGTTGCGTTTGAGTCCCAGGAAGCAAATGGGTTCGTTGGCTTTCAGGCTGTGAACGTGGAGCGGTAATGGCAAAGCCCTGCCCGGATGGCTCGACAGCTCTCACGTAAACAGCATTCAAACGGCCTCAGGAACGCCGTTCCAAGCAGCCTTACATTCCATGCTGGCGTAGCCAGGGGGGCATTTGGATTCTTCTGAGAAACACCACTGTGCCTCACAAGTGAAACCTGTGGGCTGCTAAATACGTCTCCCGACGGCAGTCGGATGCTAGATGTTTAGTTCCAGAGGAAAAACAACGGACAGGTTTCCCTGTGACAATGCTGGACTTCTGGGACCATCCAGATTCACCAAGGCCTATCTTTTGCCCGGCGGGGGTATGCTCTTCTGCACGTACAGCACTCCCCACGTGAAAACCTACCTTAGCAGAAGGAGGCAGTCTTTCCCTAGTACTAGAAGCTAGGCAGAATCGTCAGATAAAGCTGCTGTGTCATCAAGGTTGAAAGTGGCACACCGACGGGGACGTTCGCATTCTCCTTGTACTGAAGCGACTGGCTCTGGGCTTCGAATCTGCCTGAACAGCACTAGCGGCCCAACTGCTCTTCACTGCACGATTGTCGCTGTGGGCCAATGCTGGCTCTCTCAAAGTTAATAATGTGCTGGCATTCCTTTCTAGAATCTCAACACACTGCACTCCAGATGCAGCTCCAGCCGAATGAAAGGGGACCTAAGGCCTCAAGGTAAGGTCCAGTGTTTCACATCTGCAGAGTTGGGTGTGCAGTGGTATCCACGAAGCCATACTCTGAAAGGGAGTGCCTTAACTATGCTATGCCCTGGGGACACATAGGGCAGTCGATCGTGCACCAATTTTGCATGATGACCGCTGTGTGCCGGAAGAGCTACCGCTGGCTTCTGAGGAACCCCAGGCGAAATAGGCCCCCGGGAAGCACTCTTCACATTCAGAGCAAGGGCAACCTGCTCCTTTCTGGTTTGCTAGGTAGAGTGTTCCATTCGTCAAAGAGCCTCGCCAAAGCAGCGCCTGGCAGACTCTCTTTGCAAGGGTCTCGGCCCCAGTGACTGAAAGGGAACTGCGCTGCTACTAAACAATGTGCAGACGAGAGAGTCCGGGACACAGGACAGCACTCTCACAGAAGCGGAAGCTAAGCTTTGCATCCAGCCTGAAGACCAGTACATTTGTCACTTTTCACACTGTTAGGTATGTGCAGGAGCATTGGTCACCGAGGCCTACCTAAGTTACTGAAATACATACCCAGTTCATCCTATGCAATGGTCCCTGTGCCCAAAGGGTCTCCATGGACGGGCCCTTGTGGGCCCCGTGTGTTTCCTTGAGGTAGTCAGAAACTGCTGAGGATAACCTTATGAGCTCAAGTTTGAAACCGGGCCACCCTGGCAAAACCTTCATTTCGTCCGTGGTAGGCGAGACAGTTGCGGTTTGAAAGCTGCCTGAAAAACACTCCTGCTGCCCATCTTCTCTTTGCTGCCTGACGGCGTCACGAAAGAACTGTGAGTGTACTCGTATGAGGCTTGCTGGTCTCAGTTCCTTGCTTGGAGCTCTTCCAGGAGCACATGGGAGCTTGCCGGCAAAGAACTGGCACCCCTGGCCTCAAGGAAAAGTCCAGATTTCTCCCATAGGAAGCTCAGGTATGCCCTAGAAGCGAAGAAGCATGTGTTAAAGGAATGCTGCAACACCGTTACGTATTTCACGACTCACTGTGCACTCACTTGGGTTGTAACAGCTGTGAAAGGGCACTGAATGCCGTCCAACTCTTCTGTTGCGTTTGAGTCCCAGGAAGCAAATGGGTTCGTTGGCTTTCAGGCTGTGAACGTGGAGCGGTAATGGCAAAGCCCTGCCCGGATGGCTCGACAGCTCTCACGTAAACAGCATTCAAACGGCCTCAGGAACGCCGTTCCAAGCAGCCTTACATTCCATGCTGGCGTAGCCAGGGGGGCATTTGGATTCTTCTGAGAAACACCACTGTGCCTCACAAGTGCAACCTGTGGGCTGCCAAATACGTCTCCCGACGGCAGTCGGATGCTAGATGTTTAGTTCCAGAGGAAAAACAACGGACAGATTTCCCTGTGACAATGCTGGACTTCTGGGACCATCCAGATTCACCAAGGCCTAACTTTTGCCCGGCGGGGGAATGCTCTTCTGCACGTACAGCACTCCCCACGTTGAAACCTACCTTAGCAGAAGGAGGCAGTCTTTCCCTAGTACTAGAAGCTAGGCAGAATCTTCAGATAAAGCTGCTGTGTCATCAAGGTTGAAAGTGGCACACCGACGGGGACGTTCGCATTCTCCTTGTACTGAAGCGACTTGCTCTGGGCTTCGAATCTGCCTGAACAGCACTAGCGGCCCAACTCCTCTTCACTGCACGATTGTCGCTGTAGGCCAATGCTGGCTCTCTCAAAGTTAATAATGTGCTGGCATTCATTTCTAGAATCTCAACACACTGCACTCCAGATGCAGCTCCAGCCGAATGAAAGGGGACCTAAGGCCTCAAGGTAAGGTCCAGTGTTTCACATCTGCAGAGTTGGGTGTGCAGTGGTATCCACGAAGCCATACTCTGAAACGGAGTGCCTTAACTATGCTATGCCCTGGGGACACATAGGGCAGTCGATCGTCCACCAATTTTGCATGATGACCGCTGTGTGCCGGAAGAGCTGCCGCTGGCTTCTGAGGAACCCCAGGCGAAATAGGCCCCCGGGAAGCACTCTTCACATTCAGAGCAAGGGCAACGTGCTCCTTTCTGGGTTGCTAGATAGAGTGTTCCAGTCGTCAAAGAGCATCGCCAAAGCAGCGCCTGGCAGACTCTATTTGCAAGGGGATCGGCCCCAGTGACTGAAAGGGAACTGCGCTGCTACTACACAATGTGCAGACGAGAGAGTCCGGGACACAGGACAGCACTCTCACAGAAGCGGAAGCTAAGCTTTGCATCCAGCCTGAAGAACAGTACATTTGTCACTTTTCACACTGTTAGGTATGTGCAGGAGCATTGGTCACCGAGGCCTACCTAAGTTACTGAAATACTTACCCAGTTCATCCTGTGCAATGGTCCCTGTGCCCAAAGGGTCTCCATGGACGGGCCCTTGTGGGCCCCGTGTGTTTCCTTGAGGTCGTCAGAAACTGCTGAAGATAACCTTATGAGCTCAAGTTTGAAACCGGGCCACCCTGGCAAAACCTTCATTTCGTCCGTGGTAGGCGAGACAGTTGCGGTTTGAAAGCTGCCTGAAAAACACTCCTGCTGCCCATCTTCTCTTTGCTGCCTGACGGCGTCACGAAAGAACTGTGAGTGTACTCGTATGAGGCTTGCTGGTCTCAGTTCCTTGCTGGGAGCTCCTCCAGGAGCACATGGGAGCTTGCCGGCAAAGAACTGGCACCCCTGGCCTCAAGGAAAAGTCCAGATTTCTCCCATAGGTAGCTCAGGTATGCCCTAGAAGCGAAGAAGCATGTGTTAAAGGAATGCTGCAACACCGTTACGTATTTCACGACTCACTGTGCACTCACTTGGGTTGTAACAGCTGTGACAGGGCACTGAATGCCGTCCAACTCTTCTGTTGCGTTTGAGTCCCAGGAAGCAAATGGGTTCGTTGGCTTTCAGGCTGTGAACGTGGAGCGGTAATGGCAAAGCCCTGCCCGGATGGCTCGACAGCTCTCACGTAAACAGCATTCAAACGGCCTCAGGAACGCCGTTCCAAGCAGCCTTACATTCCATGCTGGCGTAGCCAGGGGGGCATTTGGATTCTTCTGAGAAACACCACTGTGCCTCACAAGTGAAACCTGTGGGCTGCTAAATACGTCTCCCGACGGCAGTCGGATGCTAGATGTTTAGTTCCAGAGGAAAAACAACGGACAGGTTTCCCTGTGACAATGCTGGACTTCTGGGACCATCCAGATTCACCAAGGCCTATCTTTTGCCCGGCGGGGGTATGCTCTTCTGCACGTACAGCACTCCCCACGTGAAAACCTACCTTAGCAGAAGGAGGCAGTCTTTCCCTAGTACTAGAAGCTAGGCAGAATCGTCAGATAAAGCTGCTGTGTCATCAAGGTTGAAAGTGGCACACCGACGGGGACGTTCGCATTCTCCTTGTACTGAAGCGACTGGCTCTGGGCTTCGAATCTGCCTGAACAGCACTAGCGGCCCAACTGCTCTTCACTGCACGATTGTCGCTGTGGGCCAATGCTGGCTCTCTCAAAGTTAATAATGTGCTGGCATTCCTTTCTAGAATCTCAACACACTGCACTCCAGATGCAGCTCCAGCCGAATGAAAGGGGACCTAAGGCCTCAAGGTAAGGTCCAGTGTTTCACATCTGCAGAGTTGGGTGTGCAGTGGTATCCACGAAACCATACTCTGAAAGGGAGTGCCTTAACTATGCTATGCCCTGGGGACACATAGGGCAGTCGATCGTGCACCAATTTTGCATGATGACCGCTGTGTGCCGGAAGAGCTACCGCTGGCTTCTGAGGAACCCCAGGCGAAATAGGCCCCCGGGAAGCACTCTTCACATTCAGAGCAAGGGCAACCTGCTCCTTTCTGGTTTGCTAGGTAGAGTGTTCCAGTCGTCAAAGAGCCTCGCCAAAGCAGCGCCTGGCAGACTCTCTTTGCAAGGGTCTCGGCCCCAGTGACTGAAAGGGAACTGCGCTGCTACTAAACAATGTGCAGACGAGAGAGTCCGGGACACAGGACAGCACTCTCACAGAAGCGGAAGCTAAGCTTTGCATCCAGCCTGAAGACCAGTACATTTGTCACTTTTCACACTGTTAGGTATGTGCAGGAGCATTGGTCACCGAGGCCTACCTAAGTTACTGAAATACTTACCCAGTTCATCCTATGCAATGGTCCCTGTGCCCAAAAGGTCTCCATGGACGGGCCCTTGTGGGCCCCGTGTGTTTCCTTGAGGTAGTCAGAAACTGCTGAGGATAACCTTATGAGCTGAAGTTTGAAACGGGGCCACCCTGGCCAAACCTTCATTTCGTCCGTGGTAGGCGAGACAGTTGCGGTTTGAAAGCTGCCTGAAAAACACTCCTGCTGCCCATCTTCTCTTTGCTGCCTGACGGCGTCACGAAAGAACTGTGAGTGTACTCGTATGAGGCATGCTGGTCTCAGTTCCTTGCTGGGAGCTCCTCCAGGAGCACATGGGAGCTTGCCGGCAAAGAACTGGCACCCCTGGCCTCAAGGAAAAGTCCAGATTTCTCACATAGGAAGCTCAGGTATGCCCTAGAAGCGAAGAAGCATGTGTTAAAGGAATGCTGCAACACCGTTACGTATTTCACGACTCACTGTGCACTCACTTGGGTTGTAACAGCTGTGAAAGGGCACTGAATGCCGTCCAACTCTTCTGTTGCGTTTGAGTCCCAGGAAGCAAATGGGTTCGTTGGCTTTCAGGCTGTGAACGTGGAGCGGTAATGGCAAAGCCCTGCCCGGATGGCTCGACAGCTCTCACGTAAACAGCATTCAAACGGCCTCAGGAACGCCGTTCCAAGCAGCCTTACATTCCATGCTGGCGTAGCCAGGGGGGCATTTGGATTCTTCGGAGAAACACCACTGTGCCTCACAAGTGCAACCTGTGGGCTGCCAAATACGTCTCCCGACGGCAGTCGGATGCTAGATGTTTAGTTCCAGAGGAAAAACAACGGACAGGTTTCCCTGTGACAATGCTGGACTTCTGGGACCATCCAGATTCACCAAGGCCTATCTTTTGCCCGGCGGGGGTATGCTCTTCTGCACGTACAGCACTCCCCACGTGAAAACCTACCTTAGCAGAAGGAGGCAGTCTTTCCCTAGTACTAGAAGCTAGGCAGAATCGTCAGATAAAGCTGCTGTGTCATCAAGGTTGAAAGTGGCACACCGACGGGGACGTTCGCATTCTCCTTGTACTGAAGCGACTGGCTCTGGGCTTCGAATCTGCCTGAACAGCACTAGCGGCCCAACTGCTCTTCACTGCACGATTGTCGCTGTGGGCCAATGCTGGCTCTCTCAAAGTTAATAATGTGCTGGCATTCCTTTCTAGAATCTCAACACACTGCACTCCAGATGCAGCTCCAGCCGAATGAAAGGGGACCTAAGGCCTCAAGGTAAGGTCCAGTGTTTCACATCTGCAGAGTTGGGTGTGCAGTGGTATCCACGAAGCCATACTCTGAAACGGAGTGCCTTAACTATGCTATGCCCTGGGGACACATAGGGCAGTCGATCGTGCACCAATTTTGCATGATGACCGCTGTGTGCCGGAAGAGCTGCCGCTGGCTTCTGAGGAACCCCAGGCGAAATAGGCCCCCGGGAAGCACTCTTCACATTCAGAGCAAGGGCAACGTGCTCCTTTCTGGGTTGCTAGGTAGAGTGTTCCAGTCGTCAAAGAGCCTCGCCAAAGCAGCGCCTGGCAGACTCTATTTGCAAGGGGATCGGCCCCAGTGACTGAAAGGGAACTGCGCTGCTACTACACAATGTGCAGACGAGAGAGTCCGGGACACAGGACAGCACTCTCACAGAAGCGGAAGCTAAGCTTTGCATCCAGCCTGAAGAACAGTACATTTGTCACTTTTCACACTGTTAGGTATGTGCAGGAGCATTGGTCACCGAGGCCTACCTAAGTTACTGAAATACTTACCCAGTTCATCCTGTGCAATGGTCCCTGTGCCCAAAGGGTCTCCATGGACGGGCCCTTGTGGGCCCCGTGTGTTTCCTTGAGGTCGTCAGAAACTGCTGAGGATAACCTTATGAGCTCAAGTTTGAAACCGGGCCACCCTGGCAAAACCTTCATTTCGTCCGTGGTAGGCGAGACAGTTGCGGTTTGAAAGCTGCCTGAAAAACACTCCTGCTGCCCATCTTCTCTTTGCTGCCTGACGGCGTCACGAAAGAACTGTGAGTGTACTCGTATGAGGCTTGCTGGTCTCAGTTCCTTGCTGGGAGCTCCTCCAGGAGCACATGGGAGCTTGCCGGCAAAGAACTGGCACCCCTGGCCTCAAGGAAAAGTCCAGATTTCTCCCATAGGTAGCTCAGGTATGCCCTAGAAGCGAAGAAGCATGTGTTAAAGGAATGCTGCAACACCGTTACGTATTTCACGACTCACTGTGCACTCACTTGGGTTGTAACAGCTGTGACAGGGCACTGAATGCCGTCCAACTCTTCTGTTGCGTTTGAGTCCCAGGAAGCAAATGGGTTCGTTGGCTTTCAGGCTGTGAACGTGGAGCGGTAATGGCAAAGCCCTGCCCGGATGGCTCGACAGCTCTCACGTAAACAGCATTCAAACGGCCTCAGGAACGCCGTTCCAAGCAGCCTTACATTCCATGCTGGCGTAGCCAGGGGGGCATTTGGATTCTTCTGAGAAACACCACTGTGCCTCACAAGTGAAACCTGTGGGCTGCTAAATACGTCTCCCGACGGCAGTCGGATGCTAGATGTTTAGTTCCAGAGGAAAAACAACGGACAGGTTTCCCTGTGACAATGCTGGACTTCTGGGACCATCCAGATTCACCAAGGCCTATCTTTTGCCCGGCGGGGGTATGCTCTTCTGCACGTACAGCACTCCCCACGTGAAAACCTACCTTAGCAGAAGGAGGCAGTCTTTCCCTAGTACTAGAAGCTAGGCAGAATCGTCAGATAAAGCTGCTGTGTCATCAAGGTTGAAAGTGGCACACCGACGGGGACGTTCGCATTCTCCTTGTACTGAAGCGACTGGCTCTGGGCTTCGAATCTGCCTGAACAGCACTAGCGGCCCAACTGCTCTTCACTGCACGATTGTCGCTGTGGGCCAATGCTGGCTCTCTCAAAGTTAATAATGTGCTGGCATTCCTTTCTAGAATCTCAACACACTGCACTCCAGATGCAGCTCCAGCCGAATGAAAGGGGACCTAAGGCCTCAAGGTAAGGTCCAGTGTTTCACATCTGCAGAGTTGGGTGTGCAGTGGTATCCACGAAGCCATACTCTGAAAGGGAGTGCCTTAACTATGCTATGCCCTGGGGACACATAGGGCAGTCGATCGTGCACCAATTTTGCATGATGACCGCTGTGTGCCGGAAGAGCTACCGCTGGCTTCTGAGGAACCCCAGGCGAAATAGGCCCCCGGGAAGAACTCTTCACTTTCAGAGCAAGGGCAACCTGCTCCTTTCTGGTTTGCTAGGTAGAGTGTTCCAGTCGTCAAAGAGCCTCGCCAAAGCAGCGCCTGGCAGACTCTCTTTGCAAGTGGATCGGCCCCAGTGACTGAAAGGGAACTGCGCTGCTACTAAACAATGTGCAGACGAGAGAGTCCGGGACACAGGACAGCACTCTCACAGAATCGGAAGCTAAGCTTTGCATCCAGCCTGAAGACCAGTACATTTGTCACTTTTCACACTGTTAGGTATGTGCAGGAGCATTGGTCACCGAGGCCTACCTAAGTTACTGAAATACTTACCCAGTTCATCCTATGCAATGGTCCCTGTGCCCAAAAGGTCTCCATGGACGGGCCCTTGTGGGCCCCGTGTGTTTCCTTGAGGTAGTCAGAAACTGCTGAGGATAACCTTATGAGCTGAAGTTTGAAACGGGGCCACCCTGGCCAAACCTTCATTTCGTCCGTGGTAGGCGAGACAGTTGCGGTTTGAAAGCTGCCTGAAAAACACTCCTGCTGCCCATCTTCTCTTTGCTGCCTGACGGCTTCACGAAAGAACTGTGAGTGTACTCGTATGAGGCATGCTGGTCTCAGTTCCTTGCTGGGAGCTCCTCCAGGAGCACATGGGAGCTTGCCGGCAAAGAACTGGCACCCCTGGCCTCAAGGAAAAGTCCAGATTTCTCCCATAGGAAGCTCAGGTATGCCCTAGAAGCGAAGAAGCATGTGTTAAAGGAATGCTGCAACACCGTTACGTATTTCACGACTCACTGTGCACTCACTTGGGTTGTAACAGCTGTGAAAGGGCACTGAATGCCGTCCAACTCTTCTGTTGCGTTTGAGTCCCAGGAAGCAAATGGGTTCGTTGGCTTTCAGGCTGTGAACGTGGAGCGGTAATGGCAAAGCCCTGCCCGGATGGCTCGACAGCTCTCACGTAAACAGCATTCAAACGGCCTCAGGAACGCCGTTCCAAGCAGCCTTACATTCCATGCTGGCGTAGCCAGGGGGGCATTTGCATTCTTCTGAGAAACACCACTGTGCCTCACAAGTGAAACCTGTGGGCTGCCAAATACGTCTCCCGACGGCAGTCGGATGCTAGATGTTTAGTTCCAGAGGAAAAACAACGGACAGGTTTCCCTGTGACAATGCTGGACTTCTGGGACCATCCAGATTCACAAAAGCCTAACTTTTGCCCGGCGGGGGAATGCTCTTCTGCACGTACAGCACTCCCCACGTGAAAACCTACCTTAGCAGAAGGAGGCAGTCTTTCCCTAGTACTAGAAGCTAGGCAGAATCGTCAGATAAAGCTGCTGTGTCATCAAGGTTGAAAGTGGCACACCGACGGGGACGTTCGCATTCTCCTTGTACTGAAGCGACTGGCTCTGGGCTTCAAATCTGCCTGAACAGCACTAGCGGCCCAACTCCTCTTCACTGCACGATTGTCGCTGTGGGCCAATGCTGGCTCTCTCAAAGTTAATAATGTGCTGGCATTCCTTTCTAGAATCTCAACACACTGCACTCCAGATGCAGCTCCAGCCGAATGAAAGGGGACCTAAGGCCTCAAGGTAAGGTCCAGTGTTTCACATCTGCAGAGTTGGGTGTGCAGTGGTATCCACGAAGCCATACTCTGAAAGGGAGTGCCTTAACTATGCTATGCCCTGGGGACACATAGGGCAGTCGATCCTGCACCAATTTTGCATGATGACCGCTGTGTGCCGGAAGAGCTGCCGCTGGCTTCTGAGGAACCCCAGGCGAAATAGGCCCCCGGGAAGCACTCTTCACATTCAGAGCAAGGGCAACCTGCTCCTTTCTGGGTTGCTAGGTAGAGTGTTCCAGTCGTCAAAGAGCCTCGCCAAAACAGCGCCTGGCAGACTCTCTTTGCAAGTGGATCGGCCCCAGTGACTGAAAGGGAACTGCGCTGCTACTACACAATGTGCAGACGAGAGAGTCCGGGACACAGGACAGCACTCTCACAGAAGCGGAAGCTAAGCTTTGCATCCAGCCTGAAGACCAGTACATTTTTCACTTTTCACACTGTTAGGTATGTGCAGGAGCATTGGTCACCGAGGCCTACCTAAGTTACTGAAATACTTACCCAGTTCATCCTATGCAATGGTCCCTGTGCCCAAAAGGTCTCCATGGACGGGCCCTTGTGGGCCCCGTGTGTTTCCTTGAGGTCGTCAGAAACTGCTGAGGATAACCTTATGAGCTCAAGTTTGAAACCGGGCCACCCTGGCAAAACCTTCATTTCGTCCGTGGTAGGCGAGACAGTTGCGGTTTGAAAGCTGCCTGAAAAACACTCCTGCTGCCCATCTTCTCTTTGCTGCCTGACGGCGTCACGAAAGAACTGTGAGTGTACTCGTATGAGGCTTGCTGGTCTCAGTTCCTTGCTGGGAGCTCCTCCAGGAGCACATGGGAGCTTGCCGGCAAAGAACTGGCACCCCTGGCCTCAAGGAAAAGTCCAGATTTCTCCCATAGGTAGCTCAGGTATGCCCTAGAAGCGAAGAAGCATGTGTTAAAGGAATGCTGCAACACCGTTACGTATTTCACGACTCACTGTGCACTCACTTGGGTTGTAACAGCTGTGACAGGGCACTGAATGCCGTCCAACTCTTCTGTTGCGTTTGAGTCCCAGGAAGCAAATGGGTTCGTTGGCTTTCAGGCTGTGAACGTGGAGCGGTAATGTCAAAGCCCTGCCCGGATGGCTCGACAGCTCTCACGTAAACAGCATTCAAACGGCCTCAGGAACGCCGTTCCAAGCAGCCTTACATTCCATGCTGGCGTAGCCAGGGGGGCATTTGGATTCTTCTGAGAAACACCACTGTGCCTCACAAGTGAAACCTGTGGGCTGCCAAATACGTCTCCCGACGGCAGTCGGATGCTAGATGTTTAGTTCCAGAGGAAAAACAACGGACAGGTTTCCCTGTGACAATGCTGGACTTCTGGGACCATCCAGATTCACCAAGGCCTAACTTTTGCCCGGCGGGGGAATGCTCTTCTGCACGTACAGCACTCCCCACGTGAAAACCTACCTTAGCAGAAGGAGGCAGTCTTTCCCTAGTACTAGAAGCTAGGCAGAATCGTCAGATAAAGCTGCTGTGTCATCAAGGTTGAAAGTGGCACACCGACGGGAACGTTCGCATTCTCCTTGTACTGAAGCGACTTGCTCTGGGCTTCGAATCTGCCTGAACAGCACTAGCGGCCCAACTCCTCTTCACTGCACGATTGTCGCTGTGGGCCAATGCTGGCTCTCTCAAAGTTAATAATGTGCTGGCATTCCTTTCTAGAATCTCAACACACTGCACTCCAGATGCAGCTCCAGCCAAATGAAAGGGGACCTAAGGCCTCAAGGTAAGGTCCAGTGTTTCACATCTGCAGAGTTGGGTGTGCAGTGGTATCCACGAAGCCATACTCTGAAAGGGAGTGCCTTAACTATGCTATGCCCTGGGGACACATAGCGCAGTCGATCGTGCACCAATTTTGCATGATGACCGCTGTGTGCCGGAAGAGCTGCCGCTGGCTTCTGAGGAACCCCAGGCGAAATAGGCCCCCGGGAAGCACTCTTCACATTCAGAGCAAGGGCAACGTGCTCCTTTCTGTGTTCCTAGGTAGAGTGTTCCAGTCGTCAAAGAGCCTCGCCAAAGCAGCGCCTGGCAGACTCTCTTTGCAAGTGGATCGGCCCCAGTGACTGAAAGGGAACTGCGCTGCTACTACACAATGTGCAGACGAGAGAGTCCGGGACACAGGACAGCACTCTCACAGAAGCGAAAGCTAAGCTTTGCATCCAGCCTGAAGACCAGTACATTTGTCACTTTTCACACTGTTAGGTATGTGCAGGAGCATTGGTCACCGAGGCCTACCTAAGTTACTGAAATACTTACCCAGTTCATCCTGTGCAATGGTCCCTGTGCCCAAAGGGTCTCCATGGACGGGCCCTTGTGGGCCCCGTGTGTTTCCTTGAGGTAGTCAGAAACTGCTGAGGATAACCTTATGAGCTGAAGTTTGAAACGGGGCCACCCTGGCCAAACCTTCATTTCGTCCGTGGTAGGCGAGACAGTTGCGGTTTGAAAGCTGCCTGAAAAACACTCCTGCTGCCCATCTTCTCTTTGCTGCCTGACGGCGTCACGAAAGAACTGTGAGTGTACTCGTATGAGGCATGCTGGTCTCAGTTCCTTGCTGGGAGCTCCTCCAGGAGCACATGGGAGCTTGCCGGCAAAGAACTGGCACCCCTGGCCTCAAGGAAAAGTCCAGATTTCTCACATAGGAAGCTCAGGTATGCCCTAGAAGCGAAGAAGCATGTGTTAAAGGAATGCTGCAACACCGTTACGTATTTCACGACTCACTGTGCACTCACTTGGGTTGTAACAGCTGTGAAAGGGCACTGAATGCCGTCCAACTCTTCTGTTGCGTTTGAGTCCCAGGAAGCAAATGGGTTCGTTGGCTTTCAGGCTGTGAACGTGGAGCGGTAATGGCAAAGCCCTGCCCGGATGGCTCGACAGCTCTCACGTAAACAGCATTCAAACGGCCTCAGGAACGCCGTTCCAAGCAGCCTTACATTCCATGCTGGCGTAGCCAGGGGGGCATTTGGATTCTTCTAAGAAACACCACTGTGCCTCACAAGTGAAACCTGTGGGCTGCCAAATACGTCTCCCGACGGCAGTCGGATGCTAGATGTTTAGTTCCAGAGGAAAAACAACGGACAGGTTTCCCTGTGACAATGCTGGACTTCTGGGACCATCCAGATTCACCAAGGCCTATCTTTTGCCCGGCGGGGGTATGCTCTTCTGCACGTACAGCACTCCCCACGTGAAAACCTACCTTAGCAGAAGGAGGCAGTCTTTCCCTAGTACTAGAAGCTAGGCAGAATCGTCAGATAAAGCTGCTGTGTCATCAAGGTTGAAAGTGGCACACCGACGGGGACGTTCGCATTCTCCTTGTACTGAAGCGACTGGCTCTGGGCTTCGAATCTGCCTGAACAGCACTAGCGGCCCAACTGCTCTTCACTGCACGATTGTCGCTGTGGGCCAATGCTGGCTCTCTCAAAGTTAATAATGTGCTGGCATTCCTTTCTAGAATCTCAACACACTGCACTCCAGATGCAGCTCCAGCCGAATGAAAGGGGACCTAAGGCCTCAAGGTAAGGTCCAGTGTTTCACATCTGCAGAGTTGGGTGTGCAGTGGTATCCACGAAGCCATACTCTGAAAGGGAGTGCCTTAACTATGCTATGCCCTGGGGACACATAGGGCAGTCGATCGTGCACCAATTTTGCATGATGACCGCTGTGTGCCGGAAGAGCTGCCGCTGGCTTCTGAGGAACCCCAGGCGAAATAGGCCCCCGGGAAGCACTCTTCACATTCAGAGCAAGGGCAACCTGCTCCTTTCTGGGTTGCTAGGTAGAGTGTTCCAGTCGTCAAAGAGCCTCGCCAAAGCAGCGCCTGGCAGACTCTCTTTGCAATTGGATCGGCCCCAGTGACTGAAAGGGAACTGCGCTGCTACTACACAATGTGCAGACGAGAGATTCCGGGACACAGGACAGCACTCTCACAGAAGCGGAAGCTAAGCTTTGCATCCAGCCTGAAGACCAGTACATTTGTCACTTTTCACACTGTTAGGTATGTGCAGGAGCATTGGTCACCGAGGCCTACCTAAGTTACTGAAATACATACCCAGTTCATCCTATGCAATGGTCCCTGTGCCCAAAGGGTCTCCATGGACGGGCCCTTGTGGGCCCCGTGTGTTTCCTTGAGGTAGTCAGAAACTGCTGAGGATAACCTTATGAGCTCAAGTTTGAAACCGGGCCACCCTGGCAAAACCTTCATTTCGTCCGTGGTAGGCGAGACAGTTGCGGTTTGAAAGCTGCCTGAAAAACACTCCTGCTGCCCATCTTCTCTTTGCTGCCTGACGGCGTCACGAAAGAACTGTGAGTGTACTCGTATGAGGCTTCCTGGTCTCAGTTCCTTGCTTGGAGCTCTTCCAGGAGCACATGGGAGCTTGCCGGCAAAGAACTGGCACCCCTGGCCTCAAGGAAAAGTCCAGATTTCTCCCATAGGAAGCTCAGGTATGCCCTAGAAGCGAAGAAGCATGTGTTAAAGGAATGCTGCAACACCGTTACGTATTTCACGACTCACTGTGCACTCACTTGGGTTGTAACAGCTGTGAAAGGGCACTGAATGCCGTCCAACTCTTCTGTTGCGTTTGAGTCCCAGGAAGCAAATGGGTTCGTTGGCTTTCAGGCTGTGAACGTGGAGCGGTAATGGCAAAGCCCTGCCCGGATGGCTCGACAGCTCTCACGTAAACAGCATTCAAACGGCCTCAGGAACGCCGTTCCAAGCAGCCTTACATTCCATGCTGGCGTAGCCAGGGGGGCATTTGGATTCTTCTGAGAAACACCACTGTGCCTCACAAGTGCAACCTGTGGGCTGCCAAATACGTCTCCCGACGGCAGTCGGATGCTAGATGTTTAGTTCCAGAGGAAAAACAACGGACAGGTTTCCCTGTGACAATGCTGGACTTCTGGGACCATCCAGATTCACCAAGGCCTAACTTTTGCCCGGCGGGGGAATGCTCTTCTGCACGTACAGCACTCCCCACGTTGAAACCTACCTTAGCAGAAGGAGGCAGTCTTTCCCTAGTACTAGAAGCTAGGCAGAATCGTCAGATAAAGCTGCTGTGTCATCAAGGTTGAAAGTGGCACACCGACGGGGACGTTCGCATTCTCCTTGTACTGAAGCGACTTGCTCTGGGCTTCGAATCTGCCTGAACAGCACTAGCGGCCCAACTCCTCTTCACTGCACGATTGTCGCTGTGGGCCAATGCTGGCTCTCTCAAATTTAATAATGTGCTGGCATTCATTTCTAGAATCTCAACACACTGCACTCCAGATGCAGCTCCAGCCGAATGAAAGGGGACCTAAGGCCTCAAGGTAAGGTCCAGTGTTTCACATCTGCAGAGTTGGGTGTGCAGTGGTATCCACGAAGCCATACTCTGAAAGGGAGTGCCTTAACTATGCTATGCCCTGGGGACACATAGGGCAGTCGATCGTCCACCAATTTTGCATGATGACCGCTGTGTGCCGGAAGAGCTGCCGCTGGCTTCTGAGGAACCCCAGGCGAAATAGGCCCCCGGGAAGCACTCTTCACATTCAGAGCAAGGGCAACGTGCTCCTTTCTGGGTTGCTAGGTAGAGTGTTCCAGTCGTCAAAGAGCCTCGCCAAAGCAGCGCCTGGCAGACTCTATTTGCAAGGGGATCGGCCCCAGTGACTGAAAGGGAACTGCGCTGCTACTACACAATGTGCAGACGAGAGAGTCCGGGACACAGGACAGCACTCTCACAGAAGCGGAAGCTAAGCTTTGCATCCAGCCTGAAGAACAGTACATTTGTCACTTTTCACACTGTTAGGTATGTGCAGGAGCATTGGTCACCGAGGCCTACCTAAGTTACTGAAATACTTACCCAGTTCATCCTGTGCAATGGTCCCTGTGCCCAAAGGGTCTCCATGGACGGGCCCTTGTGGGCCCCGTGTGTTTCCTTGAGGTCGTCAGAAACTGCTGAGGATAACCTTATGAGCTCAAGTTTGAAACCGGGCCACCCTGGCAAAACCTTCATTTCGTCCGTGGTAGGCGAGACAGTTGCGGTTTGAAAGCTGCCTGAAAAACACTCCTGCTGCCCATCTTCTCTTTGCTGCCTGACGGCGTCACGAAAGAACTGTGAGTGTACTCGTATGAGGCTTGCTGGTCTCAGTTCCTTGCTGGGAGCTCCTCCAGGAGCACATGGGAGCTTGCCGGCAAAGAACTGGCACACCTGGCCTCAAGGAAAAGTCCAGATTTCTCCCATAGGTAGCTCAGGTATGCCCTAGAAGCGAAGAAGCATGTGTTAAAGAAATGCTGCAACACCGTTACGTATTTCACGACTCACTGTGCACTCACTTGGGTTGTAACAGCTGTGACAGGGCACTGAATGCCGTCCAACTCTTCTGTTGCGTTTGAGTCCCAGGAAGCAAATGGGTTCGTTGGCTTTCAGGCTGTGAACGTGGAGCGGTAATGGCAAAGCCCTGCCCGGATGGCTCGACAGCTCTCACGTAAACAGCATTCAAACGGCCTCAGGAACGCCGTTCCAAGCAGCCTTACATTCCATGCTGGCGTAGCCAGGGGGGCATTTGGATTCTTCTGAGAAACACCACTGTGCCTCACAAGTGAAACCTGTGGGCTGCTAAATACGTCTCCCGACGGCAGTCGGATGCTAGATGTTTAGTTCCAGAGGAAAAACAACGGACAGGTTTCCCTGTGACAATGCTGGACTTCTGGGACCATCCAGATTCACCAAGGCCTATCTTTTGCCCGGCGGGGGTATGCTCTTCTGCACGTACAGCACTCCCCACGTGAAAACCTACCTTAGCAGAAGGAGGCAGTCTTTCCCTAGTACTAGAAGCTAGGCAGAATCGTCATATAAAGCTGCTGTGTCATCAAGGTTGAAAGTGGCACACCGACGGGGACGTTCGCATTCTCCTTGTACTGAATCGACTGGCTCTGGGCTTCGAATCTGCCTGAACAGCACTAGCGGCCCAACTGCTCTTCACTGCACGATTGTCGCTGTGGGCCAATGCTGGCTCTCTCAAAGTTAATAATGTGCTGGCATTCCTTTCTAGAATCTCAACACACTGCACTCCAGATGCAGCTCCAGCCGAATGAAAGGGGACCTAAGGCCTCAAGGTAAGGTCCAGTGTTTCACATCTGCAGAGTTGGGTGTGCAGTGGTATCCACGAAGCCATACTCTGAAAGGGAGTGCCTTAACTATGCTATGCCCTGGGGACACATAGGGCAGTCGATCGTGCACCAATTTTGCATGATGACCGCTGTGTGCCGGAAGAGCTACCGCTGGCTTCTGAGGAACCCCAGGCGAAATAGGCCCCCGGGAAGCACTCTTCACATTCAGAGCAAGGGCAACCTGCTCCTTTCTGGTTTGCTAGGTAGAGTGTTCCAGTCGTCAAAGAGCCTCGCCAAAGCAGCGCCTGGCAGACTCTCTTTGCAAGTGGATCGGCCCCAGTGACTGAAAGGGAACTGCGCTGCTACTAAACAATGTGCAGACGAGAGAGTCCGGGACACAGGACAGCACTCTCACAGAAGCGGAAGCTAAGCTTTGCATCCAGCCTGAAGACCAGTACATTTGTCACTTTTCACACTGTTAGGTATGTGCAGGAGCATTGGTCACCGAGGCCTACCTAAGTTACTGAAATACTTACCCAGTTCATCCTATGCAATGGTCCCTGTGCCCAAAAGGTCTCCATGGACGGGCCCTTGTGGGCCCCGTGTGTTTCCTTGAGGTAGTCAGAAACTGCTGAGGATAACCTTATGAGCTGAAGTTTGAAACGGGGCCACCCTGGCCAAACCTTCATTTCGTCCGTGGTAGGCGAGACAGTTGCGGTTTGAAAGCTGCCTGAAAAACACTCCTGCTGCCCATCTTCTCTTTGCTGCCTGACGGCGTCACGAAAGAACTGTGAGTGTACTCGTATGAGGCATGCTGGTCTCAGTTCCTTGCTGGGAGCTCCTCCAGGAGCACATGGGAGCTTGCCGGCAAATAACTGGCACCCATGGCCTCAAGGAAAAGTCCAGATTTCTCCCATAGGAAGCTCAGGTATGCCCTAGAAGCGAAGAAGCATGTGTTAAAGGAATGCTGCAACACCGTTACGTATTTCACGACTCACTGTGCACTCACTTGGGTTGTAACAGCTGTGAAAGGGCACTGAATGCCGTCCAACTCTTCTGTTGCGTTTGAGTCCCAGGAAGCAAATGGGTTCGTTGGCTTTCAGGCTGTGAACGTGGAGCGGTAATGGCAAAGCCCTGCCCGGATGGCTCGACAGCTCTCACGTAAACAGCATTCAAACGGCCTCAGGAACGCCGTTCCAAGCAGCCTTACATTCCATGCTGGCGTAGCCAGGGGGGCATTTGGATTCTTCGGAGAAACACCACTGTGCCTCACAAGTGAAACCTGTGGGCTGCCAAATACGTCTCCCGACGGCAGTCGGATGCTAGATGTTTAGTTCCAGAGGAAAAACAACGGACAGTTTTCCCTGTGACAATGCTGGACTTCTGGGACCATCCAGATTCACCAAGGCCTATCTTTTGCCCGGCGGGGGTATGCTCTTCTGCACGTACAGCACTCCCCACGTGAAAACCTACCTTAGCAGAAGGAGGCAGTCTTTCCCTAGTACTAGAAGCTAGGCAGAATCGTCAGATAAAGCTGCTGTGTCATCAAGGTTGAAAGTGGCACACCGACGGGGACGTTCGCATTCTCCTTGTACTGAAGCGACTGGCTCTGGGCTTCAAATCTGCCTGAACAGCACTAGCGGCCCAACTCCTCTTCACTGCACGATTGTCGCTGTGGGCCAATGCTGGCTCTCTCAAAGTTAATAATGTGCTGGCATTCTTTTCTAGAATCTCAACACACTGCACTCCAGATGCAGCTCCAGCCGAATGAAAGGGGACCTAAGGCCTCAAGGTAAGGTCCAGTGTTTCACATCTGCAGAGTTGGGTGTGCAGTGGTATCCACGAAGCCATACTCTGAAAGGGAGTGCCTTAACTATGCTATGCCCTGGGGACACATAGGGCAGTCGATCGTGCAGCAATTTTGCATGATGACCGCTGTGTGCCGGAAGAGCTGCCGCTGGCTTCTGAGGAACCCCAGGCGAAATAGGCCCCCGGGAAGCACTCTTCACATTCAGAGCAAGGGCAACGTGCTCCTTTCTGGGTTGCTAGGTAGAGTGTTCCAGTCGTCAAAGAGCCTCGCCAAAGCAGCGCCTGGCAGACTCTCTTTGCAAGTGGATCGGCCCCAGTGACTGAAAGGGAACTGCGCTGCTACTACACAATGTGCAGACGAGAGAGTCCGGGACACAGGACAGCACTCTCACAGAAGCGGAAGCTAAGCTTTGCATCCAGCCTGAAGACCAGTACATTTGTCACTTTTCACACTGTTAGGTATGTGCAGGAGCATTGGTCACCGAGGCCTACCTAAGTTACTGAAATACTTACCCAGTTCATCCTATGCAATGGTCCCTGTGCCCAAAAGGTCTCCATGGACGGGCCCTTGTGGGCCCCGTGTGTTTCCTTGAGGTAGTCAGAAACTGCTGAGGATAACCTTATGAGCTGAAGTTTGAAACGGGGCCACCCTGGCCAAACCTTCATTTCGTCCGTGGTAGGCGAGACAGTTGCGGTTTGAAAGCTGCCTGAAAAACACTCCTGCTGCCCATCTTCTCTTTGCTGCCTGACGGCGTCACGAAAGAACTGTGAGTGTACTCGTATGAGGCTTGCTGGTCTCAGTTCCTTGCTGGGAGCTCCTCCAGGAGCACATGGGAGCTTGCCGGCAAAGAACTGGCACCCCTGGCCTCAAGAAAAAGTCCAGATTTCTCCCATAGTAAGCTCAGGTATGCCCTAGAAGCGAAGAAGCATGTGTTAAAGGAATGCTGCAACACCGTTACGTATTTCACGACTCACTGTGCACTCACTTGGGTTGTAACAGCTGTGACAGGGCACTGAATGCCGTCCAACTCTTCTGTTGCGTTTGAGTCCCAGGAAGCAAATGGGTTCGTTGGCTTTCAGGCTGTGAACGTGGAGCGATAATGGCAAAGCCCTGCCCGGATGGCTCGACAGCTCTCACGTAAACAGCATTCAAAGGGCCTCAGGAACGCCATTCCAAGCAGCCTTACATTCCATGCTGGCGTAGCCAGGGGGGCATTTGCATTCTTCTGAGAAACACCACTGTGCCTCACAAGTGAAACCTGTGGGCTGCCAAATACGTCTCCCGACGGCAGTCGGATGCTAGATGTTTAGTTCCAGAGGAAAAACAACGGACAGGTTTCCCTGTGACAATGCTGGACTTCTGGGACCATCCAGATTCACAAAAGCCTAACTTTTGCCCGGCGGGGGAATGCTCTTCTGCACGTACAGCACTCCCCACGTGAAAACCTACCTTAGCAGAAGGAGGCAGTCTTTCCCTAGTACTAGAAGCTAGGCAGAATCGTCAGATAAAGCTGCTGTGTCATCAAGGTTGAAAGTGGCACACCGACGGGGACGTTCGCATTCTCCTTGTACTGAAGCGACTGGCTCTGGGCTTCAAATCTGCCTTAACAGCACTAGCGGCCCAACTCCTCTTCACTGCACGATTGTCGCTGTGGGCCAATGCTGGCTCTCTCAAAGTTAATAATGTGCTGGCATTCCTTTCTAGAATCTCAACACACTGCACTCCAGATGCAGCTCCAGCCGAATGAAAGGGGACCTAAGGCCTCAAGGTAAGGTCCAGTGTTTCACATCTGCAGAGTTGGGTGTGCAGTGGTATCCACGAAGCCATACTCTGAAAGGGAGTGCCTTAACTATGCTATGCCCTGGGGACACATAGGGCAGTCGATCCTGCACCAATTTTGCATGATGACCGCTGTGTGCCGGAAGAGCTGCCGCTGGCTTCTGAGGAACCCCAGGCGAAATAGGCCCCCGGGAAGCACTCTTCACATTCAGAGCAAGGGCAACCTGCTCCTTTCTGGGTTGCTAGGTAGAGTGTTCCAGTCGTCAAAGAGCCTCGCCAAAACAGCGCCTGGCAGACTCTCTTTGCAAGTGGATCGGCCCCAGTGACTGAAAGGGAACTGCGCTGCTACTACACAATGTGCAGACGAGAGAGTCCGGGACACAGGACAGCACTCTCACAGAAGCGGAAGCTAAGCTTTGCATCCAGCCTGAAGACCAGTACATTTTTCACTTTTCACACTGTTAGGTATGTGCAGGAGCATTGGTCACCGAGGCCTACCTAAGTTACTGAAATACTTACCCAGTTCATCCTATGCAATGGTCCCTGTGCCCAAAAGGTCTCCATGGACGGGCCCTTGTGGGCCCCGTGTGTTTCCTTGAGGTCGTCAGAAACTGCTGAGGATAACCTTATGAGCTCAAGTTTGAAACCGGGCCACCCTGGCAAAACCTTCATTTCGTCCGTGGTAGGCGAGACAGTTGCGGTTTGAAAGCTGCCTGAAAAACACTCCTGCTGCCCATCTTCTCTTTGCTGCCTGACGGCGTCACGAAAGAACTGTGAGTGTACTCGTATGAGGCTTGCTGGTCTCAGTTCCTTGCTGGGAGCTCCTCCAGGAGCACATGGGAGCTTGCCGGCAAAGAACTGGCACCCCTGGCCTCAAGGAAAAGTCCAGATTTCTCCCATAGGTAGCTCAGGTATGCCCTAGAAGCGAAGAAGCATGTGTTAAAGGAATGCTGCAACACCGTTACGTATTTCACGACTCACTGTGCACTCACTTGGGTTGTAACAGCTGTGACAGGGCACTGAATGCCGTCCAACTCTTCTGTTGCGTTTGAGTCCCAGGAAGCAAATGGGTTCGTTGGCTTTCAGGCTGTGAACGTGGAGCGGTAATGGCAAAGCCCTGCCCGGATGGCTCGACAGCTCTCACGTAAACAGCATTCAAACGGCCTCAGGAACGCCGTTCCAAGCAGCCTTACATTCCATGCTGGCGTAGCCAGGGGGGCATTTGGATTCTTCTGAGAAACACCACTGTGCCTCACAAGTGAAACCTGTGGGCTGCCAAATACGTCTCCCGACGGCAGTCGGATGCTAGATGTTTAGTTCCAGAGGAAAAACAACGGACAGGTTTCCCTGTGACAATGCTGGACTTCTGGGACCATCCAGATTCACCAAGGCCTAACTTTTGCCCGGCGGGGGAATGCTCTTCTGCACGTACAGCACTCCCCACGTGAAAACCTACCTTAGCAGAAGGAGGCAGTCTTTCCCTAGTACTAGAAGCTAGGCAGAATCGTCAGATAAAGCTGCTGTGTCATCAAGGTTGAAAGTGGCACACCGACGGGAACGTTCGCATTCTCCTTGTACTGAAGCGACTTGCTCTGGGCTTCGAATCTGCCTGAACAGCACTAGCGGCCCAACTCCTCTTCACTGCACGATTGTCGCTGTGGGCCAATGCTGGCTCTCTCAAAGTTAATAATGTGCTGGCATTCCTTTCTAGAATCTCAACACACTGCACTCCAGATGCAGCTCCAGCCGAATGAAAGGGGACCTAAGGCCTCAAGGTAAGGTCCAGTGTTTCACATCTGCAGAGTTGGGTGTGCAGTGGTATCCACGAAGCCATACTCTGAAAGGGAGTGCCTTAACTATGCTATGCCCTGGGGACACATAGGGCAGTCGATCGTGCACCAATTTTGCATGATGACCGCTGTGTGCCGGAAGAGCTGCCGCTGGCTTCTGAGGAACCCCAGGCGAAATAGGCCCCCGGGAAGCACTCTTCACATTCAGAGCAAGGGCAACGTGCTCCTTTCTGTGTTCCTAGGTAGAGTGTTCCAGTCGTCAAAGAGCCTCGCCAAAGCAGCGCCTGGCAGACTCTCTTTGCAAGTGGATCGGCCCCAGTGACTGAAAGGGAACTGCGCTGCTACTACACAATGTGCAGACGAGAGAGTCCGGGACACAGGACAGCACTCTCACAGAAGCGAAAGCTAAGCTTTGCATCCAGCCTGAAGACCAGTACATTTGTCACTTTTCACACTGTTAGGTATGTGCAGGAGCATTGGTCACCGAGGCCTACCTAAGTTACTGAAATACTTACCCAGTTCATCCTATGCAATGGTCCCTGTGCCCAAAAGGTCTCCATGGACGGGCCCTTGTGGGCCCCGTGTGTTTCCTTGAGGTAGTCAGAAACTGCTGAGGATAACCTTATGAGCTCAAGTTTGAAACCGGGCCACCCTGGCAAAACCTTCATTTCGTCCGTGGTAGGCGAGACAGTTGCGGTTTGAAAGCTGCCTGAAAAACACTCCTGCTGCCCATCTTCTCTTTGCTGCCTGACGGCGTCACGAAAGAACTGTGAGTGTACTCGTATGAGGCTTGCTGGTCTCAGTTCCTTGCTGGGAGCTCCTCCAGGAGCACATGGGAGCTTGCCGGCAAAGAACTGGCACCCCTGGCCTCAAGGAAAAGTCCAGATTTCTCCCATAGGTAGCTCAGGTATGCCCTAGAAGCGAAGAAGCAAGTGTTAAAGGAATGCTGCAACACCGTTACGTATTTCACGACTCACTGTGCACTCACTTGGGTTGTAACAGCTGTGACAGGGCACTGAATGCCGTCCAACTCTTCTGTTGTGTTTGAGTCCCAGGAAGCAAATGGGCTCGTTGGCTTTCAGGCTGTGAACGTGGAGCGGTAATGGCAAAGCCCTGCCCGGATGGCTCGACAGCTCTCACGTAAACAGCATTCAAACGGCCTCAGGAACGCCGTTCCAAGCAGCCTTACATTCCATGCTGGCGTAGCCAGGGGGGCATTTGGATTCTTCTGAGAAACACCACTGTGCCTCACAAGTGAAACCTGTGGGCTGCCAAATACGTCTCCCGACGGCAGTCGGATGCTAGATGTTTAGTTCCAGAGGAAAAACAACGGACAGGTTTCCCTGTGACAATGCTGGACTTCTGGGACCATCCAGATTCACCAAGGCCTATCTTTTGCCCGGCGGGGGAATGCTCTTCTGCACGTACAGCACTCCCCACGTGAAAACCTACCTTAGCAGAAGGAGGCAGTCTTTCCCTAGTACTAGAAGCTAGGCAGAATCGTCAGATAAAGCTGCTGTGTCATCAAGGTTGAAAGTGGCACACCGACGGGGACGTTCGCATACTCCTTGTACTGAAACGACTGGCTCTGGGCTTCGAATCTGCCTGAACAGCACTAGCGGCCCAACTCCTCTTCACTGCACGATTGTCGCTGTGGGCCAATGCTGGCTCTCTCAAAGTTAATAATGTGCTGGCATTCCTTTCTAGAATCTCAACACACTGCACTCCAGATGCAGCTCCAGCCGAATGAAAGGGGACCTAAGGCCTCAAGGTAAGGTCCAGTGTTTCACATCTGCAGAGTTGGGTGTGCAGTGGTATCCACGAAGCCATACTCTGAAAGGGAGTGCCTTAACTATGCTATGCCCTGGGGACACATAGGGCAGTCGATCGTGCAGCAATTTTGCATGATGACCGCTGTGTGCCGGAAGAGCTGCCGCTGGCTTCTGAGGAACCCCAGGCGAAATAGGCCCCCGGGAAGCACTCTTCACATTCAGAGCAAGGGCAACCTGCTCCTTTCTGGGTTGCTAGGTAGAGTGTTCCAGTCGTCAAAGAGCCTCGCCAAAACAGCGCCTGGCAGACTCTCTTTGCAAGTGGATCGGCCCCAGTGACTGAAAGGGAACTGCGCTGCTACTACACAATGTGCAGACGAGAGAGTCCGGGACACAGGACAGCACTCTCACAGAAGCGGAAGCTAAGCTTTGCATCCAGCCTGAAGACCAGTACATTTTTCACTTTTCACACTGTTAGGTATGTGCAGGAGCATTGGTCACCGAGGCCTACCTAAGTTACTGAAATACTTACCCAGTTCATCCTATGCAATGGTCCCTGTGCCCAAAAGGTCTCCATGGACGGGCCCTTGTGGGCCCCGTGTGTTTCCTTGAGGTCGTCAGAAACTGCTGAGGATAACCTTATGAGCTCAAGTTTGAAACCGGGCCACCCTGGCAAAACCTTCATTTCGTCCGTGGTAGGCGAGACAGTTGCGGTTTGAAAGCTGCCTGAAAAACACTCCTGCTGCCCATCTTCTCTTTGCTGCCTGACGGCGTCACGAAAGAACTGTGAGTGTACTCGTATGAGGCTTGCTGGTCTCAGTTCCTTGCTGGGAGCTCCTCCAGGAGCACATGGGAGCTTGCCGGCAAAGAACTGGCACCCCTGGCCTCAAGGAAAAGTCCAGATTTCTCCCATAGGTAGCTCAGGTATGCCCTAGAAGCGAAGAAGCATGTGTTAAAGGAATGCTGCAACACCGTTACGTATTTCACGACTCACTGTGCACTCACTTGGGTTGTAACAGCTGTGACAGGGCACTGAATGCCGTCCAACTCTTCTGTTGCGTTTGAGTCCCAGGAAGCAAATGGGTTCGTTGGCTTTCAGGCTGTGAACGTGGAGCGGTAATGGCAAAGCCCTGCCCGGATGGCTCGACAGCTCTCACGTAAACAGCATTCAAACGGCCTCAGGAACGCCGTTCCAAGCAGCCTTACATTCCATGCTGGCGTAGCCAGGGGGGCATTTGGTTTCTTCTGAGAAACACCACTGTGCCTCACAAGTGAAACCTGTGGGCTGCCAAATACGTCTCCCGACGGCAGTCGGATGCTAGATGTTTAGTTCCAGAGGAAAAACAACGGACAGGTTTCCCTGTGACAATGCTGGACTTCTGGGACCATCCAGATTCACCAAGGCCTAACTTTTGCCCGGCGGGGGAATGCTCTTCTGCACGTACAGCACTCCCCACGTGAAAACCTACCTTAGCAGAAGGAGGCAGTCTTTCCCTAGTACTAGAAGCTAGGCAGAATCGTCAGATAAAGCTGCTGTGTCATCAAGGTTGAAAGTGGCACACCGACGGGAACGTTCGCATTCTCCTTGTACTGAAGCGACTTGCTCTGGGCTTCGAATCTGCCTGAACAGCACTAGCGGCCCAACTCCTCTTCACTGCACGATTGTCGCTGTGGGCCAATGCTGGCTCTCTCAAAGTTAATAATGTGCTGGCATTCCTTTCTAGAATCTCAACACACTGCACTCCAGATGCAGCTCCAGCCGAATGAAAGGGGACCTAAGGCCTCAAGGTAAGGTCCAGTGTTTCACATCTGCAGAGTTGGGTGTGCAGTGGTATCCACGAAGCCATACTCTGAAAGGGAGTGCCTTAACTATGCTATGCCCTGGGGACACATAGGGCAGTCGATCGTGCACCAATTTTGCATGATGACCGCTGTGTGCCGGAAGAGCTGCCGCTGGCTTCTGAGGAACCCCAGGCGAAATAGGCCCCCGGGAAGCACTCTTCACATTCAGAGCAAGGGCAACGTGCTCCTTTCTGTGTTCCTAGGTAGAGTGTTCCAGTCGTCAAAGAGCCTCGCCAAAGCAGCGCCTGGCAGACTCTCTTTGCAAGTGGATCGGCCCCAGTGACTGAAAGGGAACTGCGCTGCTACTACACAATGTGCAGACGAGAGAGTCCGGGACACAGGACAGCACTCTCACAGAAGCGAAAGCTAAGCTTTGCATCCAGCCTGAAGACCAGTACATTTGTCACTTTTCACACTGTTAGGTATGTGCAGGAGCATTGGTCACCGAGGCCTACCTAAGTTACTGAAATACTTACCCAGTTCATCCTATGCAATGGTCCCTGTGCCCAAAAGGTCTCCATGGACGGGCCCTTGTGGGCCCCGTGTGTTTCCTTGAGGTAGTCAGAAACTGCTGAGGATAACCTTATGAGCTCAAGTTTGAAACCGGGCCACCCTGGCAAAACCTTCATTTCGTCCGTGGTAGGCGAGACAGTTGCGGTTTGAAAGCTGCCTGAAAAACACTCCTGCTGCCCATCTTCTCTTTGCTGCCTGACGGCGTCACGAAAGAACTGTGAGTGTACTCGTATGAGGCTTGCTGGTCTCAGTTCCTTGCTGGGAGCTCCTCCAGGAGCACATGGGAGCTTGCCGGCAAAGAACTGGCACCCCTGGCCTCAAGGAAAAGTCCAGATTTCTCCCATAGGTAGCTCAGGTATGCCCTAGAAGCGAAGAAGCAAGTGTTAAAGGAATGCTGCAACACCGTTACGTATTTCACGACTCACTGTGCACTCACTTGGGTTGTAACAGCTGTGACAGGGCACTGAATGCCGTCCAACTCTTCTGTTGTGTTTGAGTCCCAGGAAGCAAATGGGCTCGTTGGCTTTCAGGCTGTGAACGTGGAGCGGTAATGGCAAAGCCCTGCCCGGATGGCTCGACAGCTCTCACGTAAACAGCATTCAAACGGCCTCAGGAACGCCGTTCCAAGCAGCCTTACATTCCATGCTGGCGTAGCCAGGGGGGCATTTGGATTCTTCTGAGAAACACCACTGTGCCTCACAAGTGAAACCTGTGGGCTGCCAAATACGTCTCCCGACGGCAGTCGGATGCTAGATGTTTAGTTCCAGAGGAAAAACAACGGACAGGTTTCCCTGTGACAATGCTGGACTTCTGGGACCATCCAGATTCACCAAGGCCTATCTTTTGCCCGGCGGGGGAATGCTCTTCTGCACGTACAGCACTCCCCACGTGAAAACCTACCTTAGCAGAAGGAGGCAGTCTTTCCCCAGTACTAGAAGCTAGGCAGAATCGTCAGATAAAGCTGCTGTGTCATCAAGGTTGAAAGTGGCACACCGACGGGGACGTTCGCATACTCCTTGTACTGAAACGACTGGCTCTGGGCTTCGAATCTGCCTGAACAGCACTAGCGGCCCAACTCCTCTTCACTGCACGATTGTCGCTGTGGGCCAATGCTGGCTCTCTCAAAGTTAATAATGTGCTGGCATTCCTTTCTAGAATCTCAACACACTGCACTCCAGATGCAGCTCCAGCCGAATGAAAGGGGACCTAAGGCCTCAAGGTAAGGTCCAGTGTTTCACATCTGCAGAGTTGGGTGTGCAGTGGTATCCACGAAGCCATACTCTGAAAGGGAGTGCCTTAACTATGCTATGCCCTGGGGACACATAGGGCAGTCGATCGAGCAGCAATTTTGCATGATGACCGCTGTGTGCCGGAAGAGCTGCCGCTGGCTTCTGAGGAACCCCAGGCGAAATAGGCCCCCGGGAAGCACTCTTCACATTCAGAGCAAGGGCAACGTGCTCCTTTCTGGGTTGCTAGGTAGAGTGTTCCAGTCGTCAAAGAGCCTCGCCAAAGCAGCGCCTGGCAGACTCTCTTTGCAAGTGGATCGGCCCCAGTGACTGAAAGGGAACTGCGCTGCTACTACACAATGTGCAGACGAGAGAGTCCGGGACACAGGACAGCACTCTCACAGAAGCGGAAGCTAAGCTTTGCATCCAGCCTGAAGACCAGTACATTTGTCACTTTTCACACTGTTAGGTATGTGCAGGAGCATTGGTCACCGAGGCCTACCTAAGTTACTGAAATACTTACCCAGTTCATCCTGTGCAATGGTCCCTGTGCCCAAAGGGTCTCCATGGACGGGCCCTTGTGGGCCCCGTGTGT
The DNA here is from genome assembly GCF_028021215.1 of Eschrichtius robustus. NCBI lineage: Eukaryota > Metazoa > Chordata > Mammalia > Artiodactyla > Eschrichtiidae > Eschrichtius > Eschrichtius robustus. The sequence goes on from NC_090839.1 coordinate 33,454,431, forward strand.
TTCCTTGAGGTCGTGAGAAACTGCTGAGGATAACCTTATGAGCTCAAGTTTGAAACCGGGCCACCCTGGCAAAACCTTCATTTCGTCCGTGGTAGTCGAGACAGTTGCGGTTTGAAAGCTGCCTGAAAAACACTCCTGCTGCCCATCTTCTCTTTGCTGCCTGACGGCGTCACGAAAGAACTGTGAGTGTACTCGTATGAGGCTTGCTGGTCTCAGTTCCTTGCTGGGAGCTCCTCCAGGAGCACATGGGAGCTTGCCGGCAAAGAACTGGCACCCCTGGCCTCAAGGAAAAGTCCAGATTTCTCCCATAGGAAGCTCAGGTATGCCCTAGAAGCGAAGAAGCATGTGTTAAAGGAATGCTGCAACACCGTTACGTATTTCACGACTCACTGTGCACTCACTTGGGTTGTAACAGCTGTGACAGGGCACTGAATGCCGTCCAACTCTTCTGTTGCGTTTGAGTCCCAGGAAGCAAATGGGCTCGTTGGCTTTCAGGCTGTGAACGTGGAGCGGTAATGGCAAAGCCCTGCCCGGATGGCTCGACAGCTCTCACGTAAACAGCATTCAAACGGCCTCAGGAACGCCGTTCCAAGCAGCCTTACATTCCATGCTGGCGTAGCCAGGGGGGCATTTGGATTCTTCTGAGAAACACCACTGTGCCTCACAAGTGAAACCTGTGGGCTGCCAAATACGTCTCCCGACGGCAGTCGGATGCTAGATGTTTAGTTCCAGAGGAAAAACAACGGACAGGTTTCCCTGTGACAATGCTGGACTTCTGGGACCATCCAGATTCACCAAGGCCTATCTTTTGCCCGTCGGGGGAATGCTCTTCTGCACGTACAGCACTCCCCACGTGAAAACCTACCTTAGCAGAAGGAGGCAGTCTTTCCCTAGTACTAGAAGCTAGGCAGAATCGTCAGATAAAGCTGCTGTGTCATCAAGGTTGAAAGAGGCACACCGACGGGGACGTTCGCATTCTCCTTGTACTGAAGCGACTGGCTCTGGGCTTCGAATCTGCCTGAACAGCACAAGCGGCCCAACTCCTCTTCACTGCACGATTGTCGCTGTGGGCCAATGCTGGCTCTCTCAAAGTTAATAATGTGCTGGCATTCCTTTCTAGAATCTCAACACACTGCACTCCAGATGCAGCTCCAGCCGAATGAAAGGGGACCTAAGGCCTCAAGGTAAGGTCCAATGTTTCACATCTGCAGAGTTGGGTGTGCAGTGGTATCCACGAAGCCATACTCTGAAAGGGAGTGCCTTAACTATGCTATGCCCTGGGGACACATAGGGTAGTCGATCGTGCACCAATTTTGCATGATGACCGCTGTGTGCCGGAAGAGCTGCCGCTGGCTTCTGAGGAACCCCAGGCGAAATAGGCCCCCGGGAAGCACTCTTCACATTCAGAGCAAGGGCAACGTGCTCCTTTCTGGGTTGCTAGGTAGAGTGTTCCAGTCGTCAAAGAGCCTCGCCAAAACAGCGCCTAGCAGACTCTCTTTGCAAGTGGATCGGCCCCAGTGACTGAAAGGGAACTGCGCTGCTATTACACAATGTGCAGACGAGAGAGTCCGGGACACAGGACAGCACTCTCACAGAAGCGGAAGCTAAGCTTTGCATCCAGCCTGAAGACCAGTACATTTGTCACTTTTCACACTGTTAGGTATGTGCAGGAGCATTGGTCACCGAGGCCTACCTAAGTTACTGAAATACTTACCCAGTTCATCCTATGCAATGGTTCCTGTGCCCAAAAGGTCTCCATGGACGGGCCCTTGTGGGCCCCGTGTGTTTCCTTGAGGTAGTCAGAAACTGCTGAGGATAACCTTATGAGCTGAAGTTTGAAACGGGGCCACCCTGTCCAAACCTTCATTTCGTCCGTGGTAGGCGAGACAGTTGCGGTTTGAAAGCTGCCTGAAAAACACTCCTGCTGCCCATCTTCTCTTTGCTGCCTGACGGCGTCACGAAAGAACTGTGAGTGTACTCGTATGAGGCTTGCTGGTCTCAGTTCCTTGCTGGGAGCTCCTCCAGGAGCACATGGGAGCTTGCCGGCAAAGAACTGGCACCCCTGGCCTCAAGGAAAAGTCCTGATTTCTCCCATAGGAAGCTCAGGTATGCCCTAGAAGCGAAGAAGCATGTGTTAAAGGAATGCTGCAACACCGTTACGTATTTCACGACTCACTGTGCACTCACTTGGGTTGTAACAGCTGTGACAGGGCACTGAATGCCGTCCAAGTCTTCTGTTGCGTTTGAGTCCCAGGAAGCAAATGGGTTCGTTGGCTTTCAGGCTGTGAACGTGGAGCGGTAATGGCAAAGCCCTGCCCGGATGGCTCGACAGCTCTCACGTAAACAGCATTCAAACGGCCTCAGGAACGCCGTTCCAAGCAGCCTTACATTCCATGCTGGCGTAGCCAGGGGGGCATTTGCATTCTTCTGAGAAACACCACTGTGCCTCACATGTGAAACCTGTGGGCTGCCAAATACGTCTCCCGACGGCAGTCGGATGCTAGATGTTTAGTTCCAGAGGAAAAACAACGGACAGGTTTCCCTGTGACAATGCTGGACTTCTGGGACCATCCAGATTCACCAAAGCCTAACTTTTGCCCGGCGGGGGAATGCTCTTCTGCACGTACAGCACTCCCCACGTGAAAACCTACCTTAGCAGAAGGAGGCAGTCTTTCCCTAGTACTAGAAGCTAGGCAGAATCGTCAGATAAAGCTGCTGTGTCATCAAGGTTGAAAGTGGCACACCGACGGGGACGTTCGCATTCTCCTTGTACTGAAGCGACTTGCTCTGGGCTTCGAATCTGCCTGAACAGCACTAGCGGCCCAACTCCTCTTCACTGCACGATTGTCGCTGTGGGCCAATGCTGGCTCTCTCAAAGTTAATAATGTGCTGGCATTCCTTTCTAGAATCTCAACACACTGCACTCCAGATGCAGCTCCAGCCAAATGAAAGGGGACCTAAGGCCTCAAGGTAAGGTCCAGTGTTTCACATCTGCAGAGTTGGGTGTGCAGTGGTATCCACGAAGCCATACTCTGAAAGGGAGTGCCTTAACTATGCTATGCCCTGGGGACACATAGGGCAGTCGATCATGCACCAATTTTGCATGATGACCGCTGTGTGCCGGAAGAGCTGCCGCTGGCTTCTGAGGAACCCCAGGCTAAATAGGCCCCCGGGAAGCACTCTTCACATTCAGAGCAAGGGCAACGTGCTCCTTTCTGGGTTCCTAGGTAGAGTGTTCCAGTCGTCAAAGAGCCTCGCCAAAGCAGCGCCTGGCAGACTCTCTTTGCAAGTGGATCGGCCCCAGTGACTGAAAGGGAACTGCGCTGCTACTACACAATGTGCAGACGAGAGAGTCCGGGACACAGGACAGCACTCTCACAGAAGCGGAAGCTGAGCTTTGCATCCAGCCTGAAGACCAGTACATTTTTCACTTTTCACACTGTTAGGTATGTGCAGGAGCATTGGTCACCGAGGCCTACCTAAGTTACTGAAATACTTACCCAGTTCATCCTATGAAATGGTCCCTGTGCCCAAAGGGTCTCCATGGACGGGCCCTTGTGGGCCCCGTGTGTTTCCTTGAGGTAGTCAGAAACTGCTGAGGATAACTTTATGAGCTCAAGTTTGAAACCGGGCCACCCTGGCAAAACCTTCATTTCGTCCGTGGTAGGCGAGACAGTTGCGGTTTGAAAGCTGCCTGAAAAACACTCCTGCTGCCCATCTTCTCTTTGCTGCCTGACGGCGTCACGAAAGAACTGTGAGTGTACTCGTATGAGGCTTGCTGGTCTCAGTTCCTTGCTGGGAGCTCCTCCAGGAGCACATGGGAGCTTGCCGGCAAAGAACTGGCACCCCTGGCCTCAAGGAAAAGTCCTGATTTCTCCCATAGGTAGCACAGGTATGCCCTAGAAGCGAAGAAGCATGTGTTAAAGGAATGCTGCAACACCGTTACGTATTTCACGACTCACTGTGCACTCACTTGGGTTGTAACAGCTGTGACAGGGCACTGAATGCCGTCCAACTCTTCTGTTGCGTTTGAGTCCCAGGAAGCAAATGGGTTCGTTGGCTTTAAGGCTGTGAACGTAGAGCGGTAATGGCAAAGCCCTGCCCGGATGGCTCGACAGCTCTCACGTAAACAGCATTCAAACGGCCTCAGGAACGCCGTTCCAAGCAGCCTTACATTCCATGCTGGCGTAGCCAGGGGGGCATTTGGATTCTTCTGAGAAACACCACTGTGCCTCACAAGTGAAACCTGTGGGCTGCCAAATACGTCTCCCGACGGCAGTCGGATGCTAGATGTTTAGTTCCAGAGGAAAAACAACGGACAGGTTTCCCTGTGACAATGCTGGACTTCTGGGATCATCCAGATTCACCAAGGCCTAACTTTTGCCCGGCGGGGGAATGCTCTTCTGCACGTACAGCACTCCCCACGTGAAAACCTACCTTAGCAGAAGGAGGCAGTCTTTCCCTAGTACTAGAAGCTAGGCAGAATCGTCAGATAAAGCTGCTGTGTCATCAAGGTTGAAAGTGGCACACCGACGGGAACGTTCGCCTTCTCCTTGTACTGAAGCGACTTGCTCTGGGCTTCGAATCTGCCTGAACAGCACTAGCGGCCCAACTCCTCTTCACTGCACGATTGTCGCTGTGGGCCAATGCTGGCTCTCTCAAAGTTAATAATGTGCTGGCATTCCTTTCTAGAATCTCAACACACTGCACTCCAGATGCAGCTCCAGCCGAATGAAAGGGGACCTAAGGCCTCAAGGTAAGGTCCAGTGTTTCACATCTGCAGAGTTGGGTGTGCAGTGGTATCCACGAAGCCATACTCTGAAAGGGAGTGCCTTAACTATGCTATGCCCTGGGGACACATAGGGCAGTCGATCGTGCACCAATTTTGCATGATGACCGCTGTGTGCCGGAAGAGCTGCCGCTGGCTTCTGAGGAACCCCAGGCGAAATAGGCCCCCGGGAAGCACTCTTCACATTCAGAGCAAGGGCAACGTGCTCCTTTCTGGGTTGCTAGGTAGAGTGTTCCAGTCGTCAAAGAGCCTCGCCAAAGCAGCGCCTGGCAGACTCTCTTTGCAAGGGGATCGGCCCCAGTGACTGAAAGGGAACTGCGCTGCTACTACACAATGTGCAGACGAGAGAGTCCGGGACACAGGACAGCACTCTCACAGAAGCGGAAGCTAAGCTTTGCATCCAGCCTGAAGACCAGTACATTTGTCACTTTTCACACTGTTAGGTATGTGCAGGAGCATTGGTCACCGAGGCCTACCTAAGTTACTGAAATACTTACCCAGTTCATCCTGTGCAATGGTCCCTGTGCCCAAAGGGTCTCCATGGACGGGCCCTTGTGGGCCCCGTGTGTTTCCTTGAGGTCGTCAGAAACTGCTGAGGATAACCTTATGAGCTCAAGTTTGAAACCGGGCCACCCTGGCAAAACCTTCATTTCGTCCGTGGTAGACGAGACAGTTGCGGTTTGAAAGCTGCCTGAAAAACACTCCTGCTGCCCATCTTCTCTTTGCTGCCTGACGGCGTCACGAAAGAACTGTGAGTGTACTCGTATGAGGCTTGCTGGTCTCAGTTCCTTGCTGGGAGCTCCTCCAGGAGCACATGGGAGCTTGCCGGCAAAGAACTGGCACCCCTGGCCTCAAGGAAAAGTCCAGATTTCTCCCATAGGTAGCTCAGGTATGCCCTAGAAGCGAAGAAGCATGTGTTAAAGGAATGCTGCAACACCGTTACGTATTTCACGACTCACTGTGCACTCACTTGGGTTGTAACAGCTGTGACAGGGCACTGAATGCCGTCCAACTCTTCTGTTGCGTTTGAGTCCCAGGAAGCAAATGGGTTCGTTGGCTTTCAGGCTGTGAACGTGGAGCGGTAATGGCAAAGCCCTGCCCGGATGGCTCGACAGCTCTCACGTAAACAGCATTCAAACGGCCTCAGGAACGCCGTTCCAAGCAGCCTTACATTCCATGCTGGCGTAGCCAGGGGGGCATTTGGATTCTTCTGAGAAACACCACTGTGCCTCACAAGTGAAACCTGTGGGCTGCTAAATACGTCTCCCGACGGCAGTCGGATGCTAGATGTTTAGTTCCAGAGGAAAAACAACGGACAGGTTTCCCTGTGACAATGCTGGACTTCTGGGACCATCCAGATTCACCAAGGCCTATCTTTTGCCCGGCGGGGGTATGCTCTTCTGCACGTACAGCACTCCCCACGTGAAAACCTACCTTAGCAGAAGGAGGTAGTCTTTCCCTAGTACTAGAAGCTAGGCAGAATCGTCAGATAAAGCTGCTGTGTCATCAAGGTTGAAAGTGGCACACCGACGGGGACGTTCGCATTCTCCTTGTACTGAAGCGACTGGCTCTGGGCTTCGAATCTGCCTGAACAGCACTAGCGGCCCAACTCCTCTTCACTGCACGATTGTCGCTGTGGGCCAATGCTGGCTCTCTCAAAGTTAATAATGTGCTGGCATTCCTTTCTAGAATCTCAACACACTGCACTCCAGATGCAGCTCCAGCCGAATGAAAGGGGACCTAAGGCCTCAAGGTAAGGTCCAGTGTTTCACATCTGCAGAGTTGGGTGTGCAGTGGTATCCACGAAGCCATACTCTGAAAGGGAGTGCCTTAACTATGCTATGCCCTGGGGACACATAGGGCAGTCGATCGTGCACCAATTTTGCATGATGACCGCTGTGTGCCGGAAGAGCTACCGCTGGCTTCTGAGGAACCCCAGGCGAAATAGGCCCCCGGGAAGCACTCTTCACATTCAGAGCAAGGGCAACCTGCTCCTTTCTGGTTTGCTAGGTAGAGTGTTCCAGTCGTCAAAGAGCCTCGCCAAAGCAGCGCCTGGCAGACTCTCTTTGCAAGGGTCTCGGCCCCAGTGACTGAAAGGGAACTGCGCTGCTACTAAACAATGTGCAGACGAGAGAGTCCGGGACACAGGACAGCACTCTCACAGAAGCGGAAGCTAAGCTTTGCATCCAGCCTGAAGACCAGTACATTTGTCACTTTTCACACTGTTAGGTATGTGCAGGAGCATTGGTCACCGAGGGCTACCTAAGTTACTGAAATACTTACCCAGTTCATCCTATGCAATGGTCCCTGTGCCCAAAAGGTCTCCATGGACGGGCCCTTGTGGGCCCCGTGTGTTTCCTTGAGGTAGTCAGAAACTGCTGAGGATAACCTTATGAGCTGAAGTTTGAAACGGGGCCACCCTGGCCAAACCTTCATTTCGTCCGTGGTAGGCGAGACAGTTGCGGTTTGAAAGCTGCCTGAAAAACACTCCTGCTGCCCATCTTCTCTTTGCTGCCTGACGGCGTCACGAAAGAACTGTGAGTGTACTCGTATGAGGCATGCTGGTCTCAGTTCCTTGCTGGGAGCTCCTCCAGGAGCACATGGGAGCTTGCCGGCAAAGAACTGGCACCCCTGGCCTCAAGGAAAAGTCCAGATTTCTCCCATAGGAAGCTCAGGTATGCCCTAGAAGCGAAGAAGCATGTGTTAAAGGAATGCTGCAACACCGTTACGTATTTCACGACTCACTGTGCACTCACTTGGGTTGTAACAGCTGTGAAAGGGCACTGAATGCCGTCCAACTCTTCTGTTGCGTTTGAGTCCCAGGAAGCAAATGGGTTCGTTGGCTTTCAGGCTGTGAACGTGGAGCGGTAATGGCAAAGCCCTGCCCGGATGGCTCGACAGCTCTCACGTAAACAGCATTCAAACGGCCTCAGGAACGCCGTTCCAAGCAGCCTTACATTCCATGCTGGCGTAGCCAGGGGGGCATTTGGATTCTTCTGAGAAACACCACTGTGCCTCACAAGTGAAACCTGTGGGCTGCCAAATACGTCTCCCGACGGCAGTCGGATGCTAGATGTTTAGTTCCAGAGGAAAAACAACGGACAGGTTTCCCTGTGACAATGCTGGACTTCTGGGACCATCCAGATTCACCAAGGCCTATCTTTTGCCCGTCGGGGGAATGCTCTTCTGCACGTACAGCACTCCCCACGTGAAAACCTACCTTAGCAGAAGGAGGCAGTCTTTCCCTAGTACTAGAAGCTAGGCAGAATCGTCAGATAAAGCTGCTGTGTCATCAAGGTTGAAAGTGGCACACCGACGGGGACGTTCGCATTCTCCTTGTACTGAAGCGACTGGCTCTGGGCTTCGAATCTGCCTGAACAGCACAAGCGGCCCAACTCCTCTTCACTGCACGATTGTCGCTGTGGGCCAATGCTGGCTCTCTCAAAGTTAATAATGTGCTGGCATTCCTTTCTAGAATCTCAACACACTGCACTCCAGATGCAGCTCCAGCCGAATGAAAGGGGACCTAAGGCCTCAAGGTAAGGTCCAATGTTTCACATCTGCAGAGTTGGGTGTGCAGTGGTATCCACGAAGCCATACTCTGAAAGGGAGTGCCTTAACTATGCTATGCCCTGGGGACACATAGGGCAGTCGATCGTGCACCAATTTTGCATGATGACCGCTGTGTGCCGGAAGAGCTGCCGCTGGCTTCTGAGGAACCCCAGGCGAAATAGGCCCCCGGGAAGCACTCTTCACATTCAGAGCAAGGGCAACGTGCTCCTTTCTGGGTTCCTAGGTAGAGTGTTCCAGTCGTCAAAGAGCCTCGCCAAAGCAGCGCCTGGCAGACTCTCTTTGCAAGTGGATCGGCCCCAGTGATTGAAAGGGAACTGCGCTGCTACTACACAATGTGCAGACGAGAGAGTCCGGGACACAGGACAGCACTCTCACAGAAGCGGAAGCTAAGCTTTGCATGCAGCCTGAAGACCAGTACATTTGTCACTTTTCACACTGTTAGGTATGTGCAGGAGCATTGGTCACCGAGGCCTACCTAAGTTACTGAAATACTTACCCAGTTCATCCTATGCAATGGTTCCTGTGCCCAAAAGGTCTCCATGGACGGGCCCTTGTGGGCCCCGTGTGTTTCCTTGAGGTAGTCAGAAACTGCTGAGGATAACCTTATGAGCTGAAGTTTGAAACGGGGCCACCCTGTCCAAACCTTCATTTCGTCCGTGGTAGGCGAGACAGTTGCGGTTTGAAAGCTGCCTGAAAAACACTCCTGCTGCCCATCTTCTCTTTGCTGCCTGACGGCGTCACGAAAGAACTGTGAGTGTACTCGTATGAGGCTTGCTGGTCTCAGTTCCTTGCTGGGAGCTCCTCCAGGAGCACATGGGAGCTTGCCGGCAAAGAACTGGCACCCCTGGCCTCAAGGAAAAGTCCTGATTTCTCCCATAGGAAGCTCAGGTATGCCCTAGAAGCGAAGAAGCATGTGTTAAAGGAATGCTGCAACACCGTTACGTATTTCACGACTCACTGTGCACTCACTTGGGTTGTAACAGCTGTGACAGGGCACTGAATGCCGTCCAAGTCTTCTGTTGCGTTTGAGTCCCAGGAAGCAAATGGGTTCGTTGGCTTTCAGGCTGTGAACGTGGAGCGGTAATGGCAAAGCCCTGCCCGGATGGCTCGACAGCTCTCACGTAAACAGCATTCAAACGGCCTCAGGAACGCCGTTCCAAGCAGCCTTACATTCCATGCTGGCGTAGCCAGGGGGGCATTTGCATTCTTCTGAGAAACACCACTGTGCCTCACATGTGAAACCTGTGGGCTGCCAAATACGTCTCCCGACGGCAGTCGGATGCTAGATGTTTAGTTCCAGAGGAAAAACAACGGACAGGTTTCCCTGTGACAATGCTGGACTTCTGGGACCATCCAGATTCACCAAAGCCTAACTTTTGCCCGGCGGGGGAATGCTCTTCTGCACGTACAGCACTCCCCACGTGAAAACCTACCTTAGCAGAAGGAGGCAGTCTTTCCCTAGTACTAGAAGCTAGGCAGAATCGTCAGATAAAGCTGCTGTGTCATCAAGGTTGAAAGTGGCACACCGACGGGGACGTTCGCCTTCTCCTTGTACTGAAGCGACTTGCTCTGGGCTTCGAATCTGCCTGAACAGCACTAGCGGCCCAACTCCTCTTCACTGCACGATTGTCGCTGTGGGCCAATGCTGGCTCTCTCAAAGTTAATAATGTGCTGGCATTCCTTTCTAGAATCTCAACACACTGCACTCCAGATGAAGCTCCAGCCAAATGAAAGGGGACCTAAGGCCTCAAGGTAAGGTCCAGTGTTTCACATCTGCAGAGTTGGGTGTGCAGTGGTATCCACGAAGCCATACTCTGAAAGGGAGTGCCTTAACTATGCTATGCCCTGGGGACACATAGGGCAGTCGATCATGCACCAATTTTGCATGATGACCGCTGTGTGCCGGAAGAGCTGCCGCTGGCTTCTGAGGAACCCCAGGCTAAATAGGCCCCCGGGAAGCACTCTTCACATTCAGAGCAAGGGCAACGTGCTCCTTTCTGGGTTCCTAGGTAGAGTGTTCCAGTCGTCAAAGAGCCTCACCAAAGCAGCGCCTGGCAGACTCTCTTTGCAAGGGGATCGGCCCCAGTGACTGAAAGGGAACTGCGCTGCTACTACACAATGTGCAGACGAGAGAGTCCGGGACACAGGACAGCACTCTCACAGAAGCGGAAGCTGAGCTTTGCATCCAGCCTGAAGACCAGTACATTTTTCACTTTTCACACTGTTAGGTATGTGCAGGAGCATTGGTCACCGAGGCCTACCTAAGTTACTGAAATACTTACCCAGTTCATCCTATGAAATGGTCCCTGTGCCCAAAGGGTCTCCATGGACGAGCCCTTGTGGGCCCCGTGTGTTTCCTTGAGGTAGTCAGAAACTGCTGAGGATAACCTTATGAGCTCAAGTTTGAAACCGGGCCACCCTGGCAAAACCTTCATTTCGTCCGTGGTAGGCGAGACAGTTGCGGTTTGAAAGCTGCCTGAAAAACACTCCTGCTGCCCATCTTCTCTTTGCTGCCTGACGGCGTCACGAAAGAACTGTGAGTGTACTCGTATGAGGCTTGCTGGTCTCAGTTCCTTGCTGGGAGCTCCTCCAGGAGCACATGGGAGCTTGCCGGCAAAGAACTGGCACCCCTGGCCTCAAGGAAAAGTCCTGATTTCTCCCATAGGTAGCACAGGTATGCCCTAGAAGCGAAGAAGCATGTGTTAAAGGAATGCTGCAACACCGTTACGTATTTCACGACTCACTGTGCACTCACTTGGGTTGTAACAGCTGTGACAGGGCACTGAATGCCGTCCAACTCTTCTGTTGCGTTTGAGTCCCAGGAAGCAAATGGGTTCGTTGGCTTTAAGGCTGTGAACGTAGAGCGGTAATGGCAAAGCCCTGCCCGGATGGCTCGACAGCTCTCACGTAAACAGCATTCAAACGGCCTCAGGAACGCCGTTCCAAGCAGCCTTACATTCCATGCTGGCGTAGCCAGGGGGGCATTTGGATTCTTCTGAGAAACACCACTGTGCCTCACAAGTGAAACCTGTGGGCTGCCAAATACGTCTCCCGACGGCAGTCGGATGCTAGATGTTTAGTTCCAGAGGAAAAACAACGGACAGGTTTCCCTGTGACAATGCTGGACTTCTGGGACCATCCAGATTCACCAAGGCCTAACTTTTGCCCGGCGGGGGAATGCTCTTCTGCACGTACAGCACTCCCCACGTGAAAACCTACCTTAGCAGAAGGAGGCAGTCTTTCCTTAGTACTAGAAGCTAGGCAGAATCGTCAGATAAAGCTGCTGTGTCATCAAGGTTGAAAGTGGCACACCGACGGGAACGTTCGCCTTCTCCTTGTACTGAAGCGACTTGCTCTGGGCTTCGAATCTGCCTGAACAGCACTAGCGGCCCAACTCCTCTTCACTGCACGATTGTCGCTGTGGGCCAATGCTGGCTCTCTCAAAGTTAATAATGTGCTGGCATTCCTTTCTAGAATCTCAACACACTGCACTCCAGATGCAGCTCCAGCCGAATGAAAGGGGACCTAAGGCCTCAAGGTAAGGTCCAGTGTTTCACATCTGCAGAGTTGGGTGTGCAGTGGTATCCACGAAGCCATACTCTGAAAGGGAGTGCCTTAACTATGCTATGCCCTGGGGACACATAGGGCAGTCGATCGTGCACCAATTTTGCATGATGACCGCTGTGTGCCGGAAGAGCTGCCGCTGGCTTCTGAGGAACCCCAGGCGAAATAGGCCCCCGGGAAGCACTCTTCACATTCAGAGCAAGGGCAACGTGCTCCTTTCTGGGTTGCTAGGTAGAGTGTTCCAGTCGTCAAAGAGCCTCGCCAAAGCAGCGCCTGGCAGACTCTCTTTGCAAGGGGATCGGCCCCAGTGACTGAAAGGGAACTGCGCTGCTACTACACAATGTGCAGACGAGAGAGTCCGGGACACAGGACAGCACTCTCACAGAAGCGGAAGCTAAGCTTTGCATCCAGCCTGAAGACCAGTACATTTGTCACTTTTCACACTGTTAGGTATGTGCAGGAGCATTGGTCACCGAGGCCTACCTAAGTTACTGAAATACTTACCCAGTTCATCCTGTGCAATGGTCCCTGTGCCCAAAGGGTCTCCATGGACGGGCCCTTGTGGGCCCCGTGTGTTTCCTTGAGGTCGTCAGAAACTGCTGAGGATAACCTTATGAGCTCAAGTTTGAAACCGGGCCACCCTGGCAAAACCTTCATTTCGTCCGTGGTAGGCGAGACAGTTGCGGTTTGAAAGCTGCCTGAAAAACACTCCTGCTGCCCATCTTCTCTTTGCTGCCTGACGGCGTCACGAAATAACTGTGAGTGTACTCGTATGAGGCTTGCTGGTCTCAGTTCCTTGCTGGGAGCTCCTCCAGGAGCACATGGGAGCTTGCCGGCAAAGAACTGGCACCCCTGGCCTCAAGGAAAAGTCCAGATTTCTCCCATAGGTAGCTCAGGTATGCCCTAGAAGCGAAGAAGCATGTGTTAAAGGAATGCTGCAACACCGTTACGTATTTCACGACTCACTGTGCACTCACTTGGGTTGTAACAGCTGTGACAGGGCACTGAATGCCGTCCAACTCTTCTGTTGCGTTTGAGTCCCAGGAAGCAAATGGGTTCGTTGGCTTTCAGGCTGTGAACGTGGAGCGGTAATGGCAAAGCCCTGCCCGGATGGCTCGACAGCTCTCACGTAAACAGCATTCAAACGGCCTCAGGAACGCCGTTCCAAGCAGCCTTACATTCCATGCTGGCGTAGCCAGGGGGGCATTTGGATTCTTCTGAGAAACACCACTGTGCCTCACAAGTGAAACCTGTGGGCTGCTAAATACGTCTCCCGACGGCAGTCGGATGCTAGATGTTTAGTTCCAGAGGAAAAACAACGGACAGGTTTCCCTGTGACAATGCTGGACTTCTGGGACCATCCAGATTCACCAAGGCCTATCTTTTGCCCGGCGGGGGTATGCTCTTCTGCACGTACAGCACTCCCCACGTGAAAACCTACCTTAGCAGAAGGAGGTAGTCTTTCCCTAGTACTAGAAGCTAGGCAGAATCGTCAGATAAAGCTGCTGTGTCATCAAGGTTGAAAGTGGCACACCGACGGGGACGTTCGCATTCTCCTTGTACTGAAGCGACTGGCTCTGGGCTTCGAATCTGCCTGAACAGCACTAGCGGCCCAACTCCTCTTCACTGCACGATTGTCGCTGTGGGCCAATGCTGGCTCTCTCAAAGTTAATAATGTGCTGGCATTCCTTTCTAGAATCTCAACACACTGCACTCCAGATGCAGCTCCAGCCGAATGAAAGGGGACCTAAGGCCTCAAGGTAAGGTCCAGTGTTTCACATCTGCAGAGTTGGGTGTGCAGTGGTATCCACGAAGCCATACTCTGAAAGGGAGTGCCTTAACTATGCTATGCCCTGGGGACACATAGGGCAGTCGATCGTGCACCAATTTTGCATGATGACCGCTGTGTGCCGGAAGAGCTACCGCTGGCTTCTGAGGAACCCCAGGCGAAATAGGCCCCCGGGAAGCACTCTTCACATTCAGAGCAAGGGCAACCTGCTCCTTTCTGGTTTGCTAGGTAGAGTGTTCCAGTCGTCAAAGAGCCTCGCCAAAGCAGCGCCTGGCAGACTCTCTTTGCAAGGGTCTCGGCCCCAGTGACTGAAAGGGAACTGCGCTGCTACTAAACAATGTGCAGACGAGAGAGTCCGGGACACAGGACAGCACTCTCACAGAAGCGGAAGCTAAGCTTTGCATCCAGCCTGAAGACCAGTACATTTGTCACTTTTCACACTGTTAGGTATGTGCAGGAGCATTGGTCACCGAGGGCTACCTAAGTTACTGAAATACTTACCCAGTTCATCCTATGCAATGGTCCCTGTGCCCAAAAGGTCTCCATGGACGGGCCCTTGTGGGCCCCGTGTGTTTCCTTGAGGTAGTCAGAAACTGCTGAGGATAACCTTATGAGCTGAAGTTTGAAACGGGGCCACCCTGGCCAAACCTTCATTTCGTCCGTGGTAGGCGAGACAGTTGCGGTTTGAAAGCTGCCTGAAAAACACTCCTGCTGCCCATCTTCTCTTTGCTGCCTGACGGCGTCACGAAAGAACTGTGAGTGTACTCGTATGAGGCATGCTGGTCTCAGTTCCTTGCTGGGAGCTCCTCCAGGAGCACATGGGAGCTTGCCGGCAAAGAACTGGCACCCCTGGCCTCAAGGAAAAGTCCAGATTTCTCCCATAGGAAGCTCAGGTATGCCCTAGAAGCGAAGAAGCATGTGTTAAAGGAATGCTGCAACACCGTTACGTATTTCACGACTCACTGTGCACTCACTTGGGTTGTAACAGCTGTGAAAGGGCACTGAATGCCGTCCAACTCTTCTGTTGCGTTTGAGTCCCAGGAAGCAAATGGGTTCGTTGGCTTTCAGGCTGTGAACGTGGAGCGGTAATGGCAAAGCCCTGCCCGGATGGCTCGACAGCTCTCACGTAAACAGCATTCAAACGGCCTCAGGAACGCCGTTCCAAGCAGCCTTACATTCCATGCTGGCGTAGCCAGGGGGGCATTTGGATTCTTCTAAGAAACACCACTGTGCCTCACAAGTGAAACCTGTGGGCTGCCAAATACGTCTCCCGACGGCAGTCGGATGCTAGATGTTTAGTTCCAGAGGAAAAACAACGGACAGGTTTCCCTGTGACAATGCTGGACTTCTGGGACCATCCAGATTCACCAAGGCCTATCTTTTGCCCGGCGGGGGTATGCTCTTCTGCACGTACAGCACTCCCCACGTGAAAACCTACCTTAGCAGAAGGAGGCAGTCTTTCCCTAGTACTAGAAGCTAGGCAGAATCGTCAGATAAAGCTGCTGTGTCATCAAGGTTGAAAGTGGCACACCGACGGGGACGTTCGCATTCTCCTTGTACTGAAGCGACTGGCTCTGGGCTTCGAATCTGCCTGAACAGCACTAGCGGCCCAACTGCTCTTCACTGCACGATTGTCGCTGTGGGCCAATGCTGGCTCTCTCAAAGTTAATAATGTGCTGGCATTCCTTTCTAGAATCTCAACACACTGCACTCCAGATGCAGCTCCAGCCGAATGAAAGGGGACCTAAGGCCTCAAGGTAAGGTCCAGTGTTTCACATCTGCAGAGTTGGGTGTGCAGTGGTATCCACGAAGCCATACTCTGAAAGGGAGTGCCTTAACTATGCTATGCCCTGGGGACACATAGGGCAGTCGATCGTGCACCAATTTTGCATGATGACCGCTGTGTGCCGGAAGAGCTGCCGCTGGCTTCTGAGGAACCCCAGGCGAAATAGGCCCCCGGGAAGCACTCTTCACATTCAGAGCAAGGGCAACGTGCTCCTTTCTGGGTTGCTAGGTAGAGTGTTCCAGTCGTCAAAGAGCCTCGCCAAAGCAGCGCCTGGCAGACTCTCTTTGCAATTGGATCGGCCCCAGTGACTGAAAGGGAACTGCGCTGCTACTACACAATGTGCAGACGAGAGATTCCGGGACACAGGACAGCACTCTCACAGAAGCGGAAGCTAAGCATTGCATCCAGCCTGAAGACCAGTACATTTGTCACTTTTCACACTGTTAGGTATGTGCAGGAGCATTGGTCACCGAGGCCTACCTAAGTTACTGAAATACATACCCAGTTCATCCTATGCAATGGTCCCTGTGCCCAAAGGGTCTCCATGGACGGGCCCTTGTGGGCCCCGTGTGTTTCCTTGAGGTAGTCAGAAACTGCTGAGGATAACCTTATGAGCTCAAGTTTGAAACCGGGCCACCCTGGCAAAACCTTCATTTCGTCCGTGGTAGGCGAGACAGTTGCGGTTTGAAAGCTGCCTGAAAAACACTCCTGCTGCCCATCTTCTCTTTGCTGCCTGACGGCGTCACGAAAGAACTGTGAGTGTACTCGTATGAGGCTTGCTGGTCTCAGTTCCTTGCTGGGAGCTCCTCCAGGAGCACATGGGAGCTTGCCGGCAAAGAACTGGCACCCCTGGCCTCAAGGAAAAGTCCAGATTTCTCCCATAGGTAGCTCAGGTATGCCCTAGAAGCGAAGAAGCATGTGTTAAAGGAATGCTGCAACACCGTTACGTATTTCACGACTCACTGTGCACTCACTTGGGTTGTAACAGCTGTGACAGGGCACTGAATGCCGTCCAACTCTTCTGTTGCGTTTGAGTCCCAGGAAGCAAATGGGTTCGTTGGCTTTCAGGCTGTGAACGTGGAGCGGTAATGGCAAAGCCCTGCCCGGATGGCTCGACAGCTCTCACGTAAACAGCATTCAAACGGCCTCAGGAACGCCGTTCCAAGCAGCCTTACATTCCATGCTGGCGTAGCCAGGGGGGCATTTGGATTCTTCTGAGAAACACCACTGTGCCTCACAAGTGCAACCTGTGGGCTGCCAAATACGTCTCCCGACGGCAGTCGGATGCTAGATGTTTAGTTCCAGAGGAAAAACAACGGACAGGTTTCCCTGTGACAATGCTGGACTTCTGGGACCATCCAGATTCACCAAGGCCTAACTTTTGCCCGGCGGGGGAATGCTCTTCTGCACGTACAGCACTCCCCACGTTGAAACCTACCTTAGCAGAAGGAGGCAGTCTTTCCCTAGTACTAGAAGCTAGGCAGAATCGTCAGATAAAGCTGCTGTGTCATCAAGGTTGAAAGTGGCACACCGACGGGGACGTTCGCATTCTCCTTGTACTGAAGCGACTTGCTCTGGGCTTCGAATATGCCTGAAGAGCACTAGCGGCCCAACTCCTCTTCACTGCACGATTGTCGCTGTGGGCCAATGCTGGCTCTCTCAAAGTTAATAATGTGCTGGCATTCATTTCTAGAATCTCAACACACTGCACTCCAGATGCAGCTCCAGCCGAATGAAAGGGGACCTAAGGCCTCAAGGTAAGGTCCAGTGTTTCACATCTGCAGAGTTGGGTGTGCAGTGGTATCCACGAAGCCATACTCTGAAACGGAGTGCCTTAACTATGCTATGCCCTGGGGACACATAGGGCAGTCGATCGTCCACCAATTTTGCATGATGACCGCTGTGTGCCGGAAGAGCTGCCGCTGGCTTCTGAGGAACCCCAGGCGAAATAGGCCCCCGGGAAGCACTCTTCACATTCAGAGCAAGGGCAACGTGCTCCTTTCTGGGTTGCTAGGTAGAGTGTTCCAGTCGTCAAAGAGCCTCGCCAAAGCAGCGCCTGGCAGACTCTATTTGCAAGGGGATCGGCCCCAGTGACTGAAAGGGAACTGCGCTGCTACTACACAATGTACAGACGAGAGAGTCCGGGACACAGGACAGCACTCTCACAGAAGCGGAAGCTAAGCTTTGCATCCAGCCTGAAGAACAGTACATTTGTCACTTTTCACACTGTTAGGTATGTGCAGGAGCATTGGTCACCGAGGCCTACCTAAGTTACTGAAATACTTACCCAGTTCATCCTGTGCAATGGTCCCTGTGCCCAAAGGGTCTCCATGGACGGGCCCTTGTGGGCCCCGTGTGTTTCCTTGAGGTCGTCAGAAACTGCTGAGGATAACCTTATGAGCTCAAGTTTGAAACCGGGCCACCCTGGCAAAACCTTCATTTCGTCCGTGGTAGGCGAGACAGTTGCGGTTTGAAAGCTGCCTGAAAAACACTCCTGCTGCCCATCTTCTCTTTGCTGCCTGACGGCGTCACGAAAGAACTGTGAGTGTACTCGTATGAGGCTTGCTGGTCTCAGTTCCTTGCTGGGAGCTCCTCCAGGAGCACATGGGAGCTTGCCGGCAAAGAACTGGCACCCCTGGCCTCAAGGAAAAGTCCAGATTTCTCCCATAGGTAGCTCAGGTATGCCCTAGAAGCGAAGAAGCATGTGTTAAAGGAATGCTGCAACACCGTTACGTATTTCACGACTCACTGTGCACTCACTTGGGTTGTAACAGCTGTGACAGGGCACTGAATGCCGTCCAACTCTTCTGTTGCGTTTGAGTCCCAGGAAGCAAATGGGTTCGTTGGCTTTCAGGCTGTGAACGTGGAGCGGTAATGGCAAAGCCCTGCCCGGATGGCTCGACAGCTCTCACGTAAACAGCATTCAAACGGCCTCAGGAACGCCGTTCCAAGCAGCCTTACATTCCATGCTGGCGTAGCCAGGGGGGCATTTGGATTCTTCTGAGAAACACCACTGTGCCTCACAAGTGAAACCTGTGGGCTGCTAAATACGTCTCCCGACGGCAGTCGGATGCTAGATGTTTAGTTCCAGAGGAAAAACAACGGACAGGTTTCCCTGTGACAATGCTGGACTTCTGGGACCATCCAGATTCACCAAGGCCTATCTTTTGCCCGGCGGGGGTATGCTCTTCTGCACGTACAGCACTCCCCACGTGAAAACCTACCTTAGCAGAAGGAGGTAGTCTTTCCCTAGTACTAGAAGCTAGGCAGAATCGTCAGATAAAGCTGCTGTGTCATCAAGGTTGAAAGTGGCACACCGACGGGGACGTTCGCATTCTCCTTGTACTGAAGCGACTGGCTCTGGGCTTCGAATCTGCCTGAACGGCACTAGCGGCCCAACTGCTCTTCACTGCACGATTGTCGCTGTGGGCCAATGCTGGCTCTCTCAAAGTTAATAATGTGCTGGCATTCATTTCTAGAATCTCAACACACTGCACTCCAGATGCAGCTCCAGCCGAATGAAAGGGGACCTAAGGCCTCAAGGTAAGGTCCAGTGTTTCACATCTGCAGAGTTGGGTGTGCAGTGGTATCCACGAAGCCATACTCTGAAAGGGAGTGCCTTAACTATGCTATGCCCTGGGGACACATAGGGCAGTCGATCGTGCACCAATTTTGCATGATGACCGCTGTGTGCCGGAAGAGCTACCGCTGGCTTCTGAGGAACCCCAGGCGAAATAGGCCCCCGGGAAGCACTCTTCACATTCAGAGCAAGGGCAACCTGCTCCTTTCTGGTTTGCTAGGTAGAGTGTTCCAGTCGTCAAAGAGCCTCGCCAAAGCAGCGCCTGGCAGACTCTCTTTGCAAGTGGATCGGCCCCAGTGACTGAAAGGGAACTGCGCTGCTACTAAACAATGTGCAGACGAGAGAGTCCGGGACACAGGACAGCACTCTCACAGAAGCGGAAGCTAAGCTTTGCATCCAGCCTGAAGACCAGTACATTTGTCACTTTTCACACTGTTAGGTATGTGCAGGAGCATTGGTCACCGAGGCCTACCTAAGTTACTGAAATACTTACCCAGTTCATCCTATGCAATGGTCCCTGTGCCCAAAAGGTCTCCATGGACGGGCCCTTGTGGGCCCCGTGTGTTTCCTTGAGGTAGTCAGAAACTGCTGAGGATAACCTTATGAGCTGAAGTTTGAAACGGGGCCACCCTGGCCAAACCTTCATTTCGTCCGTGGTAGGCGAGACAGTTGCGGTTTGAAAGCTGCCTGAAAAACACTCCTGCTGCCCATCTTCTCTTTGCTGCCTGACGGCGTCACGAAAGAACTGTGAGTGTACTCGTATGAGGCATGCTGGTCTCAGTTCCTTGCTGGGAGCTCCTCCAGGAGCACATGGGAGCTTGCCGGCAAAGAACTGGCACCCCTGGCCTCAAGGAAAACTAAAGATTTCTCCCATAGGAAGCTCAGGTATGCCCTAGAAGCGAAGAAGCATGTGTTAAAGGAATGCTGCAACACCGTTACGTATTTCACAACTCACTGTGCACTCACTTGGGTTGTAACAGCTGTGAAAGGGCACTGAATGCCGTCCAACTCTTCTGTTGCGTTTGAGTCCCAGGAAGCAAATGGGTTCGTTGGCTTTCAGGCTGTGAACGTGGAGCGGTAATGGCAAAGCCCTGCCCGGATGGCTCGACAGCTCTCACGTAAACAGCATTCAAACGGCCTCAGGAACGCCGTTCCAAGCAGCCTTACATTCCATGCTGGCGTAGCCAGGGGGGCATTTGGATTCTTCGGAGAAACACCACTGTGCCTCACAAGTGAAACCTGTGGGCTGCCAAATACGTCTCCCGACGGCAGTCGGATGCTAGATGTTTAGTTCCAGAGGAAAAACAACGGACAGTTTTCCCTGTGACAATGCTGGACTTCTGGGACCATCCAGATTCACCAAGGCCTATCTTTTGCCCGGCGGGGGTATGCTCTTCTGCACGTACAGCACTCCCCACGTGAAAACCTACCTTAGCAGAAGGAGGCAGTCTTTCCCTAGTACTAGAAGCTAGGCAGAATCGTCAGATAAAGCTGCTGTGTCATCAAGGTTGAAAGTGGCACACCGACGGGGACGTTCGCATTCTCCTTGTACTGAAGCGACTGGCTCTGGGCTTCAAATCTGCCTGAACAGCACTAGCGGCCCAACTCCTCTTCACTGCACGATTGTCGCTGTGGGCCAATGCTGGCTCTCTCAAAGTTAATAATGTGCTGGCATTCTTTTCTAGAATCTCAACACACTGCACTCCAGATGCAGCTCCAGCCGAATGAAAGGGGACCTAAGGCCTCAAGGTAAGGTCCAGTGTTTCACATCTGCAGAGTTGGGTGTGCAGTGGTATCCACGAAGCCATACTCTGAAAGGGAGTGCCTTAACTATGCTATGCCCTGGGGACACATAGGGCAGTCGATCGTGCACCAATTTTGCATGATGACCGCTGTGTGCCGGAAGAGCTGCCGCTGGCTTCTGAGGAACCCCAGGCGAAATAGGCCCCCGGGAAGCACTCTTCACATTCAGAGCAAGGGCAACGTGCTCCTTTCTGGGTTGCTAGGTAGAGTGTTCCAGTCGTCAAAGAGCCTCGCCAAAGCAGCGCCTGGCAGACTCTCTTTGCAAGTGGATCGGCCCCAGTGACTGAAAGGGAACTGCGCTGCTACTACACAATGTGCAGACGAGAGAGTCCGGGACACAGGACAGCACTCTCACAGAAGCGGAAGCTAAGCTTTGCATCCAGCCTGAAGAC
The DNA here is from genome assembly GCF_028021215.1 of Eschrichtius robustus. NCBI lineage: Eukaryota > Metazoa > Chordata > Mammalia > Artiodactyla > Eschrichtiidae > Eschrichtius > Eschrichtius robustus. The sequence goes on from NC_090839.1 coordinate 33,475,707, forward strand.
CAGTACATTTGTCACTTTTCACACTGTTAGGTATGTGCAGGAGCATTGGTCACCGAGGCCTACCTAAGTTACTGAAATACTTACCCAGTTCATCCTATGCAATGGTCCCTGTGCCCAAAAGGTCTCCATGGACGGGCCCTTGTGGGCCCCGTGTGTTTCCTTGAGGTAGTCAGAAACTGCTGAGGATAACCTTATGAGCTGAAGTTTGAAACGGGGCCACCCTGGCCAAACCTTCATTTCGTCCGTGGTAGGCGAGACAGTTGCGGTTTGAAAGCTGCCTGAAAAACACTCCTGCTGCCCATCTTCTCTTTGCTGCCTGACGGCGTCACGAAAGAACTGTGAGTGTACTCGTATGAGGCTTGCTGGTCTCAGTTCCTTGCTGGGAGCTCCTCCAGGAGCACATGGGAGCTTGCCGGCAAAGAACTGGCACCCCTGGCCTCAAGAAAAAGTCCAGATTTCTCCCATAGGAAGCTCAGGTATGCCCTAGAAGCGAAGAAGCATGTGTTAAAGGAATGCTGCAACACCGTTACGTATTTCACGACTCACTGTGCACTCACTTGGGTTGTAACAGCTGTGACAGGGCACTGAATGCCGTCCAACTCTTCTGTTGCGTTTGAGTCCCAGGAAGCAAATGGGTTCGTTGGCTTTCAGGCTGTGAACGTGGAGCGATAATGGCAAAGCCCTGCCCGGATGGCTCGACAGCTCTCACGTAAACAGCATTCAAACGGCCTCAGGAACGCCATTCCAAGCAGCCTTACATTCCATGCTGGCGTAGCCAGGGGGGCATTTGCATTCTTCTGAGAAACACCACTGTGCCTCACAAGTGAAACCTGTGGGCTGCCAAATACGTCTCCCGACGGCAGTCGGATGCTAGATGTTTAGTTCCAGAGGAAAAACAACGGACAGGTTTCCCTGTGACAATGCTGGACTTCTGGGACCATCCAGATTCACAAAAGCCTAACTTTTGCCCGGCGGGGGAATGCTCTTCTGCACGTACAGCACTCCCCACGTGAAAACCTACCTTAGCAGAAGGAGGCAGTCTTTCCCTAGTACTAGAAGCTAGGCAGAATCGTCAGATAAAGCTGCTGTGTCATCAAGGTTGAAAGTGGCACACCGACGGGGACGTTCGCATTCTCCTTGTACTGAAGCGACTGGCTCTGGGCTTCAAATCTGCCTGAACAGCACTAGCGGCCCAACTCCTCTTCACTGCACGATTGTCGCTGTGGGCCAATGCTGGCTCTCTCAAAGTTAATAATGTGCTGGCATTCCTTTCTAGAATCTCAACACACTGCACTCCAGATGCAGCTCCAGCCGAATGAAAGGGGACCTAAGGCCTCAAGGTAAGGTCCAGTGTTTCACATCTGCAGAGTTGGGTGTGCAGTGGTATCCACGAAGCCATACTCTGAAAGGGAGTGCCTTAACTATGCTATGCCCTGGGGACACATAGGGCAGTCGATCGTGCACCAATTTTGCATGATGACCGCTGTGTGCCGGAAGAGCTGCCGCTGGCTTCTGAGGAACCCCAGGCGAAATAGGCCCCCGGGAAGCACTCTTCACATTCAGAGCAAGGGCAACGTGCTCCTTTCTGGGTTGCTAGGTAGAGTGTTCCAGTCGTCAAAGAGCCTCGCCAAAACAGCGCCTGGCAGACTCTCTTTGCAAGTGGATCGGCCCCAGTGACTGAAAGGGAACTGAGCTGCTACTACACAATGTGCAGACGAGAGAGTCCGGGACACAGGACAGCACTCTCACAGAAGCGGAAGCTAAGCTTTGCATCCAGCCTGAAGACCAGTACATTTGTCACTTTTCACACTGTTAGGTATGTGCAGGAGCATTGGTCACCGAGGCCTACCTAAGTTACTGAAATACTTACCCAGTTCATCCTATGCAATGGTCCCTGTGCCCAAAAGGTCTCCATGGACGGGCCCTTGTGGGCCCCGTGTGTTTCCTTGAGGTCGTCAGAAACTGCTGAGGATAACCTTATGAGCTCAAGTTTGAAACCGGGCCACCCTGGCAAAACCTTCATTTCGTCCGTGGTAGGCGAGACAGTTGCGGTTTGAAAGCTGCCTGAAAAACACTCCTGCTGCCCATCTTCTCTTTGCTGCCTGACGGCGTCACGAAAGAACTGTGAGTGTACTCGTATGAGGCTTGCTGGTCTCAGTTCCTTGCTGGGAGCTCCTCCAGGAGCACATGGGAGCTTGCCGGCAAAGAACTGGCACCCCTGGCCTCAAGGAAAAGTCCAGATTTCTCCCATAGGTAGCTCAGGTATGCCCTAGAAGCGAAGAAGCATGTGTTAAAGGAATGCTGCAACACCGTTACGTATTTCACGACTCACTGTGCACTCACTTGGGTTGTAACAGCTGTGACAGGGCACTGAATGCCGTCCAACTCTTCTGTTGCGTTTGAGTCCCAGGAAGCAAATGGGTTCGTTGGCTTTCAGGCTGTGAACGTGGAGCGGTAATGGCAAAGCCCTGCCCGGATGGCTCGACAGCTCTCACGTAAACAGCATTCAAACGGCCTCAGGAACGCCGTTCCAAGCAGCCTTACATTCCATGCTGGCGTAGCCAGGGGGGCATTTGGATTCTTCTGAGAAACACCACTGTGCCTCACAAGTGAAACCTGTGGGCTGCCAAATACGTCTCCCGACGGCAGTCGGATGCTAGATGTTTAGTTCCAGAGGAAAAACAACGGACAGGTTTCCCTGTGACAATGCTGGACTTCTGGGACCATCCAGATTCACCAAGGCCTAACTTTTGCCCGGCAGGGGAATGCTCTTCTGCACGTACAGCACTCCCCACGTGAAAACCTACCTTAGCAGAAGGAGGCAGTCTTTCCCTAGTACTAGAAGCTAGGCAGAATCGTCAGATAAAGCTGCTGTGTCATCAAGGTTGAAAGTGGCACACCGACGGGAACGTTCGCATTCTCCTTGTACTGAAGCGACTTGCTCTGGGCTTCGAATCTGCCTGAACAGCACTAGCGGCCCAACTGCTCTTCACTGCACGATTGTCGCTGTGGGCCAATGCTGGCTCTCTCAAAGTTAATAATGTGCTGGCATTCCTTTCTAGAATCTCAACACACTGCACTCCAGATGCAGCTCCAGCCAAATGAAAGGGGACCTAAGGCCTCAAGGTAAGGTCCAGTGTTTCACATCTGCAGAGTTGGGTGTGCAGTGGTTTCCACGAAGCCATACTCTGAAAGGGAGTGCCTTAACTATGCTATGCCCTGGGGACACATAGGGCAGTCGATCGTGCACCAATTTTGCATGATGACCGCTGTGTGCCGGAAGAGCTGCTGCTGGCTTCTGAGGAACCCCAGGCGAAATAGGCCCCCGGGAAGCACTCTTCACATTCAGAGCAAGGGCAACGTGCTCCTTTCTGTGTTCCTAGGTAGAGTGTTCCAGTCGTCAAAGAGCCTCGCCAAAGCAGCGCCTGGCAGACTCTCTTTGCAAGTGGATCGGCCCCAGTGACTGAAAGGGAACTGCGCTGCTACTACACAATGTGCAGACGAGAGAGTCCGGGACACAGGACAGCACTCTCACAGAAGCGAAAGCTAAGCTTTGCATCCAGCCTGAAGACCAGTACATTTGTCACTTTTCACACTGTTAGGTATGTGCAGGAGCATTGGTCACCGAGGCCTACCTAAGTTACTGAAATACTTACCCAGTTCATCCTATGCAATGGTCCCTGTGCCCAAAAGGTCTCCATGGACGGGCCCTTGTGGGCCCCGTGTGTTTCCTTGAGGTAGTCAGAAACTGCTGAGGATAACCTTATGAGCTCAAGTTTGAAACCGGGCCACCCTGGCAAAACCTTCATTTCGTCCGTGGTAGGCGAGACAGTTGCGGTTTGAAAGCTGCCTGAAAAACACTCCTGCTGCCCATCTTCTCTTTGCTGCCTGACGGCGTCACGAAAGAACTGTGAGTGTACTCGTATGAGGCTTGCTGGTCTCAGTTCCTTGCTGGGAGCTCCTCCAGGAGCACATGGGAGCTTGCCGGCAAAGAACTGGCACCCCTGGCCTCAAGGAAAAGTCCAGATTTCTCCCATAGGTAGCTCAGGTATGCCCTAGAAGCGAAGAAGCATGTGTTAAAGGAATGCTGCAACACCGTTACGTATTTCACGACTCACTGTGCACTCACTTGGGTTGTAACAGCTGTGACAGGGCACTGAATGCCGTCCAACTCTTCTGTTGCGTTTGAGTCCCAGGAAGCAAATGGGCTCGTTGGCTTTCAGGCTGTGAACGTGGAGCGGTAATGGCAAAGCCCTGCCCGGATGGCTCGACAGCTCTCACGTAAACAGCATTCAAACGGCCTCAGGAACGCCGTTCCAAGCAGCCTTACATTCCATGCTGGCGTAGCCAGGGGGGCATTTGGATTCTTCTGAGAAACACCACTGTGCCTCACAAGTGAAACCTGTGGGCTGCCAAATACGTCTCCCGACGGCAGTCGGATGCTAGATGTTTAGTTCCAGAGGAAAAACAACGGACAGGTTTCCCTGTGACAATGCTGGACTTCTGGGACCATCCAGATTCACCAAGGCCTATCTTTTGCCCGGCGGGGGAATGCTCTTCTGCACGTACAGCACTCCCCACGTGAAAACCTACCTTAGCAGAAGGAGGCAGTCTTTCCCTAGTACTAGAAGCTAGGCAGAATCGTCAGATAAAGCTGCTGTGTCATCAAGGTTGAAAGTGGCACACCGACGGGGACGTTCGCATTCTCCTTGTACTGAAACGACTGGCTCTAGGCTTCGAATCTGCCTGAACAGCACTAGCGGCCCAACTCCTCTTCACTGCACGATTGTCGCTGTGGGCCAATGCTGGCTCTCTCAAAGTTAATAATGTGCTGGCATTCCTTTCTAGAATCTCAACACACTGCACTCCAGATGCAGCTCCAGCCGAATGAAAGGGGACCTAAGGCCTCAAGGTAAGGTCCAGTGTTTCACATCTGCAGAGTTGGGTGTGCAGTGGTATCCACGAAGCCATACTCTGAAAGGGAGTGCCTTAACTATGCTATGCCCTGGGGACACATAGGGCAGTCGATCGTGCAGCAATTTTGCATGATGACCGCTGTGTGCCGGAAGAGCTGCCGCTGGCTTCTGAGGAACCCCAGGCGAAATAGGCCCCCGGGAAGCACTCTTCACATTCAGAGCAAGGGCAACGTGCTCCTTTCTGGGTTGCTAGGTAGAGTGTTCCAGTCGTCAAAGAGCCTCGCCAAAGCAGCGCCTGGCAGACTCTCTTTGCAAGTGGATCGGGCCCAGTGACTGAAAGGGAACTGCGCTGCTACTACACAATGTGCAGACGAGAGAGTCCGGGACACAGGACAGCACTCTCACAGAAGCGGAGGCTAAGCTTTGCATCCAGCCTGAAGACCAGTACATTTGTCACTTTTCACACTGTTAGGTATGTGCAGGAGCATTGGTCACCGAGGCCTACCTAAGTTACCTGAAATACTTACCCAGTTCATCCTGTGCAATGGTCCCTGTGCCCAAAGGGTCTCCATGGACGGGCCCTTGTGGGCCCCGTGTGTTTCCTTGAGGTAGTCAGAAACTGCTGAGGATAACCTTATGAGCTCAAGTTTGAAACCGGGCCACCCTGGCAAAACCTTCATTTCGTCCGTGGTAGTCGAGACAGTTGCGGTTTGAAAGCTGCCTGAAAAACACTCCTGCTGCCCATCTTCTCTTTGCTGCCTGACGGCGTCACGAAAGAACTGTGAGTGTACTCGTATGAGGCTTGCTGGTCTCAGTTCCTTGCTGGGAGCTCCTCCAGGAGCACATGGGAGCTTGCCGGCAAAGAACTGGCACCCCTGGCCTCAAGGAAAAGTCCAGATTTCTCCCATAGGAAGCTCAGGTATGCCCTAGAAGCGAAGAAGCATGTGTTAAAGGAATGCTGCAACACCGTTACGTATTTCACGACTCACTGTGCACTCACTTGGGTTGTAACAGCTGTGACAGGGCACTGAATGCCGTCCAACTCTTCTGTTGCGTTTGAGTCCCAGGAAGCAAATGGGCTCGTTGGCTTTCAGGCTGTGAACGTGGAGCGGTAATGGCAAAGCCCTGCCCGGATGGCTCGACAGCTCTCACGTAAACAGCATTCAAACGGCCTCAGGAACGCCGTTCCAAGCAGCCTTACATTCCATGCTGGCGTAGCCAGGGGGGCATTTGGATTCTTCTGAGAAACACCACTGTGCCTCACAAGTGAAACCTGTGGGCTGCCAAATACGTCTCCCGACGGCAGTCGGATGCTAGATGTTTAGTTCCAGAGGAAAAACAACGGACAGGTTTCCCTGTGACAATGCTGGACTTCTGGGACCATCCAGATTCACCAAGGCCTATCTTTTGCCCGGCGGGGGAATGCTCTTCTGCACGTACAGCACTCCCCACGTGAAAACCTACCTTAGCAGAAGGAGGCAGTCTTTCCCTAGTACTAGAAGCTAGGCAGAATCGTCAGATAAAGCTGCTGTGTCATCAAGGTTGAAAGTGGCACACCGACGGGGACGTTCGCATTCTCCTTGTACTGAAGCGACTGGCTCTGGGCTTCGAATCTGCCTGAACAGCACAAGCGGCCCAACTCCTCTTCACTGCACGATTGTCGCTGTGGGCCAATGCTGGCTCTCTCAAAGTTAATAATGTGCTGGCATTCCTTTCTAGAATCTCAACACACTGCACTCCAGATGCAGCTCCAGCCGAATGAAAGGGGACCTAAGGCCTCAAGGTAAGGTCCAATGTTTCACATCTGCAGAGTTGGGTGTGCAGTGGTATCCACGAAGCCATACTCTGAAAGGGAGTGCCTTAACTATGCTATGCCCTGGGGACACATAGGGCAGTCGATCGTGCACCAATTTTGCATGATGACCGCTGTGTGCCGGAAGAGCTGCCACTGGCTTCTGAGGAACCCCAGGCGAAATAGGCCCCCGGGAAGCACTCTTCACATTCAGAGCAAGGGCAACGTGCTCCTTTCTGGGTTCCTAGGTAGAGTGTTCCAGTCGTCAAAGAGCCTCGCCAAAGCAGCGCCTGGCAGACTCTCTTTGCAAGTGGATCGGCCCCAGTGACTGAAAGGGAACTGAGCTGCTACTACACAATGTGCAGACGAGAGAGTCCGGGACACAGGACAGCACTCTCACAGAAGCGGAAGCTAAGCTTTGCATGCAGCCTGAAGACCAGTACATTTGTCACTTTTCACACTGTTAGGTATGTGCAGGAGCATTGGTCACCGAGGCCTACCTAAGTTACTGAAATACTTACCCAGTTCATCCTATGCAATGGTCCCTGTGCCCAAAAGGTCTCCATGGACGGGCCCTTGTGGGCCCCGTGTGTTTCCTTGAGGTCGTCAGAAACTGCTGAGGATAACCTTATGAGCTCAAGTTTGAAACCGGGCCACCCTGGCAAAACCTTCATTTCGTCCGTGGTAGGCGAGACAGTTGCGGTTTGAAAGCTGCCTGAAAAACACTCCTGCTGCCCATCTTCTCTTTGCTGCCTGACGGCGTCACGAAAGAACTGTGAGTGTACTCGTATGAGGCTTGCTGGTCTCAGTTCCTTGCTGGGAGCTCCTCCAGGAGCACATGGGAGCTTGCCGGCAAAGAACTGGCACCCCTGGCCTCAAGGAAAAGTCCAGATTTCTCCCATAGGTAGCTCAGGTATGCCCTAGAAGCGAAGAAGCATGTGTTAAAGGAATGCTGCAACACCGTTACGTATTTCACGACTCACTGTGCACTCACTTGGGTTGTAACAGCTGTGACAGGGCACTGAATGCCGTCCAACTCTTCTGTTGCGTTTGAGTCCCAGGAAGCAAATGGGTTCGTTGGCTTTCAGGCTGTGAACGTGGAGCGGTAATGGCAAAGCCCTGCCCGGATGGCTCGACAGCTCTCACGTAAACAGCATTCAAACGGCCTCAGGAACGCCGTTCCAAGCAGCCTTACATTCCATGCTGGCGTAGCCAGGGGGGCATTTGGATTCTTCTGAGAAACACCACTGTGCCTCACAAGTGAAACCTGTGGGCTGCCAAATACGTCTCCCGACGGCAGTCGGATGCTAGATGTTTAGTTCCAGAGGAAAAACAACGGACAGGTTTCCCTGTGACAATGCTGGACTTCTGGGACCATCCAGATTCACCAAGGCCTAACTTTTGCCCGGCAGGGGAATGCTCTTCTGCACGTACAGCACTCCCCACGTGAAAACCTACCTTAGCAGAAGGAGGCAGTCTTTCCCTAGTACTAGAAGCTAGGCAGAATCGTCAGATAAAGCTGCTGTGTCATCAAGGTTGAAAGTGGCACACCGACGGGAACGTTCGCATTCTCCTTGTACTGAAGCGACTTGCTCTGGGCTTCGAATCTGCCTGAACAGCACTAGCGGCCCAACTCCTCTTCACTGCACGATTGTCGCTGTGGGCCAATGCTGGCTCTCTCAAAGTTAATAATGTGCTGGCATTCCTTTCTAGAATCTCAACACACTGCACTCCAGATGCAGCTCCAGCCAAATGAAAGGGGACCTAAGGCCTCAAGGTAAGGTCCAGTGTTTCACATCTGCAGAGTTGGGTGTGCAGTGGTTTCCACGAAGCCATACTCTGAAAGGGAGTGCCTTAACTATGCTATGCCCTGGGGACACATAGGGCAGTCGATCGTGCACCAATTTTGCATGATGACCGCTGTGTGCCGGAAGAGCTGCTGCTGGCTTCTGAGGAACCCCAGGCGAAATAGGCCCCCGGGAAGCACTCTTCACATTCAGAGCAAGGGCAACGTGCTCCTTTCTGTGTTCCTAGGTAGAGTGTTCCAGTCGTCAAAGAGCCTCGCCAAAGCAGCGCCTGGCAGACTCTCTTTGCAAGTGGATCGGCCCCAGTGACTGAAAGGGAACTGCGCTGCTACTACACAATGTGCAGACGAGAGAGTCCGGGACACAGGACAGCACTCTCACAGAAGCGAAAGCTAAGCTTTGCATCCAGCCTGAAGACCAGTACATTTGTCACTTTTCACACTGTTAGGTATGTGCAGGAGCATTGGTCACCGAGGCCTACCTAAGTTACTGAAATACTTACCCAGTTCATCCTATGCAATGGTCCCTGTGCCCAAAAGGTCTCCATGGACGGGCCCTTGTGGGCCCCGTGTGTTTCCTTGAGGTAGTCAGAAACTGCTGAGGATAACCTTATGAGCTCAAGTTTGAAACCGGGCCACCCTGGCAAAACCTTCATTTCGTCCGTGGTAGGCGAGACAGTTGCGGTTTGAAAGCTGCCTGAAAAACACTCCTGCTGCCCATCTTCTCTTTGCTGCCTGACGGCGTCACGAAAGAACTGTGAGTGTACTCGTATGAGGCTTGCTGGTCTCAGTTCCTTGCTGGGAGCTCCTCCAGGAGCACATGGGAGCTTGCCGGCAAAGAACTGGCACCCCTGGCCTCAAGGAAAAGTCCAGATTTCTCCCATAGGTAGCTCAGGTATGCCCTAGAAGCGAAGAAGCAAGTGTTAAAGGAATGCTGCAACACCGTTACGTATTTCACGACTCACTGTGCACTCACTTGGGTTGTAACAGCTGTGACAGGGCACTGAATGCCGTCCAACTCTTCTGTTGCGTTTGAGTCCCAGGAAGCAAATGGGCTCGTTGGCTTTCAGGCTGTGAACGTGGAGCGGTAATGGCAAAGCCCTGCCCGGATGGCTCGACAGCTCTCACGTAAACAGCATTCAAACGGCCTCAGGAACGCCGTTCCAAGCAGCCTTACATTCCATGCTGGCGTAGCCAGGGGGGCATTTGGATTCTTCGGAGAAACACCACTGTGCCTCACAAGTGAAACCTGTGGGCTGCCAAATACGTCTCCCGACGGCAGTCGGATGCTAGATGTTTAGTTCCAGAGGAAAAACAACGGACAGGTTTCCCTGTGACAATGCTGGACTTCTGGGACCATCCAGATTCACCAAGGCCTATCTTTTGCCCGGCGGGGGAATGCTCTTCTGCACGTACAGCACTCCCCACGTGAAAACCTACCTTAGCAGAAGGAGGCAGTCTTTCCCTAGTACTAGAAGCTAGGCAGAATCGTCAGATAAAGCTGCTGTGTCATCAAGGTTGAAAGTGGCACACCGACGGGGACGTTCGCATTCTCCTTGTACTGAAACGACTGGCTCTAGGCTTCGAATCTGCCTGAACAGCACTAGCGGCCCAACTCCTCTTCACTGCACGATTGTCGCTGTGGGCCAATGCTGGCTCTCTCAAAGTTAATAATGTGCTGGCATTCCTTTCTAGAATCTCAACACACTGCACTCCAGATGCAGCTCCAGCCGAATGAAAGGGGACCTAAGGCCTCAAGGTAAGGTCCAGTGTTTCACATCTGCAGAGTTGGGTGTGCAGTGGTATCCACGAAGCCATACTCTGAAAGGGAGTGCCTTAACTATGCTATGCCCTGGGGACACATAGGGCAGTCGATCGTGCAGCAATTTTGCATGATGACCGCTGTGTGCCGGAAGAGCTGCCGCTGGCTTCTGAGGAACCCCAGGCGAAATAGGCCCCCGGGAAGCACTCTTCACATTCAGAGCAAGGGCAACGTGCTCCTTTCTGGGTTGCTAGGTAGAGTGTTCCAGTCGTCAAAGAGCCTCGCCAAAGCAGCGCCTGGCAGACTCTCTTTGCAAGTGGATCGGGCCCAGTGACTGAAAGGGAACTGCGCTGCTACTACACAATGTGCAGACGAGAGAGTCCGGGACACAGGACAGCACTCTCACAGAAGCGGAGGCTAAGCTTTGCATCCAGCCTGAAGACCAGTACATTTGTCACTTTTCACACTGTTAGGTATGTGCAGGAGCATTGGTCACCGAGGCCTACCTAAGTTACCTGAAATACTTACCCAGTTCATCCTGTGCAATGGTCCCTGTGCCCAAAGGGTCTCCATGGACGGGCCCTTGTGGGCCCCGTGTGTTTCCTTGAGGTAGTCAGAAACTGCTGAGGATAACCTTATGAGCTCAAGTTTGAAACCGGGCCACCCTGGCAAAACCTTCATTTCGTCCGTGGTAGTCGAGACAGTTGCGGTTTGAAAGCTGCCTGAAAAACACTCCTGCTGCCCATCTTCTCTTTGCTGCCTGACGGCGTCACGAAAGAACTGTGAGTGTACTCGTATGAGGCTTGCTGGTCTCACTTCCTTGCTGGGAGCTCCTCCAGGAGCACATGGGAGCTTGCCGGCAAAGAACTGGCACCCCTGGCCTCAAGGAAAAGTCCAGATTTCTCCCATAGGAAGCTCAGGTATGCCCTAGAAGCGAAGAAGCATGTGTTAAAGGAATGCTGCAACACCGTTACGTATTTCACGACTCACTGTGCACTCACTTGGGTTGTAACAGCTGTGACAGGGCACTGAATGCCGTCCAACTCTTCTGTTGCGTTTGAGTCCCAGGAAGCAAATGGGCTCGTTGGCTTTCAGGCTGTGAACGTGGAGCGGTAATGGCAAAGCCCTGCCCGGATGGCTCGACAGCTCTCACGTAAACAGCATTCAAACGGCCTCAGGAACGCCGTTCCAAGCAGCCTTACATTCCATGCTGGCGTAGCCAGGGGGGCATTTGGATTCTTCTGAGAAACACCACTGTGCCTCACAAGTGAAACCTGTGGGCTGCCAAATACGTCTCCCGACGGCAGTCGGATGCTAGATGTTTAGTTCCAGAGGAAAAACAACGGACAGGTTTCCCTGTGACAATGCTGGACTTCTGGGACCATCCAGATTCACCAAGGCCTATCTTTTGCCCGGCGGGGGAATGCTCTTCTGCACGTACAGCACTCCCCACGTGAAAACCTACCTTAGCAGAAGGAGGCAGTCTTTCCCTAGTACTAGAAGCTAGGCAGAATCGTCAGATAAAGCTGCTGTGTCATCAAGGTTGAAAGTGGCACACCGACGGGGACGTTCGCATTCTCCTTGTACTGAAGCGACTGGCTCTGGGCTTCGAATCTGCCTGAACAGCACAAGCGGCCCAACTCCTCTTCACTGCACGATTGTCGCTGTGGGCCAATGCTGGCTCTCTCAAAGTTAATAATGTGCTGGCATTCCTTTCTAGAATCTCAACACACTGCACTCCAGATGCAGCTCCAGCCGAATGAAAGGGGACCTAAGGCCTCAAGGTAAGGTCCAATGTTTCACATCTGCAGAGTTGGGTGTGCAGTGGTATCCACGAAGCCATACTCTGAAAGGGAGTGCCTTAACTATGCTATGCCCTGGGGACACATAGGGCAGTCGATCGTGCACCAATTTTGCATGATGACCGCTGTGTGCCGGAAGAGCTGCCACTGGCTTCTGAGGAACCCCAGGCGAAATAGGCCCCCGGGAAGCACTCTTCACATTCAGAGCAAGGGCAACGTGCTCCTTTCTGGGTTCCTAGGTAGAGTGTTCCAGTCGTCAAAGAGCCTCGCCAAAGCAGCGCCTGGCAGACTCTCTTTGCAAGTGGATCGGCCCCAGTGACTGAAAGGGAACTGAGCTGCTACTACACAATGTGCAGACGAGAGAGTCCGGGACACAGGACAGCACTCTCACAGAAGCGGAAGCTAAGCTTTGCATGCAGCCTGAAGACCAGTACATTTGTCACTTTTCACACTGTTAGGTATGTGCAGGAGCATTGGTCACCGAGGCCTACCTAAGTTACTGAAATACTTACCCAGTTCATCCTATGCAATGGTCCCTGTGCCCAAAGGGTCTCCATGGACGGGCCCTTGTGGGCCCCGTGTGTTTCCTTGAGGTAGTCAGAAACTGCTGAGGATAACCTTATGAGCTCAAGTTTGAAACCGGGCCACCCTGGCAAAACCTTCATTTCGTCCGTGGTAGGCGAGACAGTTGCGGTTTGAAAGCTGCCTGAAAAACACTCCTGCTGCCCATCTTCTCTTTGCTGCCTGACGGCGTCACGAAAGAACTGTGAGTGTACTCGTATGAGGCTTGCTGGTCTCAGTTCCTTGCTGGGAGCTCCTCCAGGAGCACATGGGAGCTTGCCGGCAAAGAAATGGCACCCCTGGCTTCAAGGAAAAGTCCAGATTTCTCCCATAGGAAGCTCAGGTATGCCCTAGAAGCGAAGAAGCATGTGTTAAAGGAATGCTGCAACACCGTTACGTATTTCACGACTCACTGTGCACTCACTTGGGTTGTAACAGCTGTGACAGGGCACTGAATGCCGTCCAACTCTTCTGTTGCGTTTGAGTCCCAGGAAGCAAATGGGTTCGTTGGCTTTCAGGCTGTGAACGTGGAGCGGTAATGGCAAAGCCCTGCCCGGATGGCTCGACAGCTCTCACGTAAACAGCATTCAAACGGCCTCAGGAACGCCGTTCCAAGCAGCCTTACATTCCATGCTGGCGTAGCCAGGGGGGCATTTGGATTCTTCGGAGAAACACCACTGTGCCTCACAAGTGAAACCTGTGGGCTGCCAAATACGTCTCCCGACGGCAGTCGGATGCTAGATGTTTAGTTCCAGAGGAAAAACAACGGACAGGTTTCCCTGTGACAATGCTGGACTTCTGGGACCATCCAGATTCACCAAAGCCTAACTTTTGCCCGGCGGGGGAATGCTCTTCTGCACGTACAGCACTCCCCACGTGAAAACCTACCTTAGCAGAAGGAGGCAGTCTTTCCCTAGTACTAGAAGCTAGGCAGAATCGTCAGATAAAGCTGCTGTGTCATCAAGGTTGAAAGTGGCACACCGACGGGGACGTTCGCATTCTCCTTGTACTGAAGCGACTGGCTCTGGGCTTCAAATCTGCCTGAACAGCACTAGCGGCCCAACTCCTCTTCACTGCACGATTGTCGCTGTGGGCCAATGCTGGCTCTCTCAAAGTTAATAATGTGCTGGCATTCCTTTCTAGAATCTCAGCACACTGCAGTCCAGATGCAGCTCCAGCCGAATGAAAGGGGACATAAGGCCTCAAGGTAAGGTCCAGTGTTTCACATCTGCAGAGTTGGGTGTGCAGTGGTATCCACGAAGCCATACTCTGAAAGGGAGTGCCTTAACTATGCTATGCCCTGGGGACACATAGGGCAGTCGATCGTGCAGCAATTTTGCATGATGACCGCTGTGTGCCGGAAGAGCTGCCGCTGGCTTCTGAGGAACCCCAGGCGAAATAGGCCCCCGGGAAGCACTCTTCACATTCAGAGCAAGGGCAACGTGCTCCTTTCTGGGTTGCTAGGTAGAGTGTTCCAGTCGTCAAAGAGCCTCGCCAAAGCAGCGCCTGGCAGACTCTCTTTGCAAGTGGATCGGGCCCAGTGACTGAAAGGGAACTGCGCTGCTACTACACAATGTGCAGACGAGAGAGTCCGGGACACAGGACAGCACTCTCACAGAAGCGGAGGCTAAGCTTTGCATCCAGCCTGAAGACCAGTACATTTGTCACTTTTCACACTGTTAGGTATGTGCAGGAGCATTGGTCACCGAGGCCTACCTAAGTTACCTGAAATACTTACCCAGTTCATCCTGTGCAATGGTCCCTGTGCCCAAAGGGTCTCCATGGACGGGCCCTTGTGGGCCCCGTGTGTTTCCTTGAGGTAGTCAGAAACTGCTGAGGATAACCTTATGAGCTCAAGTTTGAAACCGGGCCACCCTGGCAAAACCTTCATTTCGTCCGTGGTAGTCGAGACAGTTGCGGTTTGAAAGCTGCCTGAAAAACACTCCTGCTGCCCATCTTCTCTTTGCTGCCTGACGGCGTCACGAAAGAACTGTGAGTGTACTCGTATGAGGCTTGCTGGTCTCACTTCCTTGCTGGGAGCTCCTCCAGGAGCACATGGGAGCTTGCCGGCAAAGAACTGGCACCCCTGGCCTCAAGGAAAAGTCCAGATTTCTCCCATAGGAAGCTCAGGTATGCCCTAGAAGCGAAGAAGCATGTGTTAAAGGAATGCTGCAACACCGTTACGTATTTCACGACTCACTGTGCACTCACTTGGGTTGTAACAGCTGTGACAGGGCACTGAATGCCGTCCAACTCTTCTGTTGCGTTTGAGTCCCAGGAAGCAAATGGGCTCGTTGGCTTTCAGGCTGTGAACGTGGAGCGGTAATGGCAAAGCCCTGCCCGGATGGCTCGACAGCTCTCACGTAAACAGCATTCAAACGGCCTCAGGAACGCCGTTCCAAGCAGCCTTACATTCCATGCTGGCGTAGCCAGGGGGGCATTTGGATTCTTCTGAGAAACACCACTGTGCCTCACAAGTGAAACCTGTGGGCTGCCAAATACGTCTCCCGACGGCAGTCGGATGCTAGATGTTTAGTTCCAGAGGAAAAACAACGGACAGGTTTCCCTGTGACAATGCTGGACTTCTGGGACCATCCAGATTCACCAAGGCCTATCTTTTGCCCGGCGGGGGAATGCTCTTCTGCACGTACAGCACTCCCCACGTGAAAACCTACCTTAGCAGAAGGAGGCAGTCTTTCCCTAGTACTAGAAGCTAGGCAGAATCGTCAGATAAAGCTGCTGTGTCATCAAGGTTGAAAGTGGCACACCGACGGGGACGTTCGCATTCTCCTTGTACTGAAGCGACTGGCTCTGGGCTTCGAATCTGCCTGAACAGCACAAGCGGCCCAACTCCTCTTCACTGCACGATTGTCGCTGTGGGCCAATGCTGGCTCTCTCAAAGTTAATAATGTGCTGGCATTCCTTTCTAGAATCTCAACACACTGCACTCCAGATGCAGCTCCAGCCGAATGAAAGGGGACCTAAGGCCTCAAGGTAAGGTCCAATGTTTCACATCTGCAGAGTTGGGTGTGCAGTGGTATCCACGAAGCCATACTCTGAAAGGGAGTGCCTTAACTATGCTATGCCCTGGGGACACATAGGGCAGTCGATCGTGCACCAATTTTGCATGATGACCGCTGTGTGCCGGAAGAGCTGCCACTGGCTTCTGAGGAACCCCAGGCGAAATAGGCCCCCGGGAAGCACTCTTCACATTCAGAGCAAGGGCAACGTGCTCCTTTCTGGGTTCCTAGGTAGAGTGTTCCAGTCGTCAAAGAGCCTCGCCAAAGCAGCGCCTGGCAGACTCTCTTTGCAAGTGGATCGGCCCCAGTGACTGAAAGGGAACTGAGCTGCTACTACACAATGTGCAGACGAGAGAGTCCGGGACACAGGACAGCACTCTCACAGAAGCGGAAGCTAAGCTTTGCATGCAGCCTGAAGACCAGTACATTTGTCACTTTTCACACTGTTAGGTATGTGCAGGAGCATTGGTCACCGAGGCCTACCTAAGTTACTGAAATACTTACCCAGTTCATCCTATGCAATGGTCCCTGTGCCCAAAGGGTCTCCATGGACGGGCCCTTGTGGGCCCCGTGTGTTTCCTTGAGGTAGTCAGAAACTGCTGAGGATAACCTTATGAGCTCAAGTTTGAAACCGGGCCACCCTGGCAAAACCTTCATTTCGTCCGTGGTAGGCGAGACAGTTGCGGTTTGAAAGCTGCCTGAAAAACACTCCTGCTGCCCATCTTCTCTTTGCTGCCTGACGGCGTCACGAAAGAACTGTGAGTGTACTCGTATGAGGCTTGCTGGTCTCAGTTCCTTGCTGGGAGCTCCTCCAGGAGCACATGGGAGCTTGCCGGCAAAGAAATGGCACCCCTGGCTTCAAGGAAAAGTCCAGATTTCTCCCATAGGAAGCTCAGGTATGCCCTAGAAGCGAAGAAGCATGTGTTAAAGGAATGCTGCAACACCGTTACGTATTTCACGACTCACTGTGCACTCACTTGGGTTGTAACAGCTGTGACAGGGCACTGAATGCCGTCCAACTCTTCTGTTGCGTTTGAGTCCCAGGAAGCAAATGGGTTCGTTGGCTTTCAGGCTGTGAACGTGGAGCGGTAATGGCAAAGCCCTGCCCGGATGGCTCGACAGCTCTCACGTAAACAGCATTCAAACGGCCTCAGGAACGCCGTTCCAAGCAGCCTTACATTCCATGCTGGCGTAGCCAGGGGGGCATTTGGATTCTTCGGAGAAACACCACTGTGCCTCACAAGTGAAACCTGTGGGCTGCCAAATACGTCTCCCGACGGCAGTCGGATGCTAGATGTTTAGTTCCAGAGGAAAAACAACGGACAGGTTTCCCTGTGACAATGCTGGACTTCTGGGACCATCCAGATTCACCAAAGCCTAACTTTTGCCCGGCGGGGGAATGCTCTTCTGCACGTACAGCACTCCCCACGTGAAAACCTACCTTAGCAGAAGGAGGCAGTCTTTCCCTAGTACTAGAAGCTAGGCAGAATCGTCAGATAAAGCTGCTGTGTCATCAAGGTTGAAAGTGGCACACCGACGGGGACGTTCGCATTCTCCTTGTACTGAAGCGACTGGCTCTGGGCTTCAAATCTGCCTGAACAGCACTAGCGGCCCAACTCCTCTTCACTGCACGATTGTCGCTGTGGGCCAATGCTGGCTCTCTCAAAGTTAATAATGTGCTGGCATTCCTTTCTAGAATCTCAGCACACTGCAGTCCAGATGCAGCTCCAGCCGAATGAAAGGGGACATAAGGCCTCAAGGTAAGGTCCAGTGTTTCACATCTGCAGAGTTGGGTGTGCAGTGGTATCCACGAAGCCATACTCTGAAAGGGAGTGCCTTAACTATGCTATGCCCTGGGGACACATAGGGCAGTCGATCGTGCAGCAATTTTGCATGATGACCGCTGTGTGCCGGAAGAGCTGCCGCTGGCTTCTGAGGAACCCCAGGCGAAATAGGCCCCCGGGAAGCACTCTTCACATTCAGAGCAAGGGCAACGTGCTCCTTTCTGGGTTGCTAGGTAGAGTGTTCCAGTCGTCAAAGAGCCTCGCCAAAACAGCGCCTAGCAGACTCTCTTTGCAAGTGGATCGGCCCCAGTGACTGAAAGGGAACTGCGCTGCTATTACACAATGTGCAGACGAGAGAGTCCGGGACACAGGACAGCACTCTCACAGAAGCGGAAGCTAAGCTTTGCATCCAGCCTGAAGACCAGTACATTTGTCACTTTTCACACTGTTAGGTATGTGCAGGAGCATTGGTCACCGAGGCCTACCTAAGTTACTGAAATACTTACCCAGTTCATCCTATGCAATGGTTCCTGTGCCCAAAAGGTCTCCATGGACGGGCCCTTGTGGGCCCCGTGTGTTTCCTTGAGGTAGTCAGAAACTGCTGAGGATAACCTTATGAGCTCAAGTTTGAAACCGGGCCACCCTGGCAAAACCTTCATTTCGTCCGTGGTAGGCGAGACAGTTGCGGTTTGAAAGCTGCCTGAAAAACACTCCTGCTGCCCATCTTCTCTTTGCTGCCTGACGGCGTCACGAAAGAACTGTGAGTGTACTCGTATGAGGCTTGCTGGTCTCAGTTCCTTGCTGGGAGCTCCTCCAGGAGCACATGGGAGCTTGCCGGCAAAGAACTGGCACCCCTGGCCTCAAGGAAAAGTCCTGATTTCTCCCATAGGAAGCTCAGGTATGCCCTAGAAGCGAAGAAGCATGTGTTAAAGGAATGCTGCAACACCGTTACGTATTTCACGACTCACTGTGCACTCACTTGGGTTGTAACAGCTGTGACAGGGCACTGAATGCCGTCCAAGTCTTCTGTTGCGTTTGAGTCCCAGGAAGCAAATGGGTTCGTTGGCTTTCAGGCTGTGAACGTGGAGCGGTAATGGCAAAGCCCTGCCCGGATGGCTCGACAGCTCTCACGTAAACAGCATTCAAACGGCCTCAGGAACGCCGTTCCAAGCAGCCTTACATTCCATGCTGGCGTAGCCAGGGGGGCATTTGCATTCTTCTGAGAAACACCACTGTGCCTCACATGTGAAACCTGTGGGCTGCCAAATACGTCTCCCGACGGCAGTCGGATGCTAGATGTTTAGTTCCAGAGGAAAAACAACGGACAGGTTTCCCTGTGACAATGCTGGACTTCTGGGACCATCCAGATTCACCAAAGCCTAACTTTTGCCCGGCGGGGGAATGCTCTTCTGCACGTACAGCACTCCCCACGTGAAAACCTACCTTAGCAGAAGGAGGCAGTCTTTCCCTAGTACTAGAAGCTAGGCAGAATCGTCAGATAAAGCTGCTGTGTCATCAAGGTTGAAAGTGGCACACCGACGGGGACGTTCGCCTTCTCCTTGTACTGAAGCGACTTGCTCCGGGCTTCGAATCTGCCTGAACAGCACTAGCGGCCCAACTCCTCTTCACTGCACGATTGTCGCTGTGGGCCAATGCTGGCTCTCTCAAAGTTAATAATGTGCTGGCATTCCTTTCTAGAATCTCAACACACTGCACTCCAGATGCAGCTCCAGCCAAATGAAAGGGGACCTAAGGCCTCAAGGTAAGGTCCAGTGTTTCACATCTGCAGAGTTGGGTGTGCAGTGGTATCCACGAAGCCATACTCTGAAAGGGAGTGCCTTAACTATGCTATGCCCTGGGGACACATAGGGCAGTCGATCGTGCACCAATTTTGCATGATGACCGCTGTGTGCCGGAAGAGCTGCCGCTGGCTTCTGAGGAACCCCAGGCTAAATAGGCCCCCGGGAAGCACTCTTCACATTCAGAGCAAGGGCAACGTGCTCCTTTCTGGGTTCCTAGGTAGAGTGTTCCAGTCGTCAAAGAGCCTCGCCAAAGCAGCGCCTGGCAGACTCTCTTTGCAAGTGGATCGGCCCCAGTGACTGAAAGGGAACTGCGCTGCTACTACACAATGTGCAGACGAGACAGTCCGGGACACAGGACAGCACTCTCACAGAAGCGAAAGCTGAGCTTTGCATCCAGCCTGAAGACCAGTACATTTTTCACTTTTCACACTGTTAGGTATGTGCAGGAGCATTGGTCACCGAGGCCTACCTAAGTTACTGAAATACTTACCCAGTTCATCCTATGCAATGGTCCCTGTGCCCAAAGGGTCTCCATGGACGGGCCCTTGTGGGCCCCGTGTGTTTCCTTGAGGTAGTCAGAAACTGCTGAGGATAACCTTATGAGCTCAAGTTTGAAACCGGGCCACCCTGGCAAAACCTTCATTTCGTCCGTGGTAGGCGAGACAGTTGCGGTTTGAAAGCTGCCTGAAAAACACTCCTGCTGCCCATCTTCTCTTTGCTGCCTGACGGCGTCACGAAAGGACTGTGAGTGTACTCGTATGAGGCTTGCTGGTCTCAGTTCCTTGCTGGGAGCTCCTCCAGGAGCACATGGGAGCTTGCCGGCAAAGAACTGGCACCCCTGGCCTCAAGGAAAAGTCCTGATTTCTCCCATAGTTAGCACAGGTATGCCCTAGAAGCGAAGAAGCATGTGTTAAAGGAATGCTGCAACACCGTTACGTATTTCACGACTCACTGTGCACTCACTTGGGTTGTAACAGCTGTGACAGGGCACTGAATGCCGTCCAACTCTTCTGTTGCGTTTGAGTCCCAGGAAGCAAATGGGTTCGTTGGCTTTAAGGCTGTGAACGTGGAGCGGTAATGGCAAAGCCCTGCCCGGATGGCTCGACAGCTCTCACGTAAACAGCATTCAAACGGCCTCAGGAACGCCGTTCCAAGCAGCCTTACATTCCATGCTGGCGTAGCCAGGGGGGCATTTGGATTCTTCTGAGAAACACCACTGTGCCTCACAAGTGAAACCTGTGGGCTGCCAAATACGTCTCCCGACGGCAGTCGGATGCTAGATGTTTAGTTCCAGAGGAAAAACAACGGACAGGTTTCCCTGTGACAATGCTGGACTTCTGGGACCATCCAGATTCACCAAAGCCTAACTTTTGCCCGGCGGGGGAATGCTCTTCTGCACGTACAGCACTCCCCACGTGAAAACCTACCTTAGCAGAAGGAGGCAGTCTTTCCCTAGTACTAGAAGCTAGGCAGAATCGTCAGATAAAGCTGCTGTGTCATCAAGGTTGAAAGTGGCACACCGACGGGAACGTTCGCCTTCTCCTTGTACTGAAGCGACTTGCTCTGGGCTTCGAATCTGCCTGAACAGCACTAGCGGCCCAACTCCTCTTCACTGCACGATTGTCGCTGTGGGCCAATGCTGGCTCTCTCAAAGTTAATAATGTGCTGGCATTCCTTTCTAGAATCTCAACACACTGCACTCCAGATGCAGCTCCAGCCGAATGAAAGGGGACCTAAGGCCTCAAGGTAAGGTCCAGTGTTTCACATCTGCAGAGTTGGGTGTGCAGTGGTATCCACGAAGCCATACTCTGAAAGGGAGTGCCTTAACTATGCTATGCCCTGGGGACACATAGGGCAGTCGATCGTGCACCAATTTTGCATGATGACCGCTGTGTGCCGGAAGAGCTGCCGCTGGCTTCTGAGGAACCCCAGGCGAAATAGGCCCCCGGGAAGCACTCTTCACATTCAGAGCAAGGGCAACGTGCTCCTTTCTGGGTTGCTAGGTAGAGTGTTCCAGTCGTCAAAGAGCCTCGCCAAAGCAGCGCCTGGCAGACTCTCTTTGCAAGGGGATCGGCCCCAGTGACTGAAAGGGAACTGCGCTGCTACTACACAATGTGCAGACGAGAGAGTCCGGGACACAGGACAGCACTCTCACAGAAGCGGAAGCTAAGCTTTGCATCCAGCCTGAAGACCAGTACATTTGTCACTTTTCACACTGTTAGGTATGTGCAGGAGCATTGGTCACCGAGGCCTACCTAAGTTACTGAAATACTTACCCAGTTCATCCTGTGCAATGGTCCCTGTGCCCAAAGGGTCTCCATGGACGGGCCCTTGTGGGCCCCGTGTGTTTCCTTGAGGTAGTCAGAAACTGCTGAGGATAACCTTATGAGCTCAAGTTTGAAACCGGCCACCCTGGCAAAACCTTCATTTCGTCCGTGGTAGTCGAGACAGTTGCGGTTTGAAAGCTGCCTGAAAAACACTCCTGCTGCCCATCTTCTCTTTGCTGCCTGACGGCGTCACGAAAGAACTGTGAGTGTACTCGTATGAGGCTTGCTGGTCTCAGTTCCTTGCTGGGAGCTCCTCCAGGAGCACATGGGAGCTTGCCGGCAAAGAACTGGCACCCCTGGCCTCAAGGAAAAGTCCAGATTTCTCCCATAGGTAGCTCAGGTATGCCCTAGAAGCGAAGAAGCAAGTGTTAAAGGAATGCTGCAACACCGTTACGTATTTCACGACTCAATGTGCACTCACTTGGGTTGTAACAGCTGTGACAGGGCACTGAATGCCGTCCAACTCTTCTGTTGAGTTTGAGTCCCAGGAAGCAAATGGGCTCGTTGGCTTTCAGGCTGTGAACGTGGAGCGGTAATGGCAAAGCCCTGCCCGGATGGCTCGACAGCTCTCACGTAAACAGCATTCAAACTGCCTCAGGAACGCCGTTCCAAGCAGCCTTACATTCCATGCTGGCGTAGCCAGGGGGGCATTTGGATTCTTCTGAGAAACACCACTGTGCCTCACAAGTGAAACCTGTGGGCTGACAAATACGTCTCCCGACGGCAGTCGGATGCTAGATGTTTAGTTCCAGAGGAAAAACAACGGACAGGTTTCCCTGTGACAATGCTGGACTTCTGGGACCATCCAGATTCACCAAGGCCTATCTTTTGCCCGGCGGGGGAGTGCTCTTCGGCACGTACAGCACTCCCCACGTGAAAACCTACCTTAGCAGAAGGAGGCAGTCTTTCCCTAGTACTAGAAGCTATACAGAATCGTCAGATAAAGCTGCTGTGTCATCAAGGTTGAAAGTGGCACACCGACGGGGACGTTGGCATTCTCCTTGTACTGAACCGACTTGCTCTGTGCTTCAAATCTGCCTGAACAGCACTAGCGGCCCAACTCCTCTTCACTGCACGATTGTCGCTGTGGGCCAATGCTGGCTCTCTCAAAGTTAATAATGTGCTGGCATTCCTTTCTAGAATCTCAACACACTGCACTCCAGATGCAGCTCCAGCCGAATGAAAGGGGACCTAAGGCCTCAAGGTAAGGTCCAGTGTTTCACATCTGCAGAGTTGGGTGTGCAGTGGTATCCACGAAGCCATACTCTGAAAGGGAGTGCCTTAACTATGCTATGCCCTGGGGACACATAGGGCAGTCGATCGTGCACCAATTTTGCATGATGACCGCTGTGTGCCGGAAGAGCTGCCGCTGGCTTCTGAGGAACCCCAGGTGAAATAGGCCCCCGGGAAGTACTCTTCACATTCAGAGCAAGGGCAACCTGCTCCTTTCTGGGTTGCTAGGTAGAGTGTTCCAGTCGTCAAAGAGCCTCGCCAAAGCAGCGCCTGGCAGACTCTCTTTGCAAGTGGATCGGCCCCAGTGACTGAAAGGGAA
The DNA here is from genome assembly GCF_028021215.1 of Eschrichtius robustus. Classification (NCBI taxonomy): domain Eukaryota; kingdom Metazoa; phylum Chordata; class Mammalia; order Artiodactyla; family Eschrichtiidae; genus Eschrichtius; species Eschrichtius robustus. Next base: position 33,498,829 of record NC_090839.1, read on the forward strand.
CTGCGCTGCTACTACACAATGTGCAGACGAGAGAGTCCGGGACACAGGACAGCACTCTCACAGAAGCGGAAGCTAAGCTTTGCATCCAGCCTGAAGACCAGTACATTTGTCACTTTTCACACTGTTAGGTATGTGCAGGAGCATTGGTCACCGAGGCCTACCTAAGTTACTGAAATACTTACCCATTTCATCCTGTGCAATGGTCCCTGTGCCCAAAGGGTCTTCATGGACGGGCCCTTGTGGGCCCCGGGTGTTTCCTTGAGGTCGTGAGAAACTGCTGAGGATAACCTTATGAGCTCAAGTTTGAAACCGGGCCACCCTGGCAAACCCTTCATTTCGTCCGTGGTAGGCGAGACAGTTGCGGTTTGAAAGCTGCCTGAAAAACACTCCTGCTGCCCATCTTCTCTTTGCTGCCTGACGGCGTCACGAAAGAACTGTGAGTATACTCGTATGAGGCTTGCTGGTCTCAGTTCCTTGCTGGGAGCTCCTCCAGGAGCACATGGGAGCTTGCCGGCAAAGAACTGGCACCCCTGGCCTCAAGGAAAAGTCCAGATTTCTCCCTTAGGAAGCTCAGGTATGCCCTAGAAGCGAAGAAGCATGTGTTAAAGGAATGCTGCAACACTGTTACGTATTTCACGACTCACTGTGCACTCACTTGGGTTGTAACAGCTGTGAAAGGGCAATGAATGCCGTCCAACTCTTCTGTTGCGTTTGAGTCCCAGGAAGCAAATGGGTTCGATGGCTTTAAGGCTGTGAACGTGGAGCGGTAATGGCAAAGCCCTGCCCGGATGGCTCGACAGCTCTCACGTAAACAGCATTCAAACGGCCTCAGGAACGCCGTTCCAAGCAGCCTTACATTCCATGCTGGCGTAGCCAGGGAGGCATTTGGATTCTTCTCAGAAACACCACTGTGCCTCACAAGTGAAACCTGTGGGCTCCCAAATACGTCTCCCGACGGCAGTCGGATGCTAGATGTTTAGTTCCAGCCTGAAAACAACGGACAGCTTTCCCTGTGACAATGCTGGACTTCTGGGACCATCCAGATTCACCAAGGCCTAACTTTTGCCCGGCGGGGGAATGCTCTTCTGCACGTACAGCACTCCCCACGTGAAAACCTTTCTTAGCAGAAGGAGGCAGTCTTTCCCTAGTACTAGATAGCTAGGCTTCATCTTCCGATAACATGCTGTGTCATCAAGCTTGAAAATGGGACACCGATGGGTACGTTCGCATTCTACCGGTTTGGAAGCCTCTTGCTTTGGGCTTCAAAGCTTCCTGAACAGCACTAGCGGCCCAGCTTCTCTTCACTGCAGGATTGTCACTGTGGGCCAAGGCTGCGTTCTCTCAATGGCAATAATGTGCTGGCAATTCCTTTCTAGAAACTCATCCGACTGCACCCCAGATTCAGCTCCGGCCAAATGAAAGGTGACCTAAGGACTCAAGGTAAGGTCCAGTGTTTCACATCAACAGAGTTGGGTGTGCAGTCATATCCACGAAGCCATACTCTGAAAAGGAGTGCCTTAACTCTGCTATGCCCCTGGGGACACATAGGGCAGTCGATTGTGCACCAATTTTGCATGATGACCGCTGTGTGCCGGAAGAGCTGCCGCTGGCTTCTGAGGAACCCCAGGCGAAATAGGCCCACGAGAAGAACTCTTCACATTCAGAGCAAGGGCAACGTGCTCCTTTCTGGGTTGCTAGGTAGAGTGTTCCAGTCGTCAAAGAGCCTCGCCAAAGCAGCGCCTGGCAGACTCTCTTTGCAAGTGGATCTGCCCCAGTGACTGAAAGGGAACTGCGCTGCTACTACACAATGTGCAGACGAGACATTCCGGGACACAGGACAGCACTCTCACAGAAGCGAAAGCTAAGCTTTGCATCCAGCCTGAAGACCAGTACATTTTTCACTTTTCACACTGTTAGGTATGTGCAGGAGCATTGGTCACCGAGGCCTACCTAAGTTACTGAAATACTTACCCAGTTCATCCTATGCAATGGTCCCTGTGCCCAAAGGGTCTCCATGGACGGGCCCTTGTGGGCCCCGTGTGTTTCCTTGAGGTAGTCAGAAACTGCTGAGGATAACCTTATGAGCTCAAGTTTGAAACCGGGCCACCCTGGCAAACCCTTCATTTCGTCCGTGGTAGGCGAGACAGTTGCGGTTTGAAAGCTGCCTGAAAAACACTCCTGCTGCCCATCTTCTCTTTGCTGCCTGACGGCGTCACGAAAGAACTGTGAGTGTACTCGTATGAGGCTTGCTGGTCTCAGTTCCTTGCTGGGAGCTCCTCCAGGAGCACATGGGAGCTTGCCGGCAAAGAACTGGCACCCCTGGCCTCAAGGAAAAGTCCAGATTTCTCCCATAGGAAGCTCAGGTATGCCCTAGAAGCGAAGAAGCATGTGTTAAAGGAATGCTGCAACACTGTTACGTATTTCACGACCCACTGTGCACTCACTTGGGTTGTAACAGCTGTGAAAGGGCACTGAATGCCGTCCAACTCTTCTGTTGCGTTTGAGTCCCAGGAAGCAAATGGGTTCGTTGGCTTTAAGGCTGAGAACCTGGAGCGGTAATGGCATAGCCCTGCCCGGGTGGCTCGACAGCTCTCATTTATACAGCATTCAAATGGCCTCAGGAACGCCATTCCAAGCAGCCTTACATTCCATGCTGGCGTAGCCAGGGAGGCATTTGGATTCTTCTCAGAAACACCACTGTGCCTCACAAGTGAAACCTGTGGGCTCCCAAATACGTCTCCCTACGGCAGTCGGATGCTAGGTGTTTAGTTCCAGCCTGAAAACAACGGACAGCTTTCCCTGTGACAATGCTGGACTTCTGGGACCATACAGGTTCACCAAGGCCTAACTTTTGCCCGGCGGGGGAATGCTCTTCTGCACGTACAGCACTCCCCACGTGAAAACCTTTCTTAGCAGAAGGAGGCAGTCTTTCCCTAGTAGTAGATAGCTAGGCTTAATCTTCAGATAACATGCTGTGTCATCAAGCTTGAAAATGGGACACCGATGGGTACGTTCGCATTCTCCCGGTTTGGAAACCTCTCGCTTTGGGCTTCAAAGCTGCCTGAACAGCACTAGCGGCCCAGCTTCTCTTCACTGCAAGATTGTCTCTGTGGGCCAAGGCTGCGTTCTCTCAATGGCAATAATGTGCTGGCAATTCCTTTCTAGAAACTCATCCGACTGCACCCCAGATTCAGCTCCGGCCAAATGAAAGGTGACCTAAGGACTCAAGGTAAGGTCCAGTGTTTCACATCAACAGAGTTGGGTGTGCAGTCATATCCACGAAGCCATACGCTGAAATGGAGTGCCTTAACTCTGCTATGCCCCTGGGGACACATAGGACTGTCGATCGTGCACCAATTTCGCATGATGAGCGCTGTGTGCCGGAAGAGCAGCCGCTGGCTTCCCGGGAACCCTTGGCGAAATAGGCCCCCGGGAAGACTCTTCACATTCATAGCAAGGGCAACGTACTCCTTTCTGGGTTGCCTAGTTAGAGTGTTCCAGTTGTCAAAGAGCCTCGCGAAAGCTGCGCCTGGCAGACTCTCTTTGCAAGTGGATCGTCCTCAGTGACTGAAACAGAACTGCACTGCTACTGCACAATGTGCTTGTGATTCAGTCAGGGACCCAGGACAGCACTCTCACAGAAGCGAAAGCTAAGCTCTGCATCCAGCCTGAAGAGCAGTACATTTTTCAAACTTCACACTCTTAGGTGTGTGCAAGAGCCATGGTCACTGAGGCCTACCTAAGGTACTGAAATACTTACCCAGTTCATCCTATGCAATGGTCCCCATGCCCAAAGGATCTCCATGGAAGGTCCCTATGGGCCCCATGTGTTTCCTTGTGGTAGTCAGAAACTACTGAGGATAACCTTATGAGCTCAAGTTTGAAACCGGGCTACCGTGGCAAAACTTTAATTTCGTCCATGGCAGGCGTGACAGTTGCGGTTTGAAAGCTGCCTGAAAAACGCTCCTGCTGCCCATCTTCTCTTTGCTGCCTGACGGCGTCACGAAAGAACTGTGAGTGTACTCGTATGAGGCTTGCTGGTCTCACTTCCTTGCGGGGAGCTCCTCCAGGAGCACATTGGAGCTTGCCGACAAAGAAATGGCACCCCTGGACTCAAGCAAAAGTCCAGATTTCTCCCATAGTAAGCTTAGGTATGCCCTAGAGGCGAAGAAGCATGTGTTAAAGGAATGCTGCAACACTGTTATGTATTTCACGACTCATTGTCCAATCACGTTCGTTGTAACATCTGTGAAAGGGCCCTGAATGCCGTCCAACTCTTCTGTTGCGTTTGAGTCCAGGAAGAAAATGGGTTCGTTGGCTTTAAGGCTGTGAATGTGGAGCGGTAATGACAAAGCCCTGCCCGGATCGCTCGACAGTTCTCGTTTATACAGTATTCAAACGGCCTCAGGAACGCTGTTCCAAGCGGCCTTATATTCCATGCTGGTGTGCCCCAGCGTGGCATTTGGATTCTTCTGAGAAAAATCAGTGTGCCTCACAAATGAAACCGCTGGGATCCCAAAAGACCTCTCCCTAGGGCAATCGGAAGCTAGATGTTTAGTTCCAGAGGAAAAACAACGGACAGGTTTCCCTGTGACAATGCTGGACTTCTGGGACCATCCAGATTCACAAAGGCCTAACTTTTGCCCCGTGGGGGAATGCACTTCTGCACGTACAGCACTCTCCAAGTGATAACCTTTTTTAGCAGTAGGAGGCAGTCTTTCCCTAGTACTAGAAGCTAGGCAGAATCTTCAGATAAGCATGCTGTGTCATCAAGATTGAAAGTGGGACACCGAAGGGAACGTTCGCATGCTCCTTGTGTAGAACCGACTTGCTTTGGGCTTCAAATCTGCCTAAACAGCACTAGCGGCCCAACTCCTCTTCACTGCACGATTGTCGCTGTGGGCCACTGCTGGCTCTCTCAAAGTTAATAATGTGCTGGCATTCCTTTCTAGAATCTCAACACACTGCACACCAGATTCAGCTCCAGCCAAATGAAAGGTGACCTAAGGCCTCAAGGTAAGGTCCAGTGTTTCACATCTGCAGAGTTGGGAGTGCAGTGGTATCCACGAAGCCATGCTCTGAAATGGAGTGACTTAACTCTGCTATGCCCTGGGGACACATAGGACTGTCGATCGTGCACCAATTTCGCATGATGAGCGCTGTGTGCCAGAAGAGCAGCCGCTGGCTTCTGGGGAACCCTTGGCGAAATAGGCCCCCGGGAAGACTCTTCACATTCATAGCAAGGGCAAGGTACTCCTTTCTGGGTTGCCTAGTTAGAGTGTTCCAGTCGTCAAAGAGCCTCGCGACAGCAGCGCCTGGCGGACTCTCTTTGCAAGTGGATCGTCCTCAGTGACTGAAACTGAACTGCACTGCTACTGCACAATGTGCTTGTGATTCAGTCAGGGACCCAGGACAGCACTCTCACAGAAGCGAAAGCTAAGCTCTGCATCCAACCTGAAGAGCAGTACATTTTTCAAACTTCACACTCTTAGGTGTGTGCAAGAGCCATGGTCACTGAGGCCTACCTAAGGTACTGAAATACTTACCCAGTTCATCCTATGCAATGGTCCCCGTGCCCAAAGGGTCTCCATGGAAGGTCCCTGTGGGCCCCATGTGTTTCCTTGTGGTAGTCAGAAACTACTGAGGATAACCTTATGAGCTCAAGTTTGAAACCGGGCAACCGTGGCAAAACTTTAATTTCGTCCATGGTAGGCGAGACAGTTGCGGTTTGAAAGCTGCCTGAAAAACGCTCCTGCTGCCCATCTTCTCTTTGCTGCCTGACGGCGTCACGAAAGAACTGTGAGTGTACTCGAATGAGGCATGCTGGTCTCACTTCCTTGCGGGGAGCTCCTCCAGGAGCACATTGGAGCTTGCCGACAAAGAAATGGCACCCCTGGCCTCAAGAAAAAGTCCAGATTTCTCCCATCGTAAGCTTAGGTATGCCCTAGAAGCGAAGAAGCATTTGTTAAAGGAATGCTGCAACACTGTTATGTATTTCACGACTCATTGTCCAAACACGTTCGTTGTAACATCTGTGAAAGGGCACTGAATGCCGTCCAACTCTTCTGTTGCGTTTGAGTCCAGGAAGAAAATGGGTTCGTTGGCTTTAAGGCTGTGAATGTGGAGCGGTAATGGCAAAGCCCTGACCGGATCGCTCGACAGCTCTCGTTTGTACAGTATTCAAACGGCCTCAGGAACGCTGTTCCAAGCAGCCTTATATTCCATGCTGCTGTGCGCCAGCGAGGCATTTGGATTCTTCTGAGAAACATCAGTGTGCCACACAAATGAAACCTGTGGGCTCCCAAAAGACCTCTCCCTAGGGCAGTCGGAAGCTAGATGTTTAGTTCCAGAGGAAAAACAACGGATAGGTTTCCCTGTGACAATGGTGGACTTCTGGGACCATCCAGATTCACAAAGGCCTAACTTTTGCCCCATGGGGGAATGCTCTTCTGCACGTACAGCACTCTCCAAGTGATAACCTTTTTTAGCAGTAGGAGGCAGTCTTTCCCTAGTACTAGAAGCTAGGCAGAATCTTCAGATAAACATGCTGTGTCATCAAGATTGAAAGTGGGACACCGAAGGGAACGTTCGCATGCTCCTTGTATAGAACCGACTTGCTTTGGGCTTCAAATCTGCCTGAACAGCACTAGCGGCCCAACTCCTCTTCACTGCACGATTGTCGCTGTGGGCCAATGCTGGGTCTCACAAAGTTAATAATGTGCTGGCATTCCTTTCTAGAATCTCAACACACTGCACACCAGATTCAGCTCCAGCCAAATGAAAGGTGACCTAAGGCCTCAAGGTAAGGTCCAGTGTTTCACATCTGCAGAGTTGGGTGTGCAGTGGTATCCACGAAGCCATACTCGGAAATGGAGTGCCTTAACTATGCTATGCCCTGGAGACACATAGGGCAGTCGATTGTGCACCAATTTTGCATGATGACCGCTGTGTGCCGGAAGAGCTGCCGCTGGCTTCTGAGGACCCCCAGGCAAAATAGGCCCCCGGGAAGCACTCTTCACAATCATAGCTAGGGCAACGTACTCCTTTCTGGGTTGCCTAGGTAGAGAGTTCCAGTCGTCAAAGAGCCTCGCGAAAGCAGCGCCTGGCAGACTCTCTTTGCAAGTGGATCGGCCCCAGTGACTGAAAGGGAACTGCACTGCTACTACACAATGTGCAGACGAGACAGTCCGGGACACAGGACAGCACTGTCACAGAAGCGAAAGCTAAGCTTTGCATCCAGCCTGAAGACCAGTACATTTTTCTTTTCACACTGTTAGGTATGTGCAGGAGCATTGGTCACCGAGGCCTACCTAAGTTACTGAAATACCCAGTTCATCCTATGCAATGGTCCCTGTGCCCAAAGGGTCTCCATGGACGGGCTCTGTGGGCCCCGTGTGTTTCCTTGAAGTACTCAGAAACTACTGAGGATAACCTTATGAACTCAAGTTTGAAAGGGGGCAACCCTGGCAAAACCTTCATTTCGTCCGTGGTAGGCGAGACAGTTGCGGTTTGATAGCAGCCTGAAAAACACTCCTGCTGCCCATCTTCTCTTTGCTGCCTGACGGCATCACGAAAGAACTGTGAGTGTACTCGTATGAGGCTTGCTGGTCTCAGTTCCTTGCTGGGAGCTCCTCCAGGAGCACACTGGAGCTTGCCGGCAAAGAACTGGCACCCCTGGCCTCAAGGAAAAGTCCAGATTTCTCCCATAGTAAGCTTAGCTATGCCCTAGTAGTGAAGAAACATGTTTGAAAGGAATGCTGCAACACTGTTATATATTTCACGACTCATTCTGCACACACGTTGGTTGTAACATCTGTGAAGGGGCACTGAATGCCGTCCAACTATGCTGTTGCGTTTGAGTCCCAGGAAGCTAATGGGTTCGTTGGCTTTAAGGCTGAGAACGTGGAGCGGTAATGGCAAAGCCCTGCCCGGATGGCTCGACAGCTCTCATTTATACAGCATTCAAACGGCCTCAGGAACGCCTTTCCAAGCAGTCTTACATTCCATGATGGCGTAGCCAAAGAGGCATTTGGTTTCTTCTGAGAAACACCACTGTGCCTCACAACTGAAACCTGTGGGCTCCCAAATACGTCTCCCTACGGCAGTCGGAAGCTAGATGTTTAGTTCCAGCCTGAAAATAAGGGACAGCTTTCCCGGTGACAATGGTGGACTTCTGGGACCATCCAGATTCACCAAGGCCTAACTTTTGCCCGGCGGGGGAATGCACTTCTGCACGTAGAGCACTCCCCATGTGAAAACCTTTCTTAGCAGAAGGAGGCAGTCTTTCCCTAGTACTAGATAGCTAGGCTTAATCTTCAGATAACATGCTGTGTCATCAAGCTTGAAAATGGGACACCGATGGGTACGTTCGCATTCTCCCGGTTTAGAAGCTACTTGCTTAGGGCTTCAAAGCTGCCTGAACAGCACTAGCGGCCCAACTTCTCTTCACTGCAGGATTGTCGCTGTGGGTCAAGGCTGAGTTCTCTCAATGGCAATAATGTGCTGGCAATTCCTTTCTAGAAACTCATCCGACTGCACCCCAGATTCAGCTCTGGCCAAATGAAAGGTGACCTAAGGACTCAAGGTAAGGTCTAGTGTTTCACATCAACAGAGTTGGGTGTGCAGTGATATCCACGAAGCCATACTATGAAATGGAGTGCCTTAACTCTGCTATGCCCCTGGGGACACATAGGACTGTCGATCGTGCACCAATTTCGCATGATGAGCGCTGTGTGCCGGAAGAGCAGCCGCTGGCTTCTAGGGAACCCTTGGCGAAATAGGCTCCCGGGAAGACTCTTCACATTCATAGCAAGGGCAACGTACTCCTTTCTGGGTTACCTAGTTAGAGTGTTCCAGTCGTCAAAGAGCCTCGCGAAAGCAGCGCCTGGCAGACTCTCTTTGCAAGTGGATCGTCCTCAGTGACTGAAACAGAACTGCACTTCTACTGCACAATGTGCTTGTGATTCAGTCAGGGACCCAGGACAGCACTCTCACAGAAGCGAAAGCAAAGCTCTGCATCCAGCCTGAAGACCAGTACATTTTTCAAACTTCACACTGTTAAGTGTGTGCAAGAGCCATGTTCACTGAGGCCTACCTAAGGTACTGAAATACTTACCCAGTTCATCCTATGCAATGATCCCCATGCCCAAAGGATGTCCATGGAAGGTCCCTGTGGGCCCCATGTGTTTCCTTGTGGTAGTCAGAAACTACTGAGGATAACCTTATGAGCTCAAGTTTGAAACCGGGCAACCGTGGCAAAACTTTAATTTCGTCCATGGTAGGCGAGACAGTTGCGGTTTGAAAGCTGCCTGAAATAATTCCTGATGCACATCTTCTCTTTGCTGCCTGACGGCGTCACGAAAGATCTGTGAGTGTACTCGTATGAGGCATACTGGTCTCACTTCCTTGCTGGGAGCTACTCCAAGAGCACATTGGAGCTTGCGGACAAAGAAATGGCACCCCTGGACTCAAGAAAAAGTCCAGATTTCTCCCATAGTAAGCTTAGGTATGCCCTAGAAGCGAAGAAGCATGTGTTAAAGGAATGCTGCAACACTGTTATGTATTTCACGACTCATTGTCCAATCACGTTCTTTGTAACATCTGTGAAAGGGCAATGAATGACGTCCAACTCTTCTGTTGCGTTTGAGTCCAAGGAAGAAAATGGGTTCGTTGGCTCTAAGGCTGTGAATGTGGAGCGGTAATGGCAAAGCCCTGCCCGGATTGCTCGACAGCTCTCGTTTGTACAGTATTCAAACGGCCTCAGAAACGCTGTTCCAAGCAGCCTTATAATCCATGCTGGTGTGCGCCAGCGAGGCATTTGGATTCTTCTGAGAAAAATCAGTGTGCCTCACAAATGAAACCTGTGGGCTCCCAAAAGACCTCTCCCTAGGGCAGTCGGAAGCTAGATGTTTAGTTCCAGAGGAAAAACAACGGACAGGTCTCCCTGTGACAATGCTGGACTTCTGGGACCATCCAGATTCACCAAGGCCTAACTTTTGCCCGGTGGGGGAATGCTCTTCTGCACGTACAGCACTCTCCAAGTGAAAACCTTTCTTAGCAGTAAGAGGCAGTCTTTCCCTAGTACTAGAAGCTAGGCAGAATCTTCAGATAAACATGCTGTGTCATCAAGATTGAAAGTGGGACACCGAAGGGAACGTTCGCATTTTCCTTGTATAGAACCGACTTGCTTTGGGCTTCAAATCTGCCTGAACAGCACTAGCGGCCCAACTCCTCTTCACTTCACGATTGTCATATGGGACAATTCTGGGTCTCTCAAACTTATTAATGTGCTGGCATACCATTCTGAAATCTCAACACACTGCACTCCAGATTCAGCTCCAGCCAAATGAAAGGAGACCTAAGGCCTCAAGGTAAGGTCCAGTGTTTCACATCTGCAGAGTTGGGTGTGCAGTGGTATCCACAAAGCCATACTCTGAAAGGCAGTGCCTTAACTATGCTATGCCCTGGGGACACATAGGACAGTCGACCGTGCACCAATTTTGCATGATGACCGCTGTGTGCCGGAAGAGCTGCCGCTGGCTTCTGAGGAACCCCAGGCAAAATAGGCCCCCGGGAAGCACTCTTCACATTCAGAGCAAGGGCAACGTGCTCCTTTCTGGGTTGCTAGGTAGAGTGTTCCAGTCGTCAAAGAGCCTCGCGCAAGCAGCGCCTGGCAGACTCTCTTTGCAAGTGGATCGGCCCCAGTGACTGAAAGGGAACTGCACTGCTACTACACAATGTGCAGACGAGAGAGTCCGGGACACAGGACAGCACTCTCACAGAAGCGAAAGCTAAGCTTTGCATCCAGCCTGAAGACCAGTACATTTGTCACTTTTCACACTGTTAGGTATGTGCAGGAGCATTGGTCACCGAGGCCTACCTAAGTTACTGAAATACTTACCCAGTTCATCCTATGCAATGGTCCCTGTGCCCAAAGGGTCTCCATGGACGGGCCCTTGTGGGCCCCGTGTGTTTCCTTGAGGTAGTCAGAAACTGCTGAGGATAACCTTATGAGCTCAAGTTTGAAACCGGGCCACCCTGGCAAACCCTTCATTTCGTCCGTGGTAGGCGAGACAGTTGCGGTTTGAAAGCTGCCTGAAAAACACTCCTGCTGCCCATCTTCTCTTTGCTGCCTGACGGCGTCACGAAAGAACTGTGAGTGTACTCGTATGAGGCTTGCTGGTCTCAGTTCCTTGCTGGGAGCTCCTCCAGGAGCACATGGGAGCTTGCCGGCAAAGAACTGGCACCCCTGGCCTCAAGGAAAAGTCCAGATTTCTCCCATAGGAAGCTCAGGTATGCCCTAGAAGCGAAGAAGCATGTGTTAAAGGAATGCTGCAACACTGTTACGTATTTCACGACTCATTGTGCACTCACATGGGTTGTAACAGCTGTGAAAGGGCAATGAATGCTGTCCAACTCTTCTGTTGCGTTTGAGTCCCAGGAAGCAAATGGGTTCGTTGGCTTTAAGGCTGTGAACGTGGAGCGGTAATGGCAAAGCCCTGCCCGGATGGCTCGACAGCTCTCACGTAAACAGCATTCAAACGGCCTCAGGAACGCTGTTCCAAGCAGCCTTACATTCCATGCTGGCGTAGCCAGGGAGGCATTTGGATTCTTCTCAGAAACACCACGGTGCCTCACAAGTGAAACCTGTGGGCTCCCAAATACGTCTCCCGACGGCAGTCGGATGCTAGATGTTTAGTTCCAGAGGAAAAACAACGGACAGGTTTCCCTGTGACAATGCTGGACTTCTGGGACCATCCAGATTCACCAACGCCTAACTTTTGCCCGGCGCGGGAATGTTCTTCTGCACGTACAGCACTCCCCACGTGAAAACCTTTCTTAGCAGAAGGAGGCAGTCTTTCCCTAGTACTAGATAGCTAGGCTTCATCTTCAGATAACATGCTGTGTCATCAAGCTTGAAAATGGGACACCGATGAGTACGTTCGCGTTCTCCCGGTTTGGAAACCTCTCGCTTTGGGCTTCAAAGCTGCCTGAACAGCACTAGCGGCCCAGCTTCTCTTCACTGCAGGATTGTCACTGTGGGCCAAGGCTGCGTTCTCTCAATGGCAATAATGTGCTGGCAATTCCTTTCTAGAAACTCATCCGACTGCACCCCAGATTCAGCTCCGGCCAAATGAAAGGTGACCTAAGGACTCAAGGTAAGGTCCAGGGTTTCACATCAACAGAGTTGGGTGTGCAGTCATATCCACGAAGCCATACTCTGAAATGGAGTGCCTTAACTCTGCTATGCCCCTGGGGACACATAGGACTGTCGATCGTGCACCAATTTCGCATGATGAGCGCTGTGTGCCGGAAGAGCAGCCGCTGGCTTCTGGGGAACCCTTGCCGAAATAGGCCCCCGGGAAGACTCTTCACATTCATAGCAAGGGCAAGGTACTCCTTTCTGGGTTGCCTAGTTAGAGTGTTCCAGTCGTCAAAGAGCCTCGCGAAAGCAGCGCCTGGCAGACTCTCTTTGCAAGTGGATCGTCCTCAGTGACTGAAACAGAACTGCACTGCTACTGCACAATGTGCTTGTGATTCAGTCAGGGACCCAGGACAGCACTCTCACAGAAGCGAAAGCTAAGCTCTGCATCCAACTTGAAGAGCAGTACATTTTTCAAACTTCACACTCTTAGGTGTGTGCAAGAGCCATGGTCACTGAGGCCTACCTAAGGTACTGAAATACTTACCCAGTTCATCCTATGCAATGGTCCCCATGCCCAAAAGATCTCCATGGAAGGTCCCTGTGGGCCCCATGTGTTTCCTTGTGGTAGTCAGAAACTACTGAGGATAACCTTATGAGCTCAAGTTTGAAACCGGGCAACCGTGGCAAAACTTTAATTTCGTCCACGGTAGGCGAGACAGTTGCGGTTTGAAAGCTGCCTGAAAAACACTCCTGCTGCCCATTTTCTCTTTGCTGCCTGACGGCGTCACGAAAGAACTGTGAGTGTACTCGTATGAGGCATGCTGGTCTCATTTCCTTGCTGGGAGCTCCTCCAGGAGCACACTGGAGCTGGCCGGCAAAGAACTGGCACCCCTGGCCTCAAGGAAAAGTCCAGATTTCTCCCATAGTAAGCTTAGCTATGCCCTAGTAGCGAAGAAGCATGTTTGAAAGGAATGCAGCAACACTGTTCTATATTTCACGACTCATTCTGCACTCACGTTGCTTGTAACCTCTGTGAAGGGGCACTGAGTGCCGTCCAACTATTCTGTTGCGTTTGAGTCCCAGGAAGCAAATGGGTTCGTTGGCTTTAAGGCTGAGAACGTGGAGCGGTAATGGCAAAGCCCTGCCCGGATGGCTTGACAGCTCTCACATAAACAGCATTCAAACGGCCTCAGGAACGCCGTTCCAAGCAGCCTTATATTCCATGCTGGCGTAGCCAGGGAGGCATTTGGATTCTTCTCAGAAACACCACTGTGCCTCACAAGTGAAACCTGTGGGCTCCCAAATACGTCTCCCGACGGCAGTCGGATGCTAGATGTTTAGTTCCAGCCTGAAAACAACGGACAGCTTTCCCTGTGACAATGCTGGACTTCTGGGACCATCCAGATTCACCAAGGCCTAACTTTTGCCCGGCGGGGGAATGCTCTTCTGCACGTACAGCACTCCCCACGTGAAAAACTTTCTTAGCAGAAGGAGGCAGTCTTTCCCTAGTACTAGATAGCTAGGCTTCATCTTCAGATAACATGCTGTGTCATCAAGCTTGAAAATGGGACACCGATGGGTACGTTCGCATTCTCCCGGTTTGGAAGCCTCTTGCTTTGGGCTTCAAAGCTTCCTGAACAGCACTAGCGGCCCAGCTTCTCTTCACTGCAGGATTGTCACTGTGGGCCAAGGCTGCGTTCTCTCAATGGCAATAATGTGCTGGCAATTCCTTTCTAGAAACTCATCCGACTGCACCCCAGATTCAGCTCCGGCCAAATGAAAGGTGACCTAAGGACTCAAGGTAAGGTCCAGTGTTTCACAACAACAGAGTTGGGTGTGCAGTCATATCCACGAAGCCATACTATGAAATGGAGTGCCTTAACTCTGCTATGCCCCTGGGGACACATAGGACTGTCGATCGTGCACCAATTTCGCATGATGACCGCTGTGTGCCGGAAGAGCTGCCGCTGGCTTCTGAGGTACCCCAGGCGAAATAGGCCCCCGGGAAGCACTCTTCACATTCAGAGCAAGGGCAACGTGCTCCTTTCTGGGTTGCTAGGTAGAGTGTTCCAGTCGTCAAAGAGCCTCGCCAAAGCAGCGCCTGGCAGACTCTCTTTGCAAGTGGATCGGCCCCAGTGACTGAAAGGGAACTGCGCTGCTACTACACAATGTGCAGACGAGACAGTCCGGGACACAGGACAGCACTCTCACAGAAGCGAAAGCTAAGCTTTGCATCCAGCCTGAAGACCAGTACATTTTTCACTTTTCACAGTGTTAGGTATGTGCAGGAGCATTGGTCACCGAGGCCTACCTAAGTTACTGAAATACTTACCCAGTTCATCCTATGCAATGGTCCCTGTGCCCAAAGGGTCTCCATGGACGGGCCCTTGTGGGCCCCGTGTGTTTCCTTGAGGTAGTCAGAAACTGCTGAGGATAACCTTATGAGCTCAAGTTTGAAACCGGGCCACCCTGGCAAAACCTTCATTTCGTCCGTGGTAGGCGAGACAGTTGCGGTTTGAAAGCTGCCTGAAAAACACTCCTGCTGCCCATCTTCTCTTTGCTGCCTGACGGCGTCACGAAAGAACTGTGAGTGTACTCGTATGAGGCTTGCTGGTCTCAGTTCCTTGCTGGGAGCTCCTCCAGGAGCACATGGGAGCTTGCCGGCAAAGAACTGGCACCCCTGGCCTCAAGGAAAAGTCCAGATTTCTCCCTTAGGAAGCTCAGGTATGCCCTAGAAGCGAAGAAGCATGTGTTAAAGGAATGCTGCAACACTGTTACGTATTTCACGACTCACTGTGCACTCACTTGGGTTGTAACAGCTGTGAAAGGGCACTGAATGCCGTCCAACTCTTCTGTTGCGTTTGAGTCCCAGGAAGCAAATGGGTTCGCTGGCTTTAAGGCTGAGAACGTGGAGCGGTAATGGCAAAGCCCTGCCCGGATGGCTCGACAGCTCTCACGTAAACAGCATTCAAACGGCCTCAGGAACGCCGTTCCAAGCAGCCTTACATTCCATGCTGGCGTAGCCAGGGAGGCATTTGGATTCTTCTCAGAAACACCACTGTGCCTCACAAGTGAAACCTGTGGGCTCCCAAATACGTCTCCCGACGGCAGTCGGATGCTAGATGTTTAGTTCCAGCCTGAAAACAACGGACAGCTTTCCCTGTGACAATGCTGGACTTCTGGGACCATCCAGATTCACCAAGGCCTAACTTTTGCCCGGCGGGGGAATGCTCTTCTGCACGTACAGCACTCCCCACGTGAAAACCTTTCTTAGCAGAAGGAGGCAGTCTTTCCCTAGTACTAGATAGCTAGGCTTCATCTTCAGATAACATGCTGTGTCATCAAGCTTGAAAATGGGACACCGATGGGTACGTTCGCATTCTCCCGGTTTGGAAGCCTCTTGCTTTGGGCTTCAAAGCTTCCTGAACAGCACTAGCAGCCCAGCTTCTCTTCACTGCAGGATTGTCACTGTGGGCCAAGGCTGCGTTCTCTCAATGGCAATAATGTGCTGGCAATTCCTTTCTAGAAACTCATCCGACTGCACCCCAGATTCAGCTCCGGCCAAATGAAAGGTGACCTAAGGACTCAAGGTAAGGTCCAGTGTTTCACATCAACAGAGTTGGGTGTGCAGTCATATCCACGAAGCCATACTATGAAATGGAGTGCCTTAACTCTGCTATGCCCCTGGGGACACATAGGACTGTCGATCGTGCACCAATTTCTCATGATGAGCGCTGTGTGCCGGAAGAGCTGCCGCTGGCTTCTGAGGAACCCCAGGCGAAATAGGCCCCCGGGAAGCACTCTTCACATTCAGAGCAAGGGCAACGTGCTCCTTTCTGGGTTCCTAGGTAGAGTGTTCCAGTCGTCAAAGAGCCTCGCCAAAGCAGCGCCTGGCAGACTCTCTTTGCAAGTGGATCGGCCCCAGTGACTGAAAGGGAACTGCGCTGCTACTACACAATGTGCAGACGAGACAGTCCGGGACACAGGACAGCACTCTCACAGAAGCGAAAGCTAAGCTTTGCATCCAGCCTGAAGACCAGTACATTTTTCACTTTTCACACTGTTAGGTATGTGCAGGAGCATTGGTCACCGAGGCCTACCTAAGTTACTGAAATACTTACCCAGTTCATCCTATGCAATGGTCCCTGTGCCCAAAGGGTCTCCATGGACGGGCCCTTGTGGGCCCCGTGTGTTTCCTTGAGGTAGTCAGAAACTGCTGAGGATAACCTTATGAGCTCAAGTTTGAAACCGGGCCACCCTGGCAAAACCTTCATTTCGTCCGTGGTAGGCGAGACAGTTGCGGTTTGAACGCTACCTGAAAAACACTCCTGCTGCCCATCTTTTCTTTGCTGCCTGACGGCGTCACGAAAGAACTGTGAGTGTACTCGTATGAGGCTTGCTGGTCTCAGTTCCTTGCTGGGAGCTCCTCCAGGAGCACATGGGAGCTTGCCGGCAAAGAACTGGCACCCCTGGCCTCAAGGAAAAGGCCAGATTTCTCCCATAGGAAGCTCAGGTATGCCCTAGAAGCGAAGAAGCATGTGTTAAAGGAATGCTGCAACACTGTTACGTATTTCACGACTCACTGTGCACTCACTTGGGTTGTAACAGCTGGGAAAGGGCACTGAATGCCGTCCAACTCTTCTGTTGCGTTTGAGTCCCAGGAAGCAAATGGGTTCGTTGGCTTTAAGGCTGTGAACGTGGAGCGGTAATGGCAAATCCCTGCCCGGATGGCTCGACAGCTCTCACGTAAACAGCATTCAAACGGCCTCAGGAACGCCGTTCCAAGCAGCCTTACATTCCATGCTGGCGTAGCCAGGGAGGCATTTGGATTCTTCTGAGAAACACCACTGTGCCTCACAAGTGAAACCTGTGAGCTCCCAAATACGTCTCCCGACGGCAGTCGGATGCTAGATGTTTAGTTCCAGAGGAAAAACAACGGACAGGTTTCCCTGTGACAATGCTGGACTTCTGGGACCATCCAGATTCACCAAGGCCTAACTTTTGCCCGGCGGGGGAATGCTCTTCTGCACGTACAGCACTCCCCACGTGAAAACCTTTCTTAGCAGAAGGAGGCAGTCTTTCCCTAGTACTAGATAGCTAGGCTTCATCTTCAGATAACATGCTGTGTCATCAAGCTTGAAAATGGGACACCGATGGGTACGTTCGCATTCTCCCGGTTTGGAAACCTCTCGCTTTGGGCTTCAAAGCTGCCTGAACAGCACTAGCGGCCTAGCTTCTCTTCACTGCAGGATTGTCACTGTGGGCCAAGGCTGCGTTCTCTCAATGGCAATAATGTGCTGGCAATTCCTTTCTAGAAACTCATCCGACTGCACCCTAGATTCAGCTCCGGCCAAATGAAAGGTGACCTAAGGACTCAAGGTAAGGTCCAGTATTTCACATCAACAGAGTTGGGTGTGCAGTCATATCCACGAAGCCATACTCTGAAATGGAGTGCCTTAACTCTGCTATGCCCCTGGGGACACATAGGACTGTCGATCGTGCACCAATTTCGCATGATGAGCGCTGTGTGCCGGAAGAGCAGCCGCTGGCTTCTGGGGAACCCTTGGCGAAATAGGCCCCCGGGAAGACTCTTCACATTCATAGCAAGGACAAGGTACTCCTTTCTGGGTTGCCTAGTTAGAGTGTTCCAGTCGTCAAAGAGCCTCGCGAAAGCAGCGCCTGGCAGACTCTCTTTGCAAGTGGATCGTCCTCAGTGACTGAAACAGAACTGCACTGCTACTGCACAATGTGCTTGTGATTCAGTCTGGGACCCAGGACCGCACTCTCACAGAAGCGAAAGATAAGTTCTGCATCCAACCTGAAGAGCAGTACATTTTTCAAACTTCACACTCTTAGGTGTGTGCGAGAGCCATGGTCACTGAGGCCTACCTAAGGTACTGAAATACTTACCCAGTTCATCCTATGCAATGGTCCCCATGCCCAAAAGATCTCCATGGAAGGTCCCTGTGGGCCCCATGTGTTTCCTTGTGGTAGTCAGAAACTACTGAGGATAACCTTATGAGCTCAAGTTTGAAACCGGGCAACCGTGGCAAAACTTTAATTTCGTCCACGGTAGGCGAGACAGTTGCGGTTTGAAAGCTGCCTGAAAAAAATTCCTGCTGCCCATTTTCTCTTTGCTGCCTGACGGCGTCATGAAAGAACTGTGAGTGTACTCGTATGAGGCATGCTGGTCTCAGTTCCTTGCTCGGAGCTCCTCCAGGAGCACACTGGAGCTTGCCGGCAAAGAACTGGCACCCCTGGCCTCAAGGAAAAGTCCAGATTTCTCCCATAGTAAGCTTAGCTATGCCCTAGTAGCGAAGAAGCATGTTTGAAAGGAATGCTGCAACACTGTTCTATATTTCACGACTCATTCTGCACTCACGTTGCTTGTAACCTCTGTGAAGGGGCACTGAGTGCCGTCCAACTATTCTGTTGCGTTTGAGTCCCAGGAAGCAAATGGGTTCGATGGCTTTAAGGCTGTGAACGTGGAGCGGTAATGGCAAAGCCCTGCCCGGATGGCTCGACAGCTCTCACGTAAACAGCATTCAAACGGCCTCAGGAACGCCGTTCCAAGCAGCCTTACATTCCATGCTGGCGTAGCCAGGGAGGCATTTGGATTCTTCTCAGAAACACCACTGTGCCTCACAAGTGAAACCTGTGGGCTCCCAAATACGTCTCCCGACGGCAGTCGGATGCTAGATGTTTAGTTCCAGCCTGAAAACAACGGACAGCTTTCCCTGTGACAATGCTGGACTTCTGGGACCATCCAGATTCACCAAGGCCTAACTTTTGCCCGGCGGGGGAATGCTCTTCTGCACGTACAGCACTCCCCACGTGAAAACCTTTCTTAGCAGAAGGAGGCAGTCTTTCCCTAGTACTAGATAGCTAGGCTTCATCTTCCGATAACATGCTGTGTCATCAAGCTTGAAAATGGGACACCGATGGGTACGTTCGCATTCTACCGGTTTGGAAGCCTCTTGCTTTGGGCTTCAAAGCTTCCTGAACAGCACTAGCGGCCCAGCTTCTCTTCACTGCAGGATTGTCACTGTGGGCCAAGGCTGCGTTCTCTCAATGGCAATAATGTGCTGGCAATTCCTTTCTAGAAACTCATCCGACTGCACCCCAGATTCAGCTCCGGCCAAATGAAAGGTGACCTAAGGACTCAAGGTAAGGTCCAGTGTTTCACATCAACAGAGTTGGGTGTGCAGTCATATCCACGAAGCCATACTCTGAAATGGAGTGCCTTAACTCTGCTATGCCCCTGGGGACACATAGGGCAGTCGATTGTGCACCAATTTTGCATGATGACCGCTGTGTGCCGGAAGAGCTGCCGCTGGCTTCTGAGGAACCCCAGGCGAAATAGGCCCCCGGGAAGCACTCTTCACATTCAGAGCAAGGGCAACGTGCTCCTTTCTGGGTTGCTAGGTAGAGTGTTCCAGTCGTCAAAGAGCCTCGCCAAAGCAGCGCCTGGCAGACTCTCTTTGCAAGTGGATCGGCCCCAGTGACTGAAAGGGAACTGCGCTGCTACTACACAATGTGCAGACGAGAGAGTCCGGGACACAGGACAGCACTCTCACAGAAGCGGAAGCTAAGCTTTGCATCCAGCCTGAAGACCAGTACATTTGTCACTTTTCACACTGTTAGGTATGTGCAGGAGCATTGGTCACCGAGGCCTACCTAAGTTACTGAAATACTTACCCAGTTCATCCGATGCAATGGTCCCTGTGCCCAAAGGGTCTCCATGGACGGGCCCTTGTGGGCCCCGTGTGTTTCCTTGAGGTAGTCAGAAACTGCTGAGGATAACCTTATGAGCTCAAGTTTGAAACCGGGCCACCCTGGCAAACCCTTCATTTCGTCCGTGGTAGGCGAGACAGTTGCGGTTTGAAAGCTGCCTGAAAAACACTCCTGCTGCCCATCTTCTCTTTGCTGCCTGACGGCGTCACGAAAGAACTGTGAGTGTACTCGTATGAGGCTTGCTGGTCTCAGTTCCTTGCTGGGAGCTCCTCCAGGAGCACATGGGAGCTTGCCGGCAAAGAACTGGCACCCCTGGCCTCAAGGAAAAGTCCAGATTTCTCCCATAGGAAGCTCAGGTATGCCCTGGAAGCGAAGAAGCATGTGTTAAAGGAATGCTGCAACACTGTTACGTATTTCACGACTCACTGTGCACTCACTTGGGTTGTAACAGCTGTGAAAGGGCACTGAATGCCGTCCAACTCTTCTGTTGCGTTTGAGTCCCAGGAAGCAAATGGGTTCGATGGCTTTAAGGCTGTGAACGTGGAGCGGTAATGGCAAAGCCCTGCCCGGATGGCTCGACAGCTCTCACGTAAACAGCATTCAAACGGCCTCAGGAACGCCGTTCCAAGCAGCCTTACATTCCATGCTGGCGTAGCCAGGGAGGCATTTGGATTCTTCTCAGAAACACCACTGTGCCTCACAAGTGAAACCTGTGGGCTCCCAAATACGTCTCCCGATGGCAGTCGGATGCTAGATGTTTAGTTCCAGCCTGAAAACAACGGACAGCTTTCCCTGTGACAATGCTGGACTTCTGGGACCATCCAGATTCACCAAGGCCTAACTTTTGCCCGGCGGGGGAATGCTCTTCTGCACGTACAGCACTCCCCACGTGAAAACCTTTCTTAGCAGAAGGAGGCAGTCTTTCCCTAGTACTAGATAGCTAGGCTTCATCTTCCGATAACATGCTGTGTCATCAAGCTTGAAAATAGGACACCGATGGGTACGTTCGCATTCTCCCGGTTTGGAAGCCTCTTGCTTTGGGCTTCAAAGCTTCCTGAACAGCACTAGCGGCCCAGCTTCTCTTCACTGCAGGATTGTCACTGTGGGCCAAGGCTGCGTTCTCTCAATGGCAATAATGTGCTGGCAATTCCTTTCTAGAAACTCATCCGACTGCACCCCAGATTCAGCTCCGGCCAAATGAAAGGTGACCTAAGGACTCAAGGTAAGGTCCAGTGTTTCACATCAACAGAGTTGGGTGTGCAGTCATATCCACGAAGCCATACTCTGAAATGGAGTGCCTTAACTCTGCTATGCCCCTGGGGACACATAGGGCAGTCGATTGTGCACCAATTTTGCATGATGACCGCTGTGTGCCGGAAGAGCTGCCGCTGGCTTCTGAGGAACCCCAGGCGAAATAGGCCCCCGGGAAGCACTCTTCACATTCAGAGCAAGGGCAACGTGCTCCTTTCTGGGTTGCTAGGTAGAGTGTTCCAGTCGTCAAAAAGCCTCGCCAAAGCAGCGCCTGGCAGACTCTCTTTGCAAGTGGATCGGCCCCAGTGACTGAAAGGGAACTGCGCTGCTACTACACAATGTGCAGACGAGACAGTCCGGGACACAGGACAGCACTCTCACAGAAGCGAAAGCTAAGCTTTGCATCCAGCCTGAAGACCAGTACATTTTTCACTTTTCACACTGTTAGGTATGTGCAGGAGCATTGGTCACCGAGGCCTACCTAAGTTACTGAAATACCCAGTTCATCCTATGCAATGGTCCCTGTGCCCAAAGGGTCTCCATGGACGGGCCCTTGTGGACCCCGTGTGTTTCCTTGAGGTAGTCAGAAACTGCTGAGGATAACCTTATGAGCTCAAGTTTGAAACCGGTCCACCCTGGCAAAACCTTCATTTCGTCCGTGGTAGGCGAGACAGTTGCGGTTTGAAAGCTGCCTGAAAAACACTCCTGCTGCCCATCTTCTCTTTGCTGCCTGACGGCGTCACGAAAGAACTGTGAGTGTACTCGTATGAGGCTTGCTGGTCTCAGTTCCTTGCTGGGAGCTCCTCCAGGAGCACATGGGAGCTTGCCGGCAAAGAACTGGCACCCCTGGCCTCAAGGAAAAGTCCAGATTTCTCCCATAGGAAGCTCAGGTATGCCCTAGAAGCGAAGAAGCATGTGTTAAAGGAATGCTGCAACACTGTTACGTATTTCACGACTCACTGTGCACTCACTTGGGTTGTAACAGCTGTGAAAGGGCACTGAATGCCGTCCAACTCTTCTGTTGCGTTTGAGTCCCAGGAAGCAAATGGGTTCGTTGGCTTTAAGGCTGAGAACCTGGAGCGGTAATGGCAAAGCCCTGCCCGGGTGGCTCGACAGCTCTCATTTATACAGCATTCAAATGGCCTCAGGAACGCCATTCCAAGCAGCCTTACATTCCATGCTGGCGTAGCCAGGGAGGCATTTGGATTCTTCTCAGAAACACCACTGTGCCTCACAAGTGAAACCTGTGGGCTCCCAAATACGTCTCCCTACGGCAGTCGGATGCTAGATGTTTAGTTCCAGCCTGAAAACAACGGACATCTTTCCCTGTGACAATGCTGGACTTCTGGGACCATACAGGTTCACCAAGGCCTAACTTTTGCCCGGCGGGGGAATGCTCTTCTGCACGTACAGCACTCCCCACGTGAAAACCTTTCTTAGCAGAAGGAGGCAGTCTTTCCCTAGTACTAGATAGCTAGGCTTAATCTTCAGATAACATGCTGTGTCATCAAGCTTGAAAATGGGACACCGATGGGTACGTTCGCGTTCTCCCGGTTTGGAAACCTCTCGCTTTGGGCTTCAAAGCTGCCTGAACAGCACTAGCGGCCCAGCTTCTCTTCACTGCAAGATTGTCTCTGTGGGCCAAGGCTGCGTTCTCTCAATGGCAATAATGTGCTGGCAATTCCTTTCTAGAAACTCATCCGACTGCACCCCAGATTCAGCTCCGGCCAAATGAAAGGTGACCTAAGGACTCAAGGTAAGGTCCAGTGTTTCACATCAACAGAGTTGGGTGTGCAGTCATATCCACGAAGCCATACGCTGAAATGGAGTGCCTTAACTCTGCTATGCCCCTGGGGACACATAGGACTGTCGATCGTGCACCAATTTCGCATGATGAGCGCTGTGTGCCGGAAGAGCAGCCGCTGGCTTCCCGGGAACCCTTGGCGAAATAGGCCCCCGGGAAGACTCTTCACATTCATAGCAAGGGCAACGTACTCCTTTCTGGGTTGCCTAGTTAGAGTGTTCCAGTTGTCAAAGAGCCTCGCGAAAGCTGCGCCTGGCAGACTCTCTTTGCAAGTGGATCGTCCTCAGTGACTGAAACAGAACTGCACTGCTACTGCACAATGTGCTTGTGATTCAGTCAGGGACCCAGGACAGCACTCTCACAGAAGCGAAAGCTAAGCTCTGCATCCAGCCTGAAGAGCAGTACATTTTTCAAACTTCACACTCTTAGGTGTGTGCAAGAGCCATGGTCACTGAGGCCTACCTAAGGTACTGAAATACTTACCCAGTTCATCCTATGCAATGGTCCCCATGCCCAAAGGATCTCCATGGAAGGTCCCTATGGGCCCCATGTGTTTCCTTGTGGTAGTCAGAAACTACTGAGGATAACCTTATGAGCTCAAGTTTGAAACCGGGCAACCGTGGCAAAACTTTAATTTCGTCCATGGCAGGCGTGACAGTTGCGGTTTGAAAGCTGCCTGAAAAACGCTCCTGCTGCCCATCTTCTCTTTGCTGCCTGACGGCGTCACGAAAGAACTGTGAGTGTACTCGTATGAGGCTTGCTGGTCTCACTTCCTTGCGGGGAGCTCCTCCAGGAGCACATTGGAGCTTGCCGACAAAGAAATGGCACCCCTGGACTCAAGCAAAAGTCCAGATTTCTCCCATAGTAAGCTTAGGTATGCCCTAGAGGCGAAGAAGCATGTGTTAAAGGAATGCTGCAACACTGTTATGTATTTCACGACTCATTGTCCAATCACGTTCGTTGTAACATCTGTGAAAGGGCCCTGAATGCCGTCCAACTCTTCTGTTGCGTTTGAGTCCAGGAAGAAAATGGGTTCGTTGGCTTTAAGGCTGTGAATGTGGAGCGGTAATGACAAAGCCCTGCCCGGATCGCTCGACAGTTCTCGTTTATACAGTATTCAAACGGCCTCAGGAACGCTGTTCCAAGCGGCCTTATATTCCATGCTGGTGTGCCCCAGCGTGGCATTTGGATTCTTCTGAGAAAAATCAGTGTGCCTCACAAATGAAACCGCTGGGATCCCAAAAGACCTCTCCCTAGGGCAGTCGGAAGCTAGATGTTTAGTTCCAGAGGAAAAACAACGGACAGGTTTCCCTGTGACAATGCTGGACTTCTGGGACCATCCAGATTCACAAAGGCCTAACTTTTGCCCCGTGGGGGAATGCACTTCTGCACGTACAGCACTCTCCAAGTGATAACCTTTTTTAGCAGTAGGAGGCAGTCTTTCCCTAGTACTAGAAGCTAGGCAGAATCTTCAGATAAGCATGCTGTGTCATCAAGATTGAAAGTGGGACACCGAAGGGAACGTTCGCATGCTCCTTGTGTAGAACCGACTTGCTTTGGGCTTCAAATCTGCCTAAACAGCACTAGCGGCCCAACTCCTCTTCACTGCACGATTGTCGCTGTGGGCCACTGCTGGCTCTCTCAAAGTTAATAATGTGCTGGCATTCCTTTCTAGAATCTCAACACACTGCACACCAGATTCAGCTCCAGCCAAATGAAAGGTGACCTAAGGCCTCAAGGTAAGGTCCAGTGTTTCACATCTGCAGAGTTGGGAGTGCAGTGGTATCCACGAAGCCATGCTCTGAAATGGAGTGACTTAACTCTGCTATGCCCTGGGGACACATAGGACTGTCGATCGTGCACCAATTTCGCATGATGAGCGCTGTGTGCCAGAAGAGCAGCCGCTGGCTTCTGGGGAACCCTTGGCGAAATAGGCCCCCGGGAAGACTCTTCACATTCATAGCAAGGGCAAGGTACTCCTTTCTGGGTTGCCTAGTTAGAGTGTTCCAGTCGTCAAAGAGCCTCGCGACAGCAGCGCCTGGCGGACTCTCTTTGCAAGTGGATCGTCCTCAGTGACTGAAACTGAACTGCACTGCTACTGCACAATGTGCTTGTGATTCAGTCAGGGACCCAGGACAGCACTCTCACAGAAGCGAAAGCTAAGCTCTGCATCCAACCTGAAGAGCAGTACATTTTTCAAACTTCACACTCTTAGGTGTGTGCAAGAGCCATGGTCACTGAGGCCTACCTAAGGTACTGAAATACTTACCCAGTTCATCCTATGCAATGGTCCCCGTGCCCAAAGGGTCTCCATGGAAGGTCCCTGTGGGCCCCATGTGTTTCCTTGTGGTAGTCAGAAACTACTGAGGATAACCTTATGAGCTCAAGTTTGAAACCGGGCAACCGTGGCAAAACTTTAATTTCGTCCATGGTAGGCGAGACAGTTGCGGTTTGAAAGCTGCCTGAAAAACGCTCCTGCTGCCCATCTTCTCTTTGCTGCCTGACGGCGTCACGAAAGAACTGTGAGTGTACTCGAATGAGGCATGCTGGTCTCACTTCCTTGCGGGGAGCTCCTCCAGGAGCACATTGGAGCTTGCCGACAAAGAAATGGCACCCCTGGCCTCAAGAAAAAGTCCAGATTTCTCCCATCGTAAGCTTAGGTATGCCCTAGAAGCGAAGAAGCATTTGTTAAAGGAATGCTGCAACACTGTTATGTATTTCACGACTCATTGTCCAAACACGTTCGTTGTAACATCTGTGAAAGGGCACTGAATGCCGTCCAACTCTTCTGTTGCGTTTGAGTCCAGGAAGAAAATGGGTTCGTTGGCTTTAAGGCTGTGAATGTGGAGCGGTAATGGCAAAGCCCTGCCCGGATCGCTCGACAGCTCTCGTTTGTACAGTATTCAAACGGCCTCAGGAACGCTGTTCCAAGCAGCCTTATATTCCATGCTGCTGTGCGCCAGCGAGGCATTTGGATTCTTCTGAGAAACATCAGTGTGCCACACAAATGAAACCTGTGGGCTCCCAAAAGACCTCTCCCTAGGGCAGTCGGAAGCTAGATGTTTAGTTCCAGAGGAAAAACAACGGATAGGTTTCCCTGTGACAATGGTGGACTTCTGGGACCATCCAGATTCACAAAGGCCTAACTTTTGCCCCATGGGGGAATGCTCTTCTGCACGTACAGCACTCTCCAAGTGATAACCTTTTTTAGCAGTAGGAGGCAGTCTTTCCCTAGTACTAGAAGCTAGGCAGAATCTTCAGATAAACATGCTGTGTCATCAAGATTGAAAGTGGGACACCGAAGGGAACGTTCGCATGCTCCTTGTATAGAACCGACTTGCTTTGGGCTTCAAATCTGCCTGAACAGCACTAGCGGCCCAACTCCTCTTCACTGCACGATTGTCGCTGTGGGCCAATGCTGGGTCTCACAAAGTTAATAATGTGCTGGCATTCCTTTCTAGAATCTCAACACACTGCACACCAGATTCAGCTCCAGCCAAATGAAAGGTGACCTAAGGCCTCAAGGTAAGGTCCAGTGTTTCACATCTGCAGAGTTGGGTGTGCAGTGGTATCCACGAAGCCATACTCGGAAATGGAGTGCGTTAACTATGCTATGCCCTGGAGACACATAGGGCAGTCGATTGTGCACCAATTTTGCATGATGACCGCTGTGTGCCGGAAGAGCTGCCGCTGGCTTCTGAGGACCCCCAGGCAAAATAGGCCCCCGGGAAGCACTCTTCACAATCATAGCTAGGGCAACGTACTCCTTTCTGGGTTGCCTAGGTAGAGAGTTCCAGTCGTCAAAGAGCCTCGCGAAAGCAGCGCCTGGCAGACTCTCTTTGCAAGTGGATCGGCCCCAGTGACTGAAAGGGAACTGCACTGCTACTACACAATGTGCAGACGAGACAGTCCGGGACACAGGACAGCACTGTCACAGAAGCGAAAGCTAAGCTTTGCATCCAGCCTGAAGACCAGTACATTTTTCTTTTCACACTGTTAGGTATGTGCAGGAGCATTGGTCACCGAGGCCTACCTAAGTTACTGAAATACCCAGTTCATCCTATGCAATGGTCCCTGTGCCCAAAGGGTCTCCATGGACGGGCTCTGTGGGCCCCGTGTGTTTCCTTGAAGTACTCAGAAACTACTGAGGATAACCTTATGAACTCAAGTTTGAAAGGGGGCAACCCTGGCAAAACCTTCATTTCGTCCGTGGTAGGCGAGACAGTTGCGGTTTGATAGCAGCCTGAAAAACACTCCTGCTGCCCATCTTCTCTTTGCTGCCTGACGGCATCACGAAAGAACTGTGAGTGTACTCGTATGAGGCTTGCTGGTCTCAGTTCCTTGCTGGGAGCTCCTCCAGGAGCACACTGGAGCTTGCCGGCAAAGAACTGGCACCCCTGGCCTCAAGGAAAAGTCCAGATTTCTCCCATAGTAAGCTTAGCTATGCCCTAGTAGTGAAGAAACATGTTTGAAAGGAATGCTGCAACACTGTTATATATTTCACGACTCATTCTGCACACACGTTGGTTGTAACATCTGTGAAGGGGCACTGAATGCCGTCCAACTATGCTGTTGCGTTTGAGTCCCAGGAAGCTAATGGGTTCGTTGGCTTTAAGGCTGAGAACGTGGAGCGGTAATGGCAAAGCCCTGCCCGGATGGCTCGACAGCTCTCATTTATACAGCATTCAAACGGCCTCAGGAACGCCTTTCCAAGCAGCCTTACATTCCATGATGGCGTAGCCAAAGAGTCATTTGGTTTCTTCTGAGAAACACCACTGTGCCTCACAACTGAAACCTGTGGGCTCCCAAATACGTCTCCCTACGGCAGTCGGAAGCTAGATGTTTAGTTCCAGCCTGAAAATAAGGGACAGCTTTCCCGGTGACAATGGTGGACTTCTGGGACCATCCAGATTCACCAAGGCCTAACTTTTGCCCGGCGGGGGAATGCACTTCTGCACGTAGAGCACTCCCCATGTGAAAACCTTTCTTAGCAGAAGGAGGCAGTCTTTCCCTAGTACTAGATAGCTAGGCTTAATCTTCAGATAACATGCTGTGTCATCAAGCTTGAAAATGGGACACCGATGGGTACGTTCGCATTCTCCCGGTTTGGAAGCTACTTGCTTAGGGCTTCAAAGCTGCCTGAACAGCACTAGCGGCCCAACTTCTCTTCACTGCAGGATTGTCGCTGTGGGTCAAGGCTGAGTTCTCTCAATGGCAATAATGTGCTGGCAATTCCTTTCTAGAAACTCATCCGACTGCACCCCAGATTCAGCTCTGGCCAAATGAAAGGTGACCTAAGGACTCAAGGTAAGGTCTAGTGTTTCACATCAACAGAGTTGGGTGTGCAGTGATATCCACGAAGCCATACTATGAAATGGAGTGCCTTAACTCTGCTATGCCCCTGGGGACACATAGGACTGTCTATCTTGCACCAATTTCGCATGATGAGCGCTGTGTGCCGGAAGAGCAGCCGCTGGCTTCTGGGGAACCCTTGGCGAAATAGGCTCCCGGGAAGACTCTTCACATTCATAGCAAGGGCAACGTACTCCTTTCTGGGTTACCTAGTTAGAGTGTTCCAGTCGTCAAAAATCCTCGCGAAAGCAGCGCCTGGCAGACTCTCTTTGCAAGTGGATCGTCCTCAGTGACTGAAACAGAAATGCACTTCTACTGCACAATGTGCTTGTGATTCAGTCAGGGACACAGGACAGCACTCTCACAGAAGCGAAAGCAAAGCTTTGCATCCAGCCTGAAGACCAGTACATTTTTCAAACTTCACACTGTTAAGTGTGTGCAAGAGCCATGGTCACCGAGGCCTACCTAAGGTACTGAAATACTTACACAGTTCATCCTATGCAGAGGTCCCTGTGCCCAAAGGGTCTCCATGGAAGGGCCGTGTGGGTCCCGTGAGTTTCCTTGAGGTAGTCAGAAACTACTGAGGATAACCTTATGAGCTCAAGTTTGAAACCAGGCAACCCTGGCAAAACCTTAATATCGTCCGTGGTAGGCGAGACAGTTGCGGTTTGAAAGCTGCCTGAAAAACACACCTCCTCTCCATCTTCTCTTTGCTGCCTGAAGGCATCACGAAAGAACTGTGAGTTTACTCGTATTAGGCATGCTCTTCTCAGTTCCTTGTGGGAGCTCTTCCAGGAGCACACTGGAGCTCGCCCGCAAAGAAATTGGACCCCTGGCCTCCAGTAAAAGTCCAGATTTCTCCCATAGTAAGGTTAGGTATGCCATAGTAGCGAAAAAGGATGTGTTAAAGGAATGCTGCAACACTGTTACATATTTCACGTCTCATTGTGCATTCACGTTCGTTGTAACATCTGTGAAAGGGCACTGAATGCCGTCCAACTCTTCTGTTGCGTTTGTGTCCCAGGACGCAAATGGGTTCGTTTGCTTTAACGCTTTGAATGTGCAGCGGTAATGGCCAAACCCTGCCAGGATCGCTCGACAGCTCTCGTTTGTACATCATTCAATCGGCCTCAGGAACGCAGGTCTAAGCAACCTTACATTCCATGCTGGTGTACCCAGGGAGGTATTTGGATTCTTCTGAAAAACACCACTGTGCCTCACCAATAAAATCTATGGGCTCCCAAAGGCGTCTCCCTACCCCATTCGGAAGCTAGATGTTTAGTTCCAGCCGGAAAACAACGAACAGCATTCCCTGTGACAATGCTGGACTTCTGGTACCATCCAGATTCACCAAGGCTTAAATATTGCACGGCAGTGGAATGCTCTTCTGCATGTACAGCACTCCCTATGTGAAAACTTTTCTTAGCGGAAGGAGGCAGTCTTTCCCTAGTACTAGATAGCTAGGCAGAATCTTCACATAAACATGCTGTGTCAACAAGCTTGAAAGTGGGACACTGATGGAACCTTTGCATTCTCCCGGTTTGGAAGCGACTTGCTTTTCGCTTCAAAGCTGCCTCAACAGCACTGTAGTCCCAACTTCTCTTTATTGTGGGATTGTCGCTCTGTGCCAAGGCTGCATTCTCTCAATGCGAAAAATGTGATGGCAATTTCTTCTAGAAAATCATCTCACTGCACTCCAGATTCATCTGCAGCCAAATGAAAGGTGACCTAAGGCCACGAGGTTGGGTCCAGTGTTTCACATCAGCACAGTTAAGTGTGTAGTGGATTCCACGAAGCCGTACTCCGAAATGGAGTGCCTTAAGTCTGTGATGCCCCTGGGGACACATAGGACAGTCGATCGTGCACCAGTTTCCCATGATGACCTCTCTGTGCCGGAAGAGCAGCGGCTGGCTTCTGAGGAAGCTTAGGGAAAATAGGCCCCTGGGAATCACTCTTCACATTCATAGCAAGGGCAAAGTACTCCTTCCTCGGTTGCCTAATTATAGTGTCCCCATCGTCAAGGAGCCTCTGGAGAGCATCGCTTGGCAGACTCTCTTTACAAGTCAATCGGCCTCAGTGACTGAAACAGAACTGCACTGCCAATACACAATGTGTTGATGATTCAGTCCGGGACTCGGGACAGCACTCTCACTGAAGCGTAAGCTAAGCTTTGCATCCAACCTGAAGATCAGTACATGTTTCTCGCTTAACACTGTTAGCTATGTGCCAAGTCATGGTCACCGAGGCCTACCTAAGCTACTGAGATGCTTATCTAGTTAATCCCATGGGGAGGTCCCTTTGTCCAGATGAGGCTATGAAGTGCCTCATCATACATGTCTTTGTGCAAAATTCTGGTTATTATTATAGTTTAAATTCCTGGAAGTGATATTAATAGATCAAAGAGAATGAACATTTCCAAGAAAAGCCTTTCTCACTTGAGCTCAATTTATTATTCTTTGTTTTTGTTTTTTGTTTTTGGCTGCATCACAATCCGAGGATTGAACCTGGGCCACAGCAGTGGAATCCCAGAATCCTAACCACTAGGTCACCAGGGAACTCCCTTATTCATCTGTATTTTTTCCTAATGTTTTAATATTTTGATTTTTACATTTTACTTTTGCTCTAGTTATCACTTATTTTTGTGGCTTAGTGAGTAAGGGTCTATCTTGATTGTGTTAATACATAGTGAGTATTCCCACAACCAATTTTAAACAAATTAGCTCTTCCCACCAATTTGTATCACTCACTATTAGGTCTAGCATTGTGGTGAAGAGCATATGCTATGGAGTCAGGCTGCCTGGATTCACCTGATTTCACCATTCACTGGCTTTGTGATCACCAGAAAGTTACTTAACCTCTCTGTGTCTCAGCTTCCTCTTCTATAAAATTAGGATATAAATAGCACCTACTATGAACTAAATGAGATGATTCTTGCCTTATATATTAGGTGGAATCCTATGAAATCAATGTCTTTATAAGTCAAAACCAATTGAATCTCATCACTTTCATATGAGTCAACTTAATGAATGTGAACTTTATTCCTGAAGTTATATTTTTATTACCACTGCTCCATCAGTCATAATTCAGATTCATACTGTTCTATTGGCTATAATTTTGTAATATGTTTTAATCTGGTAGAGCAAGTTTGCCCTCATTTTAAAGAAAATATTCTTACTTGTTTGTTCTTCCAGGTAACACAGAAGTTTAGAATCATTTCAATAATTTGCCATTAAAGTCCCATTGAGATATTTCATTAGAAGTATTTTTAAATTACAAATGACAGAAAAGAATCTATGTTGTTATATTATTTAGGTTTCCCATCCCGGACCATGATTTGGTGTTTTACTTATTAAGGTTTCTTTTTAAGCTTCTCAGTGAAACTTTTAATTTTTTTCCCCTATGGAGAGCTAGAACATTTTCTGTAATTTTTGTTTTCAGGCATTTCATACTTTGTTGTTTTTGCAAACAGAAATTTTCCAGCTTGTAATTGTTGGCACATAGAAAAACACTTTTGTAATATATTTTTTTTGTATCCAACCACCTTATTTACTATCTCATTTTTAACATAGTGTTTGCAACAGATTTTTTTTAGTTCCTAGAATCGAATCATAACATCTTCAAATAATGACAATGTTTAAAAAAAAAAACTTTCCTTCTTTCCAAGTGTTAAAAAAGTCTTATTTCTAATTTATTTCTTTATTAAAATGTCTAGAACTTTCAAATCATCAAATTAAGAAAAAATAGACTCTGCCTTCTGGTTTTTGCCTGTTTTAACAAGAATGTCTGTGTTGTTTAAATGTAAAGAATGGCATTGACTGTATGTAAGTATTTTTATAGTGTTGTGGAGTATTATTCCGCTCCTGGATTACCTTGAGTTTCCTCTTAGTAATGATGATTGAATTGCAGTTGATTTTGTTCAGGATCTATTGAGTTGACCATATATTTCCTAAAGTTTCCTATGGATTTGATGTATAAAATGTTTAGGTTTCTTGATAGTACACAACTCTTTCATTCTGGTGATGAATGCTGTTTGGTCATAGGAATTGTTGTTGTCCCATTTCTGTATGAGAAAACCGAGGTCCTCACAGTGAGTGGCTGCGTCCAAGAGTTTTATTGGCAGAGACAGAGGCAGGTCTGTGTTTATTGCTTTTTGCAATATTACACCCCATTTTACATCATACACCATAGTAATTTGCCATTTTACGCATGGAGAAATGAAGGCCTCCATGGTGTAACAAGTTGCCCAAAGCTAGAGAGCTGCCAGGACTAAAATTTGACCTAATGGTTCAATCAATTTATCTGTAACTAAATTGTATTTGATGACTTGTGTGACCATGGCTAGGACAATTCCCCTTCCTGGCCTCAGTTTCCCCATCTGACTTTATTTCTCTTTTGTAAACACTCACTCCAGTGGCCAAAAGAGTGCCTGGAAGAAATATTAATCCCCCTCACCTTTTCCCTACCCCCCCTTCACCAAATGGCCCAATCTGTTTCAAGTCACTCTCACAAGTGCATCTACCTGCAGCCAACTCTGACCTGCAGGCTGATATCAAAACAGTTCTAGGAATTCCAGGTCAGTGACTGGCCTTCCTGTGCTCCAGGTAGACACATTTCCAAGTGGAGGAAAGAACAATTCTTAATCCAGAAACAGGGAGCCTGAGGCCTTGGTTAGCTGCAAAGGCAGGGGGCATGTAACAGTGCCCCCTCTGCAAGGGTTCAGGGTTTAGGGCAGAGACAGGGGCTGGTTCCTGCCAAGTGTATTCCCAGGACATTGCCCCACAGAAGGAGGAAGGCCCAATGAGTTGGGGAGCCCCTGACTGCGTGGGCATTCAGAGGGTCCTCCTGCTGGCAGGGACTTCCTGGATGAGGTAGCCCTTTGAAAGAGCTTGCTTTAGATACTTGGGCAGTATTCTATGCAGAGGGAACCATTGGGTGTGTGAAGACAGCGAGCCACAAAGCTTGCCTTTGAAGTGTGTGTCTGTACTTCGCCACCACCACCCCCTTAAAAAAAACTTCATTCAACCCAAAGCAAACAGAAACACTGTCCAGGTTTTAAATGTAAAAGGCTGTCTTCAGATTTTGTTTACTTGTCCCAATGTACACTCTTTTTGGGCCCAACTATACCAATTCCTTGCCCCAGCACTGTCAGACTTTGCACTGAGATATGGGGGTGGGCAGCGCATGTTAGGGGTAGGAGGTGGCAGGGTTGGGAAGAGGGGGCTGCGCAGTTCCTAGGCGGATGTGTCTTTAATGTGAGGCGGAGCTGCCAGTCTCTGAGGAAACGCCTCCTGCGGAGTCCCTTCTCTGAAGACAGCCTGAAGGGGACTGTTGGGTCTCCCTGGCTTCCTTGACTTCCTCAGACAACACGATCCTGTTGATACCTGAAACCGGTGTGCTTTCGTACCTCCAGGCTGCTGGGCACTCTGCCAGCCGAGCCTTGAGCATTCTCAGTGGTTCCTGCCTAGGCCGAGAGAGCAGTTGCCGACACCAGGTTCGAGGGTATTCCAGGAAGACGACAGTGTCCGCAGAGGTCGTCCCTACTGCCATCCCTCTATAGCTCACACTGGAGAATGCCCTGGTCCGTGCAAGGATTTCACATGCCACCTCCTCTTTCCAAGCATTTCTCCTCTCTCCTGCTCTCAGTTACCCCTCTTATTTCTTTTACTCTGTCCCTGTCCCACACTTGAATTAGCAAAGCCTCACTGGGGTGTTAATGACTGAATATTACTCCCTTTACTAGTAGCTTAACAGAATAGTTCACATCTTTCTTCCAGAGCCAAATTTCCTGGTTCCGAATGCCAGCTCTGACACTACTGAGTTGGTGTCACTGATTATTTACTTTCCTTGTGCCTCAGCTTCCTCATCTGTGGAATGGGGATAATTGTAGTACCTATGTCATGTATTTGGAGTAACATAAATGAGTTATGACACGTGTAGCAGATCCTGTGCCACCGCATGTTCCCTTGATACTTCTTTTTCCTGTACTCCTGCCCACGGTTTGTCTTCATTCCTGCTTCTCTTTGTTGCATGGCTATCCCCATCTACTGGAACCTGCCTAGCCCACATACAGCAGCCTGGAAGCACCAGAGAATCAAGGAAATCTATTTTCCCCTTCACTAGTCAAGTTTCACCAGAGAAACACAACCAATAGGAGTGATAGATATAGAAGATTATATAGATATAAATATAAATGTAAATATAGATATAGGAAATAGAGTATGTTATTATGGAGACTGACAAGTCCCAAGTTCAGCAGTCAGCAACCTGGAGGCCCAGGAGAGATGCTGATGGTATAGTTCTAGTTCCAGACCAAAGGCCTGAGACCCAAGAGAGTTGATGTTACAGTTCCAATACAAACCAAAACAGGAAGAAAAAAAAAAAAAGATGTCCCAGGTCAAAGGCAGTCAAGCTAGAAGAGTCCCCTCTTACTGGAAGGAGGGTCAACCTTTTGTTCTATTCAGGCCTTCAACTGATTGCATGAGGCCCACCTAGATTAGGGAGGGCAATCTGATTTACTCAGTCTATCAATTTATTTTTTTTTTTTTTTTTTTTTTTTTTTTTTTTCACACACACACACTGTATTTTATTTTTACAAGGGATAAATAGACTGACACCAAGCATTGTACATGGATGACCACAACAAAA
Organism: Eschrichtius robustus; assembly: GCF_028021215.1. Taxonomy (NCBI): domain Eukaryota; kingdom Metazoa; phylum Chordata; class Mammalia; order Artiodactyla; family Eschrichtiidae; genus Eschrichtius; species Eschrichtius robustus. The sequence goes on from NC_090839.1 coordinate 33,533,760, forward strand.
GCAACAATGATTGCAATTACCAAACATGAAACACACTCATACTATGTCATAATATTGACATTCAGTCCAGTAATCCTCCACTGTAACAGCTCCTTTACTTTGCAGTGAAAATTGATTTGTATATTCTTTGCCTCTGAGTCCTTGTGGGATTTTTTTTTTTTTTAAATTCAGACAGAAAGTCACAAAAATTATACTCATCCTCATCAGTTCACTCAGTCCCATGTAATTAATTTTTTTTTTTTTCATCTTGATCTTTTGTTAGCACTTTTATGAGTTCATCAGTTTTTCATTAGAGTTCTGAAAATGCTTATTCATTCAGTTCAGCAGTACAGTCAGTTACCAGAAACCTGTACTTGTCAGAGTCTTTTCCATGAATTTCTTGAAGATGAAACCCTTTTATAGGAACATATTTGCAAAATCATCAGAGTACACCCAGAACTGTCTGTAAATGACAAAAGACTTAAAAATGACCACGGTTAAAGATTTGATGAAAGTTCATAATAATGCAGTTGACAAGAAAATTAGTTATTTCTGAGATATACATTTTAAAGTAATAACTAGGATTATTACTTATAACATTATACCAGAACATATAAGATTTTTAGAAATTTCATGTAATGTCTGAAACATTTATATTAACATATTTCCATACATATTTCCATACAAATACAAATACAAGATTTTTAGAAATTTCATGTAATGTCTGAAACATTTATATTAACATATTTCCATACAAATAACCCAATGAAAGTTTAGTATTAGTTGTTTTGTTTGTTTGTTTTTTTATACTGCAGGTTCTTATTAGGCATCAATTTTATACACATCAGTGTATACATGTCAATCCCAATCGCCCAATTCAGCACACCACCATCCCCACCTCACCGCAGTTTTCCCCCCTTGGTGTCCATATGTCCATTCTCTACATCTGTGTCTCAACTTCTGCCCTGCAAACTGGCTCATCTGTACCATTTTTCTAGGTTCCACATACATGCATTAATATACGATATTTGTTTTTCTCTTTCTGACTTACTTCACTCTGTATGACAGTCTCTAGATCCATCCACGTCTCAACAAATGACTCAATTTCATTCCTTTTTATGGCTGAGTAATATTCCATTGTATATATGTACCACAACTTCTTTATCCATTCGTCTGCTGATGGGCACTTAGGTTGCTTCCATGACCTGGCTATTGTAAATAGTGCTGCAATGAACATTCGGGTGCATGTGTCTTTTTGAATTACGGTTTTCTCTGGGTATATGCCCAGTAGTGGGATTGCTGGGTCATATGGTAATTCTATTTTTAGTTTTTTAAGGAACCTCCATATTGTTCTCCATAGTGGCTGTATCAATTTACATTCCCACCAACAGTGCAAGAGGGTTCCCTTTTCTCCACACCCTCTCCAGCATTTGTTGTTTGTAGATTTTCTGATGATGCCCATTCTAACAGGAGTGAGGTGATACCTCATTGTAGTTTTGATTTGCATTTCTCTAATAATTAGTGATGTTGAGCATCTTTTCATGTGCTTCGTGGCCGTCTGTATGTCTTCTTTGGAGAAATGTCTATTTAGGTCTTCTGCCCATTTTTGGATTGGGGTGTTTGTTTCTTTGATATTGAGCTGAATGAGCTGTTTATATATTTTGGAGATTAATCCTTTGTCCGTTGATTCATTTGCAAATATTTTCTCCCATTCTGAGGGTTGTCTTTTCGTCTTGTTTATGGTTTCCTTTGCTGTGCAAAAGCTTTGAAGTTTCATTAGGTCCCACTTGTTTATTTTTGTTTTTATTTCCATTACTCTAGGAGGTGGATCAAAAAAGATCTTGCTGTGATTTACGTCAAAGAGTGTTCTTCCTATGTTTTCCTCTAAGAGTTTTATAGTGTCCAGTCTTATATTTAGGTCTCTAATCCATTTTGAGTTTATTTTTGTGTATGGTGTTAGGGAGTATTCTAATTTCATTCTTTTACATGTAGCTGTCCAGTTTTCCCAGCACCACTTATTGAAGAGACTGTCTTTTCTCCATTGTATACCTTTGCCTCCTTTGTCATAGATTAGTTGACCATAGGTGCATGGGTTAACCTCTGGGCTTTCTATCTTGTTCCATTGATCTATGTTTCTGTTTTTGTGCCAGTACCATATTGTCTTGATTACTGTAGCTTTGTAGTAGAGTCTGAAGTCAGGGAGTCTGATTCCTCCAGCTCCATTTTTTTGCCTCAAGACTGCTTTGGCTATTCGGGGTCTTTTGTGTCTCCATACAAATTTTAAGATGATTTGTTCTAGCTCCGTAAAAAATGCCATTGGTAATTTGATAGGGATTGCATTGAATCTGTAGATTGCTTTGGGTAGTATACTCATTTTCACAATGTTGATTCTTCCAATCCAAGAACATGGTATATCTCTCCATCTGTTGGTATCATCTTTAATTTCTTTCATCAGTGTCTTATAGTTTTCTGCATACAGGTCTTTTGTCTCCCTAGGTAGGTTTATTCCTAGGTATTTTATTCTTTTTGTTGCAATGGTAAATGGAAGTGTTTCCATAATTTCTCTTTCAGATTTTTCATCATTAGTGTATAGGAATGCAAGAGATTTCTCTGCATTAATTTTGTATCCTGCAACTTTACCATAGTCATTAATTAGCTCTAGCAGTTTTCTGGTGGCAGTTTTAGGATTCTCTATGTATAGTATCATGTCATCTGCAAACAGTGACAGTTTTACTTCTTCTTTTCCAATTTGTATTCCTTTTATTTCTTTTTCTTCTCTGATTGCCGTGGCTAGGACTTCCAGAACTATGTTGAATAATAGTGGTGAGAGTGGACATCCTTGTCTCGTTCCTGATCTTAGAGGAAATGCTTTCAGTTTTTCACCATTGAGAATGATGTTTGCTGTGGGTTTGTCATATATGGCCTTTATTATGTTGAGGTAGGTTCCCTCTATGCCCACTTTCTGGAGAGTTTTTATCATAAATGGGTGTTGAATTTTGTCAAAAGCTTTTTCTGCATCTATTGAGATGATCATATGGTTTTTATTCTTCAATTTGTTAATATGGTGTATCACATTGATTGATTTGCGTATATTGAAGAATCCTTGCATCCCTGGGATAAATCCCACTTGATCGTGGTGTATGATCCTTTTAATGTGTTGTTGGATTCTGTTTGCTAGTATTTTGTTGAGGATTTTTGCATCTATATTCATCAGTGATATTGGTCTGTAATTTTCTTTTTTTGTAGTGTCTTTGTCTGGTTTTGGTATCAGGGTGATGGTGGCCTCATAGAATGAGTTTGGGAGTGTTCCTTCCTCTGCAATTTTTTGGAAGAGTTTGAGAAGGATGGGTGTTAGCTCTTCTCTAAATGTTTGATAGAATTCACCTGTGAAGCCATCTGGTCCTGGACTTTTGTTTGTTGGAAGATTTTTAATCACAGTTTCAATTTCATTACTTGTGATTGGTCTATTCATATTTTCTATTTCTTCCTGATTCAGTCTTGGAAGGTTATACCTTTCTAAGAATTTGTCCATTTCTTCCAGGTTGTCCATTTTATTGGCATAAAGTTGCTTGTAGTAGTCTCTTAGGATGCTTTGTATTTCTGCGGTGTCTGTTGTAACTTCTCCTTTTTCATTTCTAATTTTATTGATTTGAGTCCTCTCCCTCTTTTTCTTGATGAGTCTGGCTAATGGCTTATCAATTTTGTTTATCTTCTCAAAGAACCAACTTTTAGTTTTATTGATCTTTGCTATTGTTTTCTTTGTTTCTATTTCATTTATTTCTGCTCTGATCTTTATGATTTCTGTCCTTCTGCTAACTTTGGGTTTTGTTTGTTCTTCTTTCTCTAGTTTCTTTAGGTGTAAGGTTAGATTGTTTACTTGAGATTTTTCTTGTTTCTTTAGGTAGGCTTGTATAGCTATAAACTTCCCTCTTAGAACCGCTTTTGCTGCATCCCATAGGTTTTGGGTCGTCGTGTTTTCATTGTCATTTGTCTCTAGGTATTTTTTTATTTCCTCTTTGATTTCTTCAGTGATCTCTTGGTTATTTAGTAACGTATTGTTTAGCCTCCATGTGTTTGTCTTTTTTACGTTTTTTTCCCTGTAATTCATTTCTAATCTCATAGCGTTGTGGTCAGAAAAGATGCTTGATATGATTTCAATTTTCTTAAATTTACCAAGGCTTGATTTGTGACCCAAGATGTGATCTATCCTGGAGAATGTTCCGTGCGCACTTGAGAAGAACGTGTAATCTGCTGTTTTTGGATGGAATGTCCTATATATGTCAATTAAATCTATCTGGTCTATTGTGTCATTTAAAGCTTCTGTTTCCTTATTTATTTTCATTTTGGATGATCTGTCCATTGGTGTAAGTGAAGTGTTAAAGTCCCCCACTATTATTGTGTTACTGTCGATTTCCTCTTTTATAGCTGTTAGCAGTTGCCTTATGTATTGAGGTGCTCCTATGTTGGGTGCATATATATTTATAATTGTTATATCTTCTTCTTGGATTGATCCCTGGATCATTATGTAGTGTCCTTCCTTGTCTCTTGTAACATTCTTTATTTTAAAGTCTATTTTATCTGATATGAGTATAGCTACTCCAGCTTTCTTTTGATTTCCATTTGCATGTAATATCTTTTTCCATCCCCTCACTTTCAGTCTGTATGTGTCCCTAGGTCTAAAGTGGGTCTCTTGTAGACAGCATATATATGGGTCTTGTTTCTGTATCCATTCAGCCAGTCTATGTCTTTTGGTTGGGGCATTTAATCCATTCACGTTTAAGGTAATTATCGATATGTATGTTCCTATGACCATTTTCTTAATTGTTTTGGGTTTGTTTTTGTAGGTCCTTTTCTTCTCTTGTGTTTCCCACTTAGAGAAGTTCCTTTAGCATTTGTTGTAGAGCTGGTTTGGTGGTGCTGAATTCTCTTAGCTTTTGCTTGTCTGTAAAGCTTTTGATTTCTCCATCAAATCTAAATGAGATCCTTGCCGGGTAGAGTAATCTTGGTTGTAGGTTCTTCCCTTTCATCACTTTAAGTATATCATGCCACTCCCTTCTGGCTTGTAGAGTTTCTGCTGAGAAATCAGCTGTTAACCTTATGGGAGTTCCCTTGTATGTTATTTGTCGTTTTTCCCTTGCTGCTTTCAATAATTTTTCTTTGTGTTTAATTTTTGCCACTTTGATTACTATGTGTCTCGGCGTGTTTCTCCTTGGGTTTATTCTGTATGGGACTCTCTGCGCTTCCTGGACTTGGGTGGCTATTTCCTTTCCCATGTTAGGGAAGTTTTCGACTATAATCTCTTCAAATATTTTCTCTGGTCCTTTCTCTCTCTCTTCTCCTTCTGGGACCCCTATAATGCAAATGTTGTTGCGTTTAATGTTGTCCCAGAGGTCTCTTAGGCTGTCTTCATTTCTTTTCATTCTTTTTTCTTTAGTCTGTTCCGCAGCAGTGAATTCCACCATTCTGTCTTCCAGGTCACTTATCCGTTCTTCTGACTCAGTTATTCTGCTATTGATTCCTTCTAGTGTAGTTTTCATTTCAGTTATTGTATTGGTCATCTCTGTTTGTTTGTTCTTTAATTCTTCTAGGTCTTTGTTAATCATTTCTTGCATCTTCTCAATCTTTGCCTCCATTCTTATTCCGAGGTCCTGGATCATCTTCACTATCATTATTCTGAATTCTTTTTCTGGAAGGTTGCCTATCTCCACTTCATTTAGTTGTTTTTCTGGGGTTTTATCTTGTTCCTTCATCTGGTATATAGCCCTCTGCCTTTTCATCTTCTCTATCTTTCTGTAACTGTGGTTTTTGGTCCACAGGCTGCAGGATTGTAGTTTTTCTTGCTTCTGCTCTCTGCCCTCTGGTGGTTGAGGCTATCTAAGAGGCTTGATGGGAGGCTCTGGTGGTGGGTAGAGCTGACTGTTGCTGTGGCGGTCAGAGCTCAGTAAAACCTTAATCCACTTGGCTGTCGATGGGTGGGGCTGGGTTCCCTCCCTGTTGCTGTGGCGGTCAGAGCTCAGTAAAACCTTAATCCACTTGACTGTTGATGGGTGGGGCTGGGTTCCCTCCCTGTTGGTTGTTTTGCCTGAGGCAACCCAACACTGGAGCCTACCCGTGCTCTTTGGTGGGGTTAATGGCAGACTCTGGGAGGGCTCACGCCAAGGAGAACTTCCCAGAACCTCTGCTGCTAGTGTCCTTATCCCCACGGTGAAACAGAGCCACCACTCGCCTCTGCAGGAGACCCCCCCAACACCAGCAGGTGGGTCTGGTTCAGTCTCCCCCAGGGTCACTGCTCCTTCCCCTGGGTCCCGATGCACACATTACTTTGTGTGTGCCCTCCAAGAGTGGGGTCTCTGTTTCCCCCAGTCCTGTCAAAGTCCTGCAATCAATTCCCACTAGGCTTCAAAGTCTGATTCTCTAGGAATTCCTCCTCCCGTAGCCGGACCCCCAGGTTGGGAAGCCTGACGTGGGGCTCAGAACCTTCACTCCAGTGGGTGGACTTCTGTGGTATAAGTGTTCGCCAGTCTGTGAGCCACCCACCCAGCAGTTATGGGATTTGATTTTACTCTGATTGCGCCCCTCCTACCGTCTCGCTGTGGCTTCTCCTCTGTCCTTGGACGTGGGGTATCCTCCTTGGTGAAGTCGGGGTCTTCCTGTCAATGATTGTCCAGCAGCCAGTTGTGATTCTGGTGCTCTCGCAAGAGGGAGTGAGAGCACGTCCTTCTACTCCGCCATCTTGGTTAATCCCCTATCAATTTAAATGTTAATCTCAGGACTTCCCTGGCAGTCCAGTGGTTAAGACCCTGTGCTCCCAATGCAGGGGGCATGGATTTGATCCCTTGTCGGGGAACTAGGATCCCGCATGCCGCATGGTGAGGCCTAAAAAAAAACAAATAAACAAAATTAACACAACATTGTAAAGCAACTATACTCCAATAAAAACTTTTTTAAAAAAATGAAGGAGTAACTACTAGAAACAAATTTTTAAAAATACATAAATGTTAATCTCATCCAAAAACACCCTCACAGAAACACCCAGAATAACCTGTGTATGACTTTTGGTGGACTGTTTCTCTGATCAGTATGAAATATCGTTTGTATTTTTTACTGCTTTTCTCATAAAATTCTGTTTTATCTGACATTAGTATTGCTGCACTATCGTTTTTGTTATTGTTAGTATTTGCCTGGTTTTTATCCCTTTAATTTTAACCTTTCAGTGTTCCTTGATTTATATATGTTTCTCATAAACATAGAGCTAGACTTTTTGTTTCTGTAATTGTTGCTTTTGCTCTAATCTGAAAATCTCTCAGTATATAGATTAGATAACTATTAGGTGAGTATTACCTGTTTACTTTTATTATGATTACCATTATATTGGACTTATTTCTACCATTTTATTCTGTGTTTTCTATTTACCTTCTTCCCCTTTGCTTACGTTTTTCTCCTTCCCTGACTTGTTAGATTACACATGCTTCCTTTATTATCTTCTATTTGTCCTTCCTATTTGGAGAACAAATATTTTCTTTTCATTCATATCATATTTATATTTGTAAAATATTTCTCATTTTCACATATTTCTCACAAAAATCTAAGCAATATCTGTATCTTTCTTAAACAAAATACATAATTTTCACTTCTTTAAGTTCTGTCTTAATTTAGCTTCCTCCCTACTACCATGTTATTCTTGTCTAAAGTTTTAGTCTGACTTCTCTTAAAACACAACTTATTATTATCATAGTCATAGAAATCATTATGACTATGTATTTTCTAATACCTTGAGAATTATTGTTATTTAGAGTGAATATTTACATTTCATCAATTATATATGTTGCATAGCCATTAACATACAGCCAATTACTCAAAGTATTCTTGATAATGCCAAAAATATTTGTGATTTTGATGTCAGTGATAACCTCTGAGGAGGATGAGGATGGAACCAACATGTTTTCACTTTGGGCAATTACATCTACTACACAAAGGTAGAAATTTTCTCCAGATTCTGCTTTTTCTGGTCCATAAGTTTTCCAGAGGTAGATGCTGCCAAATTCTGGGTCTCCTCAGAGGTGCTCCAGGAGACATCTCAGCAGTGTGCACAAGTTTCCTTCCTTACAAGCAGTTGGGCATGCTGTTTCATGGGGGAAAAGGCACTGAATTGGGACAAGAGTCTTGTCTTAATGGGAAATCTTGGGCCTCAAGCCTAAAACAAAGATAATACCACATTGTGGACAAGTCAGAATTTTTGGGTCCCAAGTGACAGGTACGCAGTTAGAAGAAGCTTAGGTCAAGAAGGGAGATCTGTTTGCTGGTGTAACAAACTTTAAGAAGGGCAGGAACCTGAACATCATCAGCCTCTCTCTTTCCATCCTTGTGTCTGTCTGTGTCCTCCTCATTGTTTCTCACACAGCTTTTCTCAACAAGATTAGACCTGTGGTGGCTGCCCAGCTCCCATCTTCCCAGGTTTAGCCCAGCAAGAAAAGGCCTCATCATCTCTGCTCCAGCTTGGAATGACCCAGGGAAGGAGTTTAATTGCTCAGCTCTTGGGTTCTTTCTTGATTTCTGACACTTTCCAGGCAGTTTATTTTTACAGTTTATTTCAGTAACAAGTGAGACAGTTATCATTACTATAATCTATTTTATTGCAGTTCTCAATGCAAGAATGTTGATCTAAGTGGTCTATGATCTTTCTGTTGTTTGCCATCTCTTGTTCCATGTAAATGCCCTGTCCTTAGTGCTGGTTGTGTGTTCTGCAGCACAGCTCTTCCTCATTTCAGGTTTCAATAACAATTTAGTTTATTTCTCTTCTTTGGCTGTTTTCCTTTATTATAAGATAGGGAAAACAAGACATCCCTCACTAAACCCCAAATGGTATTTGCCCATTAGAAGGATAGTTTTTGTTAGTGCCAATCTGATCCTCCTTAACCAAAAATATTTAGATAAGTAAACCCTATGCACGTAATCGTTTTGTTTCTGTCTGTCAATTTTTGCCCACATTTCGGGTGATTCTCACTTGCTCCCAGCTGTGTGCCATATAAAATTGGCTCTGCCACTGCAAATCATGTTAACAGTGTCCTCTTCTATGTTTTGCCCATATTTTTATTTCACTCTTTTGCTTCTCACTTATCTCTGGTGACTGAAACTTGTCAGTCATTTTTTTATAGCTTCTGGGTTTTGTGTCATACTTTGAAAGGCCTTTGGGCCTTTGAGTTCTGCAATGGCCTGAATGTTTATGTCCCCCCAAAATTTCTGTGTTGAAATCCTAACCCCTGATGTGATAGTATTAGAAGGTGGGAAATTAGGAAGGTGACTAGGTCATGAGGGTGGAGTTCTCATGAATGGGATTAGTGCCCTTATAAAAGAGACACCATGAGCTCCCAAACTCTTTCTGCCATTTGAGAATACAGTGAAGACAGCTCTCTAGGAAGTGAATCCTCACCAGACACCAAATCTGCTGGTACCATGATCTTGGACCTCTCAGCTTCTAAAACTGTGAGAAATAAATTTTTGTTTTTCTTAATACACCCACCTCTGATATTTTGTTACCACAGCCCAAATAGACTAAGACAAGTTATAAAAGAATTTGCTCTTGCTTTCTAGCACTTTTATGGGTTTCCCTTTTTAGATTTAAGTCTGATCCATCTAGGATTCATTTTGGTATGAGATAAGAGGTATAGCTCTAATTTTACTTTTTTCCAGATGGCCTCTCAATTTTCCAGACGCTTTCTTAGAATGATTCTCACTTTTTTACTTGAAACCTCATCTTTCTTACATAGTAAATTTCCCATGTGTATGGGACTATTATCTTGACTTTCTTTTACAAATGCATTCTGAACAAATCTGTTTCAGTAATTATAATTTTGTAATATATTTTAGTATTGGATAGAGTTATTCTCTCCATCATCATTCCTAACAGTAGTTTCCTAACTATACTTACAAGTTTATTTTTTCTCATGAACATTAAAATTAATTAATGTAGTTTTTAAAAGAAACTCCTAATGGTGTTTTTATAATACTCACCTTAAATTTATAAATTAACTTGGGGAGATTTTTATGATGTTGAGTTTTCCTATCTAAGAACATGGTTTGCCTTTCCATTTGTCCAAATCTTCTCTTTTCTTCTCATAGGCATTGTGAAATCTTGTTTATATAGTTCTTTCACTTTTTTTTTTAACATCTTTATTGGAGTATAATTGCTTTCCAATGGTGTGTTAGTTTCTGCTTTATAACAAAGTGAATCAGTTATACATATACATATGTTCCCATATCTCTTCCCTCTTGCATCTCCCTCCCTCCCGCCCTCCCTATCCCACACCTCTAGGTGTTCACAAAGCTCAGAGCTGATCTCCCTGTGCTATGTGGTTGCTTCCCACTAGCTATCTATTTTACGTTTCGTAGTGTATATATGTCCATGCCACTGTCTCTCTTTGTCACATCTTACCCTTCCCCCTCCCCATATCCTCAAGTCCATTCTCTAGTAGGTCTGTGTCTTTATTCCCATCTTGCCACTAGGTTCTTCATGATATTTTTTCCCCTTAGATTCCATATATATGTGTTAGCATACTGTATTTGTTCTTCTCTTTCTGACTTACTTCACTCTGTATGACAGACTCTAATTCCATCCACCTCACTACAAATAACTCCATTTCATTTCTTTTTATGGCTGACTAATATTCCATTGTATATATGTGTCACATCTTCTTTATCCTTTCATCCGATGATGGACACTTAGGTTGCTTCCATGTCCTGGCTATTGTAAATAGAGCTGCAATGAACATTGTGGTACAAGACTCTTTTTGAATTATGGTTTTCTCAGGGTATATGCCCAGTAGTGGGATTGCTGGGTCGTATGGTAGTTCTATTTTTAGTTTTTTAAGGAACCTCCATACTGTTCTCCAGAGTGTCTGTATCAATTTACATTCCCACCAACAATGTAAGAGTGTTCCCTTTTCTCCATACCCTCTCCAGCATTTATTGTTTGTAGATTTTTTAATGATGGCCATTCTGACCAGTGTGAGATGATATCTCATTGTAGTTTTGATTTGCATTTCTCTAATGATTAATGATGTTGAGCATTCTTTCATGTGTTTGTTCACAATCTGTATATCTTCTTTGGAGAATTGTCTATTTAAGTCTTCTCCCCATTTTTGGATTGGGTTGTTTGTTTTTTTGATACTGAGCTGCATGAGCTGCTTGTACATCTTGGAGATTAATCCTTTGTCAGTTGCTTCATTTGCAAATATTTTCTCCCATTCTGAGGGTTGTCTTTTCGTCTTATTTATGGTTTCCTTTGCTGTGCAAAAGTTTTTAAGTTTCATTAGGTCCCATTTGTTAATTTTGTTTTTATTTCCATTTCTCTAGGAAGTGGGTCAAAAAGGATCTTGCTGAGATTTATGTCATAGAGTGTTCTGCCTATGTTTTCCTCTAAGAGTTTGATAGTGTCTGGCCTTACATTTAGGTCTTTAATCCATTTTGAGTTTCTTTTTGTGTATGGTGTTAGGGAGTGTTCTAATTTCATACTTTTACATGCAGCTGTCCAGCTTTCCCAGCACCACTTATTGAAGAGGCTGTCTTTTCTCCACTGTATATGCTTGCCTCCTTTATCAAAGATAAGGTGACCATATGTTTGTGGGTTTATCTCTGGGCTTTCTATCCTGTTCCATTCATCTGTGTTTCTGTTTTTGTGCCAGTACCATATTGTCTTGATTACTGTAGCTTTGTAGTATAGTCTGAAGTCAGGGAGCCTGATTCCTCCAGCTCCATTTTTCGTTCTCAAGATTGCTTTGGCTATTCGGGGTCTTTTGTGTTTCCATACAAATTGTGAAATTTTTTGTTCTAGTTCTGTGAAAAATGCCAGTGGTAGTTTGATAGGGATTGCATTGAATCTGTAGATTGCTTTGGGTAGTAGAGTCATTTTCACAATGTTGATTCTTCCAATCCAAGAACATGGTATACCTCTCCATCTATTTGTATCATCTTTAATTTCTTTCATCAGTGTCTTATAATTTTCTGCATACAGGTCTTTTGTCTCCTTGGGTAGGTTTATTCCTAGATATATTATTCTTTTTGTTGCAATGGTAAATGGGAGTGTTTTCTTAATTTCACTTTCAGATTTTTCATCATTAGTGTATAGGAATGCAAGAGATTTCTGTGCATTAATTTTGTATCCTGCTACTTTACCAAATTCATTGAATAGCTCTAGTAGCTTTCTGGTAGCATCTTTAGGATTCTCTATGTATAGTATCATGTCATCTGCAAACAGTGACAGCTTTACTTCTTCTTTTCCGATTTGGATTCCTTTTATTTCTTTTTCTTCTCTGATTGCTGTGGCTAGAACTTCCAAAACTATGGTGAATAATAGTGGTGAGAGTGGGCAACCTTGTCTTGTTCCTGACCTTAGTGGAAAAGGTTTCAGTTTTTCACCACTGAAGATGATGTTGGCTGTGGGTTTGTCATATATAGCCTTTATTATGTGGAGGAAAGTTCCCTCTATGCCTACTTTCTGCAGGGCTTTTATCATAAATGGGTGTTGAATTTTGTTGAAAGCTTTCTCTGCATCTTTTGAGATGATCATATGGTTTTTCTCCTTCAATTTGTTAATATGATGTATCACGTTGATTGATTTGTGTATATTGAAGAATCCTTGCATTCCTGGAATAAACCCGACTTGATCATGGTGTACGATCCTTTTAATGTGCTGTTGGATTCTTTTTGTTAGTATTTTGTTGAGGATTTTTGCATCTATGTTCATCAGTGATATTGGCCTGTAGTTTTCTTTCTTTGTGACCTCTTTGTCTGGTTTTGGTATCAGGGTGATGGTGGCCTTGTAGAATGAGTTTGGGAGTGTTCCTCCCTCTGCAATATTTTGGAAGAGTTTGAGAAGGATAGGTGTTAGCTCTTCTCTAAATGTTTGATAGAATTCAGCTGTGAAGCCATCTGGTCCTGGGTTTTTGTTTGTTGGAAGATTTTTAATCACAGTTTCAATTTCAGTGCTTGTGATTGGTCGTTCATATTTTCTATTTCTTCCTGGTTCAGTCTCGGCAGTTTGTGCATTTCTAAGGATTTGTCCATTTCTTCCAGGTTGTCCATTTTATTGGCATAGAGTTGCTTGTAGTAATCTCTCATGATTGTGTGTATTTCTGCAGTGTCAGTTGTTACTTTTCCTTTTTCATTTCTAATTCTATTGATTTGAGTCTTCTCCCTTTTTTTCTTGATGAGTCTGGCTAATGGTTTATCAATTTTGTTTATCTTCTCAAAGAACCAGCTTTTAGTTTATTGATCTTTGCTATCGTTTCCTTCATTTCTTTTTCATTTATTTCTGATCTGATCTTTATGATTTCTTTCCTTCTGGTATCTTTGGCGTTTTTTGTTCTTCTTTCTCTAATTGCTTTAGGTGCAAGGTTAGCTTGTTTATTCGAGATGTTTCCTGTTTCTTGAGGTAGGCTTGTATTGCTATAAACTTCCCTCTTAGAACTGCTTTTGCTGCATGCCATAGGTTTTGGGTCGTCGTGTCTCCACTATCATTTGTTTCTAGGTATTTTTTGATTTCCCCTTTGATCTCTTAAGTGATCACTTCGTTGTTAAGTAGTGTATTGAGTAGCCTCCATGTGTTTGTATTTGTTACAGATATTTTCCTGTAATTGATATCTAGTCTCATAGCATTGTGGTTGGAAAAGATACTTGATATGATTTCAATTTTCTTAAAATTACCAAGGCTTGATTTGTGACCCAAGATATGATCTATCCTGGAGAATGTTCCATGAGCACTTGAGAAAAATGTGTATTCTGTTGTTTTTGGGTGGAATGTCCTATAAATATCAATTAAGTCCATCTTGTTTAATGTATCATTTAAAGCTTGTGTTTCCTTATTTATTTTCATTTTGGATGATCTGTCCATTGGTGAAAGTGGGGTGTTAAAGTCCCCTACTATGATTGTGTTACTGTCGGTTTCCCCTTTTACAACTGTTAGTGTTTGCCTTATGTACTGAGGTGCTCCTATGTTGGGTGCATAAATATTTACAATTCTTATACCTTCTTCTTGAATCGATCCCTTGATCATTATGTAGTGTCCTTCTTTGTCTCTTGTAATAGTCTTTATTTTAAAGTCTATTTTGTCTGATACGAGAATTGCTACTCCAGCTTTCTTTTGATTTCCATTTGCATGGAATATCTTTTTCCGTCCCCTCACTTTCAGTCTGTATGTGTCCCTAGGTCTGAAGTGGGTCTCTTGTAGACAGCATATATATGGGTCTTGTTTTTGTATCCATTCAGCCAGTCTGTGTCTTTTGGTGGGAGCATTTAATCCATTTACATTTAAGGTAATTATCGATATGTATGTTCCTATTCCCATGTTCTTAAATGTTTTGGGTTTGTTATTGTAGGTGTTTTCCTTCTCTTGTGTTTCTTGCCTAGAGAAGTTCCTTCATCATTTGTTGTAAAGCTGGTTTGGTGGTGCTGAACTCTCTCAGCTTTTGCTTGTCTGTAAGGGTTTTAACTTCTCCATCAAATCTGAATGAGATCCTTGCTGGGTAGAGTAATCTTGGTTGTAGGTGTTTCTCCTTCATCACTTTAAGTATATCCTGCCACTCCCTTCTGGCTTGCAGAGTTTCTGCTGAAAGATCAGCTGTTAACCGTATGGGGATTCCCTTGTGTGTTATTTGTTGTTTTCCCCTTGTTGCTTTTAATATGTTTTCTTTATACTTAATGTTTGATAATTTGATTAATATGTGTCTTGGCATGTTTCTCCTTGGATTTATCCTCTATGGGACTCTCTGTGCTTCCAGGACTTGATTAACTATTTCCTTTCCCATATTAGGGAAATTTTCAACTATAATCTCTTCAAATATTTTCTCAGTCCCTTTCTTTTTCTCTTCTTCTTCTGGGACCCTTATAATTCGAATGTTGGTGCATTTAATGTTGTCCCAGAGGTCTCTGAGACTGTCCTCAGTTCTTTTCATTCTTTTTTCTTTATTCTGCACTGCAGTAGTTATTTCCACTATTTTATCTTCCAGGTCACTTACCCGTTCTGCCTCAGTTATTCTGCTATTGATCCCTTCTAGTGTATTTTTAATTTCATTTATTGTGTTTTTCATCATTGCTTGGTTCCTCTTTAGTTCTTCTATGTCCTTGTTAAATGTTTCTTGTACTTTATTCTATTTCCAAGATTTGGGATCATCTTTACTATCATTATTCTGAATTCTTTTTCAGGTAGACTGCCTATTTCCTCTTCATTTGTTAGGTCTTGTGTGTTTTTACCTTGCTCCTTCAACTGCTGTGTGTTTCTCTGTCTTCTCATTTTGCTTATCTTACTGTGTTTTGGGTCTCCTTTTCACAGGCTGCAGGTTCGTAGTTCCTGTTGTTTTTGGTCTCTGTCCCCAGTGGCTAAGGTTGATTCAGTGGGTTGTGTTGGCTTCCTGGTGGAGGGGACTAGTGCCTGTGTTCTGGTTGATGAAGCTGGATCGTTTCTTTCTGGTGGGCACGTCCACATCTGGTGGTGTGTTTTGGGGTGTCTGTAGCCTTATTATGATTTTAGGCAGCCTCTCTGCTAATGGATGGGGATGTGTTCCTGTCTTGCTAGTTGTTTGGCATGGGGTGTCCAGCACTGTAGCTTGCTGGTCATTGAGTGAAGCTGGGTCTTGATGTTGAGATGGAGATCTCTGAGAGATTTTTGCCGTTTGGTATTACATGGAGCCGGGAGGTCTCTTGTGGACCAGTGTCCTGAAGTTGGCTCTTCTACCTCAGAGGCACAGCCCTGATGCCTGGCTGGAGCACCAAGAGCCTTTCATCCACATGGCTCAGAATAAAAGGGAGAAAAAATAGAAAGAAAGAAAGAAAGAAAGAGGATAAAATAAAATAAAATAAAGTAAGGTAAAATAAAATAAAGCTATTAAAATAAAAAATAAGAAAAAATTAAGAAAGTTTGTTAAGAGAAAAAAAATTTTAATTTTTTAAAATAAAAAATAAGAAAAAATTACTAAGAAAAAATTTATTAAGAAAAAAATATTTTTTAAGTAAAAAAAAAAAAAAAAAAAAAAAAAGGACGGACCGAACCCTAGGACAAATGGTGAAAGCAAAGCTATACAGACAAAATCTCACACAGAAGCATACACATACACACTCACAAAAAGAGGAAAAGGGGAAAAAATAGTATATCCTGCTCCCATAGTCCACCTCCTCAATTTGGGATGATTCGTTGTCTATTCAGGTAGTCAACAGATGCAGCTACATCAAGTTGTTTGTGGAGCTTTAAACCGCTGCTTCGAGGCTGCTGGGAGAGATTTCCCTTTCTCTTCTTTGTTCGTACAGCTCCCGGGGTTCAGCTTTGGATTTGGACCCGCCTCCGCGTGTAGGTTGCCTGAGGGCGTCTGTTCTTCGCTCACACAGGATGGAGTTAAAGAAGCAGCTGCTTCGGGGGCTCTGGATCACTCAGGCCGGGGGGAAGGAGGGGTACGGATGCGGGACGAGCCTGCGGCAGCAGAGGCCAACATGACGTTGCAGCAGCCTGAGGCGTGCCGTGCGTTATCCCGGGGAAGTTGTCCCTGGATCACGGGACCCTGGCCGTGGCAGGCTGCACAGGCTCCCAGGAGGGGCGGTGTGGATAGTGACCTGTGCTCGCACACAGGCTTCTTGGTGGCGGCAGCAGCAGCCTTAGCGTCTCATGGCCGTCTCTGACGTCCGCGCTGATAGCCGCGGCTCGCGCCCGTCTGTGGAGGTCGTTTAGGCGGCGCTCTGAATCCCCTCTCCTCGTGCACCAGGAAACAAAGAGGCAAGAAAAAGTCTATTGCCTGTTCAGCAGTTCCAGACCTTTTCCCAGACTTCCTCCCGGCCAGCTGTGGTGCGCTAACCCCTTCAGGCTGTGTTCACGCTGCCAACCCCAGTCCTCTCCCTGCGATCTGACCGAAGCCCGAGCCTCAGCTCCCAGCCCCCGCCTGCCCCGGCTGGTGAGCAGACAAGCCTCTCGGGCTGGTGAGTGCTGGTCGGCAGTGATCCTCTGTGCGGGAATCTCTCCGCTTTGCCCTCCGCACCCCTGTGGCTGCACTCTCCTCCGTGGCTCTGAAGCTTCCTCCCTCTGCCACCCACAGTCTCCGCCCGTAAAGGGGCTTCCTAGTGTGTGGAAACCTTTCCTCCTTCACAGCTCCCTCCCACTGGTTCAGGTCCCATCCCTATTCTTTTGTCTCTGTTATTTCTTTTTTCTTTTGCCCTACCCAGGTACATGGGGAGTTTCTTGCCTTTTGGAAGGTCTGAGGTCTTCTGCCAGCGTTCAGTAGGTGTTCTGTAGGAGTTGTTCCACATGTAGATGTATTTCTGATGTATTTGTGGGGAGGAAGGTGATCTCCATGTCTTACTCTTCCGCCATCTTGCCCAGACCCCTCCTTTCACTTTAAATTTAAACCAGATCGTTCATCTTTTTTACTGATGTGGTAAATGGAACCTCTTCTTCTACTATATTCTAACTAGTTGCTATTTAGAGGCTATTTTGTTCTACATGTAATTTTGTACCTGCCACTTTACTGATTGTCTTGCTACCTGCAAGATTTTTTCATTCGATTTTTTGGAGTTTTCTGAGTATACAATTATATACCATCTCCAAAATATTGATGGTTTTATCTTCCCTTTTCTAATTTTTAAATTCCTAAAATTATTCTTTTATCTATAATTGCATTGACCTCCAGAAGAACATTAAATAATATGATGCTAGTGGACTGCTTGTCTCCTCCCTAACTTAAACAAGAATGTTTCTAGTGTTTTCCCATGAATCCTGGTACGTATGTCTGGGTTGAGATGGATGTATTTTATCCTTTTAAAAATGTGCCCAGCTCTTCATTTTTACTCAATACTAAGTAGCAGGTTGATCCTTGGTTTAAAATGCACACTTTTTATAAAGAACCTATCACACCTATTTACCAGAACTTTAGATCTGGGACTAAATAAAGTGTAGTTCAACTTCAATGTCCATCTACCAGCTAGTCTTCATAGTCCTACTGAGTCTCATGTAAGTCATTGATAAAGTGGGGATAATACTCCCCTCATAGAATACTGATAAATTTAATTAAGAATAAATCTAAAGCACCAACATAGTGTCTGACATATACTAAATGCTGAATAAGTTGTAATTTTTTCAATTCTCCTTAACAATACAGTCCTCTCTGAGTTTTCTTCTTGATGTAATCATGATGAGAATTTTCCTTGATCCAGAGGATAAATCTTATTTGGTTAAAACATATTATATTAATATTATTAATACATTTGATAAATGTTAATATAGTTAACAAAATAGAATTTTATTTATATGTTTGTAACATGGATTTTTTAGATTCGTCTTACCCGTATTGGATTTGAGAATTTAAAATATGCTTGCATTGCAATATTTTTTCTATATTTTGGAATATCTACTGTGTTGATGTCTGGGGGTAGGTGGGGATTTCTCGCTCAAGGTAAGAGCCATGGATTCTTGAATTCCAGACCACGTTAGAATGTGTTGACCCTGCACTGCTTTTAGTCAGCACAAGGAGGCAGCATTGGAAAGGAAACCATAGCAAAGCTTTTCTCTAGCTCATGAAATGTTGGTATGATTGGAGCCTGAGTTAAAACACTTTTGAAGGAGTTTAGTTCTTGCCATTTCAGTCTTTTTAGAGATTTATTTATAAAATAGTGGGTGTGTTAAAAAGAACATAGTAATCCTTCAGTAAATGATATGAGTCAGCACAGCTAACCCCCTCAGCCCTCATGTCTTTACTCAGATACTGTCCCTGACCACCCTATGTGAAACTGCAGCCTCCCACTCCTGACCCACATTACTGTGTTCTACTTCTTTTCCATGCCATTTATTAAGTCTGCTATATTAGATAATTTACTTATCTATCATGCTTATGGTTTATTTGGTTTCCCCCTAGTCCCCTACTAGAATGTAAGCTCTATATAGTGGCATTCTCTCTTTTGTTCATTGATGTATCCCAAGTGCCTAGAACAGTGTCTGGCACAAAGTAGATTCCTAATAAGCGTTTGCTGATCGAATGATTGCATGGTGGTGGTGGTGGTGGTGATGTTGGTGGTGGTGGTGTTGATGGCAATAGTGGTGCTGATAGTGGTGGTGGTGTTATTTATAATGACAGTGGCAAGGGTGGTGGTGGGGAGGTATTGGAAGTAATGAGGCAGTGGTGCTGGAGGGGCAATGGTAGTGGTGGTAGCAATGGTTGAGGAAGGGTGCAGTGAAGATGAGGGGAGGCAGGTGACAGTGGTTGAGATGGTGATGATTGTCATGATGTTATGGTTGGTTACGATCCCCTGAGAAGTTGGAATCTAAGCCTGAGGCTGGATGAAGATTTCTAGAGGCCCCAACACCTAAAAGGGCTTGTCAGCACATGAGCACAAGCCCTCAGTTTCTAGGCCGAGGTGGGGAAGATTGTTCACACACACACACACACACACAAAAACAAGAATCTGTCTTCCCAGCCCTCCAGGAAAGGGTGTTGTGCAAGGGAGTGGCGGAGAAACCAGAAAGACACATGCAGTTATCACTTACCCAACTCATAACTCAGGCTTTAAGGTTTAAAAAAAAAGATTTTTTGATAACACATTTCAGGCTCTAAGGAGAAGAAAATATATTGAAAATTATGGCTAGGCCCAAGAAGAAGGTTGCAGACAGGCCTGCAGGAGACTTCAAGGCAAGAGGATCAAGGAGGAACTGCTCACCCCACATCTAAATATGTAAAATGATAAATCGACTATTAAATGCTACACTGTGCTACACTAACATACACACCCTCATAAAGGCCTGCAAGACATGGTTAGACGCCCAGAACTCCATACCAGATCAGGGAGATCTGCGGCCCCTCCCTCCTCACCCAATCTCAGAGGGGCTTCTCACACATGTGCTTGGACACCTCAATCTTCACACCTCAGATCTAACCACACCCTGCACAAAAGCTGCCCCTTGGTCTCCCTCTTACCTAGGGCTGTGCACAAGGGCAGTGCAGTGCACAACTGGGAAGACAGGCCTGGCAAGCATGCTTAGGGTATCTGAGTTGGGAATTCCAGAATCCAGATACCGGGAGTACATACTCCTGGTGTCAAAGGAAGGGCGCAAGGTCTTCCAGATGCTTGGCCAGGTGGGCTCTTCCCACTCGGAGAGGGCCATGGTGAGGGCTAAAAAGGAGCCTCCAAAGCCCAAGGCCTGGGGTCAGTGACCCTCTTCTCCTGGCTGCAGGAACCACTGGGACCATTATTGCTCTGTTTGGCTCACGAAATGCATCTCTGTTCAAAGAAAGTCTGAAGAATGAAGTCATAGTGAGGTCCAATACAGCTGGGGGAATGCAGAAGAAAGGACCATGGGCACGAACTGACAGTGCTGACACTGACATCTTGGAAAGTCACTGCCATGCTTTGGCAACCCCTCTCCACTCTCCCAACATCTCTCAGGTCAGCACAAAGGGAAGGAATGCCTGGTCTCAAAGAACACCTCATTTGGCCTTGTGTAGAAGACTGGCAGCCTCCTACCCTGGCCCATTTTCTCTCCTATAAATGTGAAGGACTCTCAGCCTTTGCTCGGGATCCTCTTCCTTCTCTCAGTTGCTCTCCAACACCTCCCACTCCCCGCCTCCAGCAATCCCTTCATGTTCAGAGATTAACTGTCAATTATCACACAGCTGCATTTCTCTCCCCAACTTCAGGGCTAAAGCTCCTGCCATGTCCGCGGGATCATCTGAGATTTGCTTCTTATTCCCAATATATTCAAACAACCTCACTCTCTTCCCCCAAACAGCAGTTCTGCACCTGCTTCCCACACCATGTGATGGGTGGATCTATCTAACTTCCTCTTCTCACTTAGGCTCAAAATTTCTTTTAGATAGAGGTAGTGGTTGCAAAACATTGTGAATCTACTATGTGCCACTGAATTGTACAAATGGTTAGTTTTAACTTTTGAAGCGTCCCTGCAGCCCAGAGTCACAACAGCCAGTGATGCCTCCCAAGTTAGCTAAACCTTCCTTCCATTTACTACATGGCCTCCTGCTGTGGGTCCCCATTGCTGCCAAAAGGGCATGGAGGTGAATGCCTTGATTTTGTGCCAGAGCTGGGGGACAGGGGGCATGGGCATGAATGAACCCTGTCTTGTGAACCACTCACAAAGTTTCCACAGCAAGCTCTTTTGACAAGAGGCACCCATGCCAGAGAAGGTATGTCCTTTGCAAAATGCCTTCTGGGAATTCCCCCAGGACCTCCCAGCCATGATGTCCCTAGCTGAACACTGTGCCTCCTCCAGTGACTACAGATCCGTCTTTAAACCTTCATGGGTGGGCTATGCGTCCCTTGCTTTAAATGGGCAGGATTCATGGAGTCTGAAGTCTTGTGTCTTGGCCTACATAACATCAACATCTCCAGCCCCTGGAAGATGGAGCAGCTGTAACATTCATTCTTGAGACATGGAGTCAGAAACCCGATGTCTTTTCTATCTGGCCTTCTTGTTCTTCCAGGTATACACCCCTGATCGGAGGAGGTCTTGAGGACAAGGCACTTCTTGGACACTCTTTCAAAAGGCAACATGCATTTCAATTATATCGCCCCCCTGAACTGACTTTCCCAGGGCTGCACCAGTGTTCATTGTTGTCAGGTTGTACTTTCTGTCCTTCTTGGCCATGTAAAGAGACTGTATCTCAGCTCTAGCTCCCTGAGATAAAGGTGGAATGGACACCTTATCTCTGTTCCACTCCTCCCTTGCTTCCCCCCTTGGGAACAGGCCCCCAATTAGGGACAATGGATTCACTTGACTGCCTGGCAAATTGCAAGAACCCTCTCTGCCTGTGCATTAATGCACACTGCTTTGCCAGACAGTCCTCTCCCTCACTGTGCTCAGAAGTTGCCCATCACAGGGCCAGCCGCCTGAAGATTTATAAACCACGTTTGTGTCCAAGGACCAAGTTTTACTGTGAGAGCCATGGCCTTCCCTCTGCCAAATTCTGTTCTCTGAAGATTAGTCTAATTTAACCAGCTGTTGCTAAGCCTAGACTCTAAGTTTTTCTTTAGTTCTGAGTAATGGTTGCCATAACATCAGTACTACCAGCCCAGGGCTACTCAAACTTCAACTAAGGCAAAAGAATCACCCAGAAGGCTGGTTAAAACAGATTCTTGAGCTCCACCCCTGGAGATTCTGATGCAGTAGGTCTGGGGCAGGACTTATGAATGTTCATTTCTAACAAGCTTGCAGGTGATAATGATGCAACTGGTCCTCTGCCCACACTTGTGAGCAGCATGGCACTATGTATGCTGAGGTGCTGAGATCTAGTAATCTCTAAGCCTTTGTTGTGTGCCTGGCACTGAACTAAGCATTTATTATTGGGATGACCCATTTCATAGATGAGGTACAGAGAGATTAAATGACTTGTCCAATGTTCCAAGCCTAGGAAGTAGTGGAATTGTGTTCAGATCCTTGTCTCCCTGCTCTACCATCTATACCCACCATCGCTGATCATAGGTATGGCCTGCCCCTCCATATTACCTTGAAATATCTGCAGCACCCTGTAGGTAGTCTCACTTCTTCCAGCCTCCCTACTCCAATACAACTTGCTTTTAAGATAACATTCTCTCTTCTTTTTAATTGCAGAAAGATATGCATAATGTAAATTTTACCATTTTAACCATTTCTAAGTGTATAGTTCAATGACATTAAAAACATTCACATTGTTGTGCTACCATCACCACCATCCATCTCCAGAGCTCTTTTCATCTTGCAAAACTGATATTGCACCCATTAAACAATAACTCCCCATTTCCCCCTGCCCCTAGCCCCAGCAATCACCATTCTACTTTCTGTCTCTATGAATTTGACTACACTAGATACCTCATATAAGTGGAATCATACAGTATTTTCCTTTTGGGACTGGCTTATTTTACTCAGCGTAGTGTCCTCAAAGTTCACCTGTGTAACATGTGTCAGAATTTCCTTCCTCTTTAAGGTTAAATAATATTCCATTGTATGTGTGTACCATATTTGTTTATCCATTCATCCATCAATAGACATTTGGGAGACTTCCTTGGTGGTGCAGTGGTTAAGAATCCGCCTGCCAATGCAGGAGACACAGGTTCAATCCCTGGGCCAGGAATATCCCACATGCCACGGAACAATTGAGCCCAAGTGCCACAACTACTGAAGTCCGTGTGCCTAGAGCCCGTACTCTGCAATAAAAGAAGCAACCACAATGAGAAGCACGTGTACCAGAATGAAGAGTAACCCCTGCTCACCACAACTAGAGAAAGCCCGTGCAGCAGTGAAGACTCAATGCAGTCAAAAGTAAATAAATAAAATAATAAATTTATTTTAAAAAATAGACATTTGGGTTGCTTCCATCTTTAGGCTATTATGAAAAAAGCTTTTATGAACATGGGTGTACAAATACCTCTTTCAATTCTTTTGGGTATATACCCAGAAATGGAATTATTACTGGATCATATTGTAATTCTATTTTTAATTTTTTGAGAAATCACCATAACACTCTCCCAAGTGGCTGCACCATTTTACATTTCTATCAGTAATGCACAAGTGTTCCAATTTTTCCACCTCCTCAACAACTCGTTATTTTCTGGGCTTTTTTTTTTTATCTTAATAAGTGTGAAGTAGTGCAAGATAACATTCTTAAAGCAAACTCTGATTGGTCATTTGCTTCTTGGGCTCCAGGTGTGTAAACAACACAGGGTTGGTGCAGAAGGGAAGACACAGATGACCCACACTAACTTCTGCATTCAAGAATCCATTAGCAGGGGGAGCTTCAAGATGGCGGAAGAGTAAGATGCGGAGATCACCTTCCTCTCCACAAATACATCAAAAATACATCTACATGTGGAACAACTCCTACAGAGCACCTACTGAACGCTGGCAGAAGACCTCAGACTTCCCAAAAGACAAGAAACTCCTCACGTACCTGGGTAGGACAAAAGAAAAAAGAAAATACAGAGACAAAGGAATAGGGATGGGACCTGCACCAGTGAGAGGGAGCTGTGAAGGAGGAAAGGTTTCCACACACTAGGAAACCCCTTCACGGGTGGAGACTGTGGGTGGCGGAGGGGGGATGCTTCGGAGCCACGGAGGATTGTGCAGCAACAAGGGTGTGGAGGGCAAAGCGGAGAGATTCCCGCATGGAGGATCAGTGCCAACCAGCACTCACCAGCCCGAGAGGCTTGTCTGCTCACCCACCAGGGCGGGCGGGGGCTGGGAGCTGAGGCTCGGGCTTCGGTCGGATTTCAGGGAGAGGACTGGGGTTGGCTGCGTGAACACAGCCTGAAGGGATTAGTGCACCACAGCTAACCGGGAGGGAGTCCGGGAAAAAGTCTGCAGCTGCCGAAGAGGCAAGAGACTTTTTCTTGCTTCTTTGTTTCCTGGTGCATGAGGAGAGGGGATTAACAGCGCCGATTAAAGGAGCTCCAGAGACGGGTGCAAACAGCGGCTATCAGCACGGACCGAAGAGACGGGCATGAAACGCTAAGGCTGCTGCTGCCTCCACCAAGAAGCCTGTGTGCAAGCACAGGTCACTGTCCACATCTCCCCTCCCGGAGTCTGTGCAGCCCGCCACTGCTAGGGTCCCGTGATCCAGGGACAACTTCCCCGGGAGAAGGCACAGCGCGCCTCAGGCTGTTGCAACGTCACTCCGGCCTCTGCCCCCGCAGGCTCATCCCGCATTCCGAACCCCTCCCTCCCCCCTGCCTGAGTGAGCCAGGACCCCTGAAGCAGCTGCTTCTTTAACCCCGTCCTGTCTGAGCAAAGAACAGAGGCCCTCAGGCGACTTACACCCAGAGGCAGGTCCAAATCCAAAGCTGAACCCCAGGAGCTGTGCAAACAAAGAAGAGAAAGGGAAATTTCTGCCAGCAGACTCAGGAACAGAGCATTAAATCTCCACAATCAACTTGATGTGCCTGCATCTGTGGAATACCTGAATAGACAACAAATCATCCAAAATTGAGGAGGTGGACTTTGGGAGCAAAGATATATATATTTTTTTCCCTTTTTCTCTTTTTGTGAGTCTGTATGTGTGTGCTTCTGTGTGTGATTTTGTCTGTATAGCTTTGCTTTTACCATTTATCCTAGGGTCTGTCTGTCCATTTTGTTTGTTTGTTTGTTTTTTGTTTTTTTTTAATTACTTAAAAAAAATTTTTCTTATTACTTATTTTCTATTTTAATAACTTTATTTTATTTTACTTTATTTTATTTTATTTTATTTTATCTTCTTTCTTTCTTTTTCTTTTATTTCCTCCATTTTTTTCTGAGCCGTGTGGATGAAAGGCTCTTGGTACTCAGCCAGGTGTCAGTGCTGTGCCTCTGAGCTGGGACAGCCAAGTTCAGGACACTGGTCCACAAGAGACCTCCCAGCTCCACATAATATCAAATGGTGAAAATCTCCCAGAGATCTCCATCTCAATGCCAAGACCCAGCTTCACTCAATGACCAGCAAGACCCAGTGCTGCACACCCTATGCCAAACAACTAGCAAGACAGAAGCACAACCCCATCCATTAGCCTAGAGGCTGCCTAAAATCATAATAAGGCCACAGACACCCAAAAACACATCACCAGACGTGGACCTTCCCACCAGAAAGACAAGACCCAGCCTCATCCACCAGAACACAGGCACTAGTCCCCTCCACCAGGAAGCCTACACAACCCACTGAACCAACCTTAGACACTGGGGACAGACACCAAAACAACGGGAACTATGAACATGCAGCCTGCGAAAAGGAGACCCCCAAACACAGTAAGTTAAGCAAAATGAGAAAACAGAGAAACACACAGCAGATGAAGGAGCAAGGTAAAAACACACCAGACCTAACAAATGAAGAGGAAATAGGTAGTCTACCTGAAAAAGAATTCAGAATAATATTAGCAAAGATGATCCAAAATTTGGAAATAGAATAGAGAAAATACAAGAAACGTTTAACAAGGACCTAGAAGAACTAAAGTGCAAACAAACAGTGATGAACAACACAATAAATGAAATTAAAAATTCTCTAGAAGGGATCAATAGCAGAATAACAGAAGCAGAAGAATGGATAAGTGACCTGGAAGATAAAATAGTGGAAATAACTTCTGCAGAGCAGAAGAAAGAAAAAAGAATGAAAAGAATTGAGGACAGTCTCAGAGACCTCTGGGACAACATTAAACGCACCAACATTTGAATTATAGGGTCCCAGAAGAAGAAGAGAAAAAGAAAGGGACCGAGAAAATATTTGAAGGGACTATAGTTGAAAACTTCCCTAATATGGAAAAAGAAGTAGTTTATCAAGTCCTGGAAGCACAGAGAGTCCCATAGAGGATAAATCCAAGGAGAAACACTCCAAGACACATATTAATCAAACTATCAAAAATTAAATACAAAGAAAAAATATTAAAAGCAGCAAGGGAAAAACAACAAATAACACACAAGAGAATCCCCATAAGGGTAACAGCTGATCTTTCAGCCGAAACTCTGCAAGCCAGAAGGGAGTGGCAGGACATATTTCAAGTGATGAAGGAGAAAAACCTATAACCCAGATTATTCTACCAAGCAAGAATCTCATTCAGATTTGATGGAGAAATTAAAACCTTTACAGACAAGCAAAAGCTATGAGAATTCAGCACCACCAAACCAGCTTTGCAACAAATGCTAAAGGAACTTCTCTAGGCAGGAAACACAAGAGAAGGAAAACACCTACAATAACAAATGCAAAACAATTAAGAAAATGGTTATAGGAACATACATATCGATAATTACCTTAAATGTAAATGGATTAAATGTTCCAACCAAAAGACATAGACTGGCTGAATGGATACAAAAACAAGACCCATATATATGCTGTCTACAGGAGATCCACTTCAGACCTAGGGACACATACAGACTGAAAGTGAGGGGATGGAAAAGGATATTCCATGCAAATGGAAATCAAAAGAAAGCTGGAGTAGCAATTCTCATATCACACAAAATAGACTTTAAAATAAAGACTATTACAAGAGACAAAGAAGGACACTACATAATGATCAAGGGATCGATCCAAGACGAAGGTATAACAATTGTAAATATTCATGCACCCAACATAGGAGCACCTCAATACATAAGGCAAATACTAACAGCCGTAAAAGGGGAAATTGACAGTAACACAATCATAGTAGGGGACTTTAACACCCCACTTTCACCAATGGACAGATCATCCAAAATGAAAATAAATAAGGAAACACAAGCTTTAAATGATACATTAAACAAGATGGACTTAATTGATATTTATAGGACATTCCATCCAAAAACAACAGAATACACATTCTTCTCAAGTGCTCATGGAACATTCTCCAGGATAGATCATATCTTGGGTCACAAATCAAGCCTTGGTAATTTTAAGAAAATTGAAATCATATCAAGTATCTTTTCCAACCACAATGCTATGAGACTAGATATCAATTACAGGAAAATATCTGTAACAAATACAAACACATGGAGGCTAAACAATACATTACTTAATAACCAAGAGATCACTGAAGAAATCAAAGAGGAAATTAAAAAATACCTAGAAACAAATGACAATGAAAACATGACGACCCAAAACCTATGGGATGCAGCAAAAGCAGTTCTAAGAGGGAAGTTTATAGCAATACAATTCTACCTTAAGAAAAAAGAAACATTTCAAATAAACAACCTAACCTTACACCTAAAGCAATTAGAGAAAGAAGAACAAAAAACTCCCAAAGTTAGCAGAGGAAAGAAATCATAAAGATTAGATCAGAAATTAATGAAAAAGAAATGAAGGAAACGATAGCAAAGATCAATAAAACTAAAAGCTGGTTCTTTGAGAAGATAAACAAAATTGATAAACCATTAGCCAGACTCATCAAGAAATAAGGGAGAAGACTCAAATCAATAGAATTAGAAATGAAAAATGAGAAGTAACAACTGACACTGCAGAAATACAAAAGATCATGAGAGATTACTACAAGCAACTCTATGCCAATAAAATGGACAACCTGGAAGAAATGGGGAAATTCTTAGAATTACACAACCTTCCGAGACTGAACCAGGAAGAAATAGAAAATATGAACAGACCAGTCACAAGCACTGAAATTGAAACTGTGATTAAAAATCTTCCAAGAAACAAAAGCCCAGGACCAGATGGCTTCACAGGAAAATTCTACCAAACATTTAGAGAAGAGCTAACACCTATCCTTCTCAAACTCTTCCAAAATATAGCAGAGGGAGGAACACTCCCAAACTCATTCTACGAGGCCACCATTACCCTGATACCAAAACCAGACAAAGATGTCACAAAGAAAGAAAACTACAGGCCAATATCACTGATGAACATAGATGCAAAAATCCTCAACAAAATACTAACAAACAGAATCCAACAGCACATTAAAAGGATCATACACCATGATCAAGTGGGATTTATCCCAGGAATGCAAGGATTCTTCAATATACAGAAAATCAATGTGATACACCATATTAACAAATTGAAGGAGAAAAACCATATGATCATCACAATAGATGCAGAGAAGGCTTTTGACAAAAATCAACACCCATTTATGATTAAAACCCTCCAGATAGTAGGCATAGAGGGAACTTTTCTCAAAATAATAAAGGCCACATATGACAAACCCACAGCCAACATAATCCACAATGGTGAAAAACTGAAACCATTTCCACTGAGATCAGGAAGAAGACAAGGTTGTCCACTCTCACTACTATAATTCAACATAGTTTTGGAAGTTTTAGCCACAGCAATCAGAGAAGAAAAAGAAATAAAAGGAATCAAAATCGGAAAAGAAGAAGTAAAGCTGTCACTGTGTGCAGATGACATGATACTCTACCTAGAGAATCCTAAAAATGCTACCAGAAAACTACTAGAGCTAATCAATGAATTTGGTAAAGTAGCAAGATAAAAAATTAATGCACAGAAATCTCTAGCGTTCCTATACACTAATGATGAAATATCTGAAACTGAAATCAAGAAAACACTCCCATTTACCATTGCAACAAAAAGAATAAAATACTTAGGAATACCTAAGGAGACAAAAGACCTGTATGCAGAAAATTATAAGACACTGATGAAAGAAATTAAAGATGATACAAATAGATGGAGAGATATACCATGTTCTTGGATTGGAAGAATCAACATTGTGAAAATGACTCTACTACCCAAAGCAATCTACAGATTCAATGCAATCCCTATCAAACTACCAATGGCATTTTTCACAGAACTAGAACAAAAAATTTCACAATTTGTATGGAAACACAAAAGACTCCGAATAGCCAAATCAATCTTGAGAAAGAAAAATGGAGCTGGAGAAATCAGGCTCCTGGACTTCAGACTGTACTACAAAGCTACAGTAATCAAGACAGTATGGTACTGGCCCCAAAACAGAAATATAGGTCAATGGAACAGGATAGAAAGCCCAGAGATAAACCCACACACATATGGTCACCTTATCTTTGACAAAGGAGGCAAGAATATACAGTGGAGAAAAGACAGCCTCTTCAATATGTGGTGCTGGGAAAACTGGACAGGTACATGTAAAAGTATGAAATTAGAACACTCCCTAACACCATACACAAAAATAAACTCAAATTGGATTAAAGACCTAAATGTAAGGCCAGACACTATCAAACTCTTAGAGGAAAATATAGGCAGAACTCTCTAAGACATAAATCTCAGCAAGATCCTTTTTGACCCACCTCCTAGAGAAATGGAAATAAAAACAAAAATAAACAAATGGGACCTAATGAAACTTAAAAGCTTTTGCACAGCAAAGGAAACCATAAACAAGACGAAAAGACAACCCTCAGAATGGGAGAAAATATTTGCAAATGAAGCAACTGACAAAGGATTAATCTCCAAGATTTACAAGCAGCTCATGCAGCTCAATATCAAAAAAACAAACAACCCAATCCAAAAATGGGGAGAAGACCTAAATAGACAATTCTCCAAAGAAGATATACAGATTGCGAACAAACACATGAAAGAATGCTCAACATCATTAATCATTAGAGAAATGCAAATCAAAACTACAATAAGATATCATCTCACACTGGTCAGAATGGCCATCATCAAAAAATCTACAAACAATAAATGCTGGAGAGGGTGTGGAGTAAAGAGAACCCTCTTGCACTGTTGGTGGGAATGTAAGTTCATACAGCCACTATGGAGAACAGTATGGAGGTTCCTTAAAAAACTAAAAATAGAACTACCATACGACCCAGCAATCCCACTACTGGGCATATACCCTGAGAAAACCATAATTCAAAAAGAGTCATGTACCAAAATATTCATTGCAGCTCTATTTACAATAGCCAGAACATGGACGCAACCTAAGTGTCCATTAACAAATGAATGGATAAAGAAGATGTGGCACATATATAAAATAGAATATTACTCAGCCATAAAAAGAAACAAAATTCAGTTATTTGTAGTGAGGTGGATGGACCTAGAGTCTGTCATACAGAGCGAAGTAAGTCAGAAAGAGAAAAACCAATACCTTATGTTAACACATATATACGGAATCTAAAAAAAAGGTCATGATGAACCTACAGGCAAGACGGGAATAAAGACACAGACCTACTAGAGGATGGACTTGAGGATATGGGGAAGGGGAAGGGTTAGCTGAGTGAGACAGTGGCATGGTGAGACAATGGCATGGACATATATTCACTACTAAACGTAAAATATATAGCTAGTGGGAAGCAGCTGTATAGCACAGGGAGATCAGCTTGGTGCTTTGTGACCACCTAGAGGGGTGGGATAGGGAGGGTGAGAGGGAGGGAGATGCAAGAGGGAAGAGATATGGGGATATATGTATATGTATAACTGATTCACTTTGTTATAAAGCAGAAACTAACACACCATTGTAAAGCAATTATACTCCAATAAAGACGTTAAAATAAATAAATAAATAAAAAATAAACCTATGGGAATCAAAAAAAAAAAAAAAGAATCCATTAGCAGAGGTCAAGCAGGAAAATAAGCAACTGTGATGTGGAGGAGGAAGTGTCTGAGGCCATGGGGAAGGGGCAGGAAGAGAGATGTCACCATCTCAGAAGGGAAGGTTGCTCCTGCCTGCATGGGAGGAAAATGGGGCAAGTCTTCATGGAGGCAGTGACATTTGAGACAGGCCTCGAAGGGTGAGCATGGTTTGGCTATGGCAATGGAGGATGGGCATCTTTGGCACAGAGTTGATGTTGACCAAAACCAAAAACAGGAAACTCTCAGGGAGGGGATGTGATGAGCAGAAAGGAGGGCATTTTGGTTGAAGCATTGGAAACAGAAAGAGTGGTAAAAAGAGCTAATGTTGGATTGGTAAATTGAGACTAGCTCATAGGGGCCCTTGAAGCAGTTTGTGCTGCACTTCATGTGCAGTGGCGAGTCACGGAATATTTTTGAGCAGAAGTGTGACATGAGACAGTGCAATGTAGTGGTTATGAGTTGAACTTCCTGGATTCAAATATAGGACAAGTTACTGTGCCTCTCTGAGCCTCAGTTTCCCATCTACAAAACGGGGATAATAATTGTATCAATCTCCTAGAGTTATGAGAACTAAATGGATAAAGCCCTTACAATAGGGCTTGGCATTTAGTGTTACATAAGAGTTAGCTTTTATTAATTCAACTTGAGCTCTGTCTCATGAAAAATAATTTGGCGTCACTAATGTGAGTTTAGATGGAATTGGAAAACAGGAGGCTCTAAACCCAGAGGCCCATGAGTAATGAAACAAGTGATGACAATGTCTGACCTAACCAAATGGAGGTGAGACTGGATGGAATGGAAGCCTGTAGAATCGTTGAGAAGGGAGGCGAAGGCTCAGTCTGAAGTTTGGGTTGGACAGAGGTGGGGAGTGGAGGATCCAAGGGAAAGAGAAGTCTTGAATCTAAATGGTGAAGAGGAGAATGATGATAGATGGGTAACTCAGGATCATGGGGCCAGGCAGGATGGGGGAGACCATGGCTCCCACAGGGCTCGTGAGGTAAGATATAACCATTGGAAAGCTCTAAGGGTGAAGGTGTATTTGGACCTTAAAAAAGCACTGAGGGCTGAAGATTTAGTTTGAGGAGAGCTCATTCAGGAAGGAGAGCAAAAGCTCCAAGGTCCAGTGAGATTCCCAAAGGAAGGTGGATTGTACATGGAGAGAAGAGGGGAGGGGAAGGAAGGAGGGAAAGGGAGAAGACAACACCAGAGGGGAGAAGGAGAGAGGAGGGTAAAGAAGGCCAAGAGCAGTTTCCAGGCTGGTAATAAACTTTATCGGCTATGGTGTCAAACCTGAGTTCAAGCCCAGCTCTGCCAATAACTAGCTGTGTGACCTTGGATCAGTTCCTTAATCTGTGCCTCAGTTCCTTAATCTGTAAACTGGAGATGATAATAGAACATAATATACAGAGCAGTTAAGAGAATTAAATGAGATAGCATCCGTAAAGCCTCACTGATTACAATGCCTGGCACCAGGGCAGAGCCTAAGGAAATGGTAGCTAGTATCATTATGATTATTGTAAAATCTGGGTTAAATGGATAGAAGAAGGAGGTAGAGATAGGGAAAGGGTGGATGGAGTGTAGCTGCTGTTTAAAAAAAAAAAAAAGACAGAAACCAAACAACCAAACAAACAAAACCCAGGCGAGAGTGGTAGAATAGCAGGCAAGGCAGGGAGACCTTTAGGAAAGCAAGACTGGTGAGCAGATGTCAGGTGCCAAACAACTCAGAGACCTCTAGGAGGATAAGAACTTGGACAGTACTTTGGGATATGGGAATTAATACATCTCTAGTGATTTCCAAAAAAAGCAATGTGGAACCTCTATACTGTTCTCCATAGTAAAAAGCTAAAAATAGAACTACCATACGACCCAGCAATCCCACTACTGGTCATATACCCAGAGAAAACCATAATTCAAAAAGAGTCATGTACCACAATGCTCACTGCAGCTCTATTTACAATAGCCAGGACATGGAAGCAACCTAAGTGTCCATCGACAGATGAATGGATAAAGAAGATGTGGCACATATATACAATGGAATATTACTTGGCCATATAAAGAAATGAAATTGAGTTATTTGTAGTGAGGTGGATGGACCTAGAGTGTGTCATACAGAGTGAAGTAAGTCAGAAAGAGAAAAACAAATACCGTATGCTAACACATATATATGGAATCTAAAAAAAAAAAAAAAAAAAGTTATGAAGAACCTAGGGGCAGCATAGGAATAAAGACGCAGACATAGAGAATGGACTTGAGGACACAGGGAGAGGGAAGGGTAAGCTGGGATGAAGTGAGAGAGTGGCATAGACTTATACATACTACCAAATGTAAAATAGATAGCTAGTGGGAAGCAGCCGCATAGCACAGGGAGATCAGCTCAGTACTTTGTGACCACCTAGAGGGGTGGAATAGGGAGGGTGGGAGGGAGATGCAAGAGGGAGGAGATATGGGGATATATGTATATGTATAGCTGATTCACTTTGTTATAAAGCAGAAACTAACACACCATTGTAAAGCAATTATACTCCAATAAAGATGTTAAAACAAAAAAAGCAATTTGATTTTAAAAATAAAGAATAAGTGGGAAAGATAGTTGGAAAGGTAGGTTAGGGTCTCCTATGGAGAGGGAGTGGGAGAGAGTAGGCGAGTTTGAATGTTTGGCTGGAGAGTCTGGATTTTATATTTAGGCAATTGTACAACTTGGGAGGTATTTGAGCAAGAGAAATCCTGGTGCTGGTTTGGGATGATGTGTCTGGGTCTGGCAGAGAGAAGGGAGGGCTGAGGCATCAGTGGCCAGAGTGCCATACCCATCCAAATGAATATTAGAATTTGATTGACAAGGGCCTAAAATTCCCATGTTGAGATTTAAACCACTCAATTGCTCCAGAGACTAATCCATGTTGACTTATATTTCACCCCATCCCCAAAAAAGCAATAGGGAGAATAATATGCAAAGCTCCCAAATCTTATACTTGTACAAACTGGAAGCAGTGGGGAGAGACAAAGGAGAGGAGTTGGGAGGAGAATATTGCAGGACTCAGCCAGGCCCAGGAGAGTGGAAGTTGCAGCTATTGGGATTTTTTCAGATGAAGGTTCCAACAGACAATACTGGAAGACTCTGAGGATCTGTAAATAGTAACTTTTATTTGAGAACCTCTCCTTCTGGAGCGTGCTTGCTGACCGTTTAATCTCAGAAGATGACCTCATCTGAGCCAGTTGCCAGATCTTATCATGATCCTTCAAATAATCACACAATGGCAATGAGAGCCAACCAGGGATGACTCGTAACCAGCCCAGTTCATTGGAAATACCTGGGGCTTGTGAGCTGGCCACTGGGGTGGTTAACAAAACATTGGGGGCTTCTAAGAAATTTTGTAGTGTTGCTTATTCACAGCTGAGGACCAAAAGCCATACTTCTGTTTGTGATTAGCAAAGTGGTCTCAACACATCTGTCCTTAGTCAGACAACTTCAGAAGATGCTCCCTCCCCATACGTCTAACTTCTCTCCAACTCAGACAGAGTTATGAGGGGTGGTCAGACTAGGTGGAGCTGGGGCTGGGGATGTTGTTCAAGATGCAGTTTATTGGATTAATTTTTGGCAGGAAGAACATAGGGTTGATCTTCACACCATGAAACTCTGTCTGGAGAACAAGGCTCTCAGGAGCCATTGCTGCTCTCCCTGCTGGGAGGGCTTGAGAATCTATTACATGGGATGAACAATATGAACAGAGCCAGAATTTTATTCCTGCTTCAAGACCCCTTGAGTCACTGTATTTCCAAAGAAAGGGCTCATTTCATAAGACTCCAAGGAAGTGGGCCCTGGATTTCTAATAAGAGGAGGAAATATCATGTTCTTTTAAAATTATATTTGGTATTGTGCTGTAAGAACTGTTTAGATATTAATCTCTTATAGGATATATCATTTGCAAATATTTCCTCCCATTCAGTAGGTTTTTTCCATTTTGTCAATGGTTTACTATAAAACCTTTTAAGTTTAATTAGGTCCTACTTGTTTATTTTTGTTTTTGCTTCTTTGCCTGAGGATACCAATCCAAAAAAATATTGCTATAACTTATGTCAAAGAGTGTTCTCCCTATGTTTTCTTCTAGGAGTTTTATGGTTTCTGGTCTTACATTTAGGTCTTTAATCCATTTTTTTTATTTTGGCATATGGTGTGAGGAAATATTCTAATTTCATTCTTTTACCGGTAGCTTCCCAGTTTTCCCAGCACCTCTTATTGAAGAGACTGTCTTTTCCCCATTGTATATTCTTGCCTCCTTTGTTGTAGGTTAACTGACCATAAGTGCATGAGTTTATTTCTGGGCTCTCTATTCTGTACCATTGATCTATGTGTCTATATTGTGACAGTACCATACTGTTATGCTTCCTGTAGCTTTGTAGTACAGTCTGAAGTCAGGGAGTTTGATAACTCCAATTTTGTTCTTTTTCTCAAGATTGCTTTGGTTATTAAGGGTCTTTTGTGGTTCCATATAAATTTTAGAATTATTTGTTCTAGCTCTATGAAAAATGTTCTGGGTATTTTGATATGGATTGCATTAAATCTGTAGATTGCTTTGGGTAGTATGGACATTTTTATTAATATTAATTTTTTCAACCCATGAACATGGGCTATCTTTCCATTTCTTTGTGTCATCTTCAATTTCCTTCATTAATATTTTGTAGTTTTCCTATTTTGTAGTTGGAGTATATCACCTTCTTGGTTAAATTTACTCCTAGGTATTTTTTTTTTTTGATGCAATTTTAAATGGGATTGTTTTCTTGCTTTCTCATTCTGATATATAAGCAGCTCATACAACTCAATATGAAAAAAAACAAACAACCCCATTAAAAATTGGCAGAATACCTGAATAGACATTTTTCTACAGAAGACATACAGATGACAAATAGGCACGTGAAAAGATGTTCAACATCACTAATCATCAAGGAAATGCTAATCAAAACCACAGAGATATCACCTTATACTTGTCAGAATGGCTATCATCAAAAAGACCACAAATAACAAATGTTGGTGAAGTGCCGCAGACCGGCTGCAGAAAGCTAGAAGTTCCTGGCGGTGAGGGGTAAGGAACTGAAAAGCACCAGTATGGGGTCAGAAGGGCCAAGACAACTGATGGTTGCAAGGCGAGTTTATTCAAAGAGCATGAATGTATATATAGGTTTAGTATGGAACGAATATTAGACAATAAATCAGTAAACCTTGTATTTCCACATAATTCTGTCGCCACTATCTATGCGCCACTATCTATGTGTCAGCATGCCTTATGGGCCATTCTTTGGAGATACAGACTTCCTCCTCAGGGCAGCACGTCCTTCTTCTGGGGAACAACCAGGGGCTCTTAGATCCAGAGCAGGCACCTGGAACGAAACTGGCCACAAGCCATTTTCCTTTTTTACGCTCAATACCGCAGCGTCAGGAGTGCATACCAAGAAAGAGACAAGCAGTTCTCCGGAAAGCAGAAAGCTGAATAAGCTTACAGCTTGGGGGCCACCACAGTGAAGATGTAGAGAAAAGGTAACCCTAGTACACTTTTAGTGGGAATGTAAACTGGTACAGCTATTATGGAAAATAGTATGGAGGTTCCTCATAAAACCAAAAAGAGACCTACCATATGATCTAGCAATTCCACTCCTGGGTATATATCCAAAGAAAATGAAAACACAAATTCCAAAAGATGTATGCACCCCAAAGTTCATAGCAACAACAACATGATGGACCTGGAGGGTATTATGCTTAGTAAAATAAGTCAAACAGAAAGACAAATACTATGTGTTATCACTTATATGTGGAATCTAAAAAATAAAACACATGAATAAA
Organism: Eschrichtius robustus; assembly: GCF_028021215.1. NCBI lineage: Eukaryota > Metazoa > Chordata > Mammalia > Artiodactyla > Eschrichtiidae > Eschrichtius > Eschrichtius robustus. Next base: position 33,570,525 of record NC_090839.1, read on the forward strand.
TGTGACAAAACAGAAACAGACTCATGGATATGGAGAACAAACTAGTGGTTACCGTGGGAAGAGGGATGCAGAAGGGGCAAGATAGGGGTAGGTGATTAAGAGGTATTGATACAAACTACTATGTATAAAGTAAATAAGCTACAAGGATATATTGTACAATGCAGAGACTAGAACCAATATTTTATAATAACGTTAAATGGAGTATAATCTACAAAAATATTTAATCACTATGTTGCAAACTGAAGCTCATATAATATACTATACTGATCAACTATACTTTAATAAAGAAAGATACTTAATTCCCCCAAATAAATAAATAAAATTAATTGTGTTTGGATCTTTGTAGTCTAACTAAGGGAAATGATTCCCTTTGCATCTTTCTGCCACAGGACTACATGGTAACAGATGTGTGTTCAGTGAAATGCATCCATCAGGGAGCCTGGAACACAGCTGGTGCTCATTAAGTGCTTTCTTCCATCTGCCCCAGGTGGCCCTGAAAATTTCCATATCAGATCCAAGTTGTGTATACGTGTTTTTATCAAAGTAGGGGCTGTGGTCTTAAATGTCTCCATCCAAATTGGAACCAAAAAACAAAAAAACCCAGACTCTGTAGCAGCTTTAAAGATATTTGTGACTCATTCAATTGAATCTTTTAATTTGGAAAATAATACAATTGTGAGAGGTCCCCACATGTCAGCAGAGAGTGGACATGTCCAAGCATATTGGTTTCTAAAGTGAAGATTCAAAGTGAAAGTACTTGCAGAAAAAGTATAAAGGATCATATAAAGATATATTCTCCTGTTTTTGATGATTGTTAAGAGGGATATCTTTCCTGCTTTATTTCTTCATTTGAAGGGATTTTCCAAAAGAGTGAGGCCAAAAATTCGTCCATGTGAATTATCTTTAACTAATGAACAGTTGCCTTATGCCACAAACGCACAATAAGGTATTGGTAGTGTCACGTGGTGAGAAATTCCATACAACCATTTGGTAAGGGGGAACCTCATGACTTTGTGAGTTGTACAAGAATCCAAGGCGATTACAATTGCCCAGAAAACAGAAGGGGGTGTCTGTTTCTAGTTCACCATAGTTAGGGGGAGATACCTGGTGCTATGTAGTTCATTTAAAAGCAGGCAGTGGAGACTGGGTGTCCAGGTCCGTCCAGTGTAGCCTCCCTGGAGTGCCACAAGCCAGCAATGACACCTCCCATATCTTGCTTTCAATTCTCTGTCTCTTTGTAAGAACATGTACTTAAACAGTGGGTCCTAACTTTGTGATGCATGGTGTCCCCATATTTTTGTCTCTCTAAATCCCCAGTGTTTAAGCATACAAGGTCATTAATTCCCAACTGCATTAATTTCCTAAGGCTGTTATAACAGAGTATCACAAACTAGGTGGCCTAAAACAACAGAAATTTGTTTTCTCACAGTTCTAAAGGCCAGAAGTTCACAGTCAAAGTGTCAGTACTTTTGGTCTTTCTGAGAACTCTATGAGAGGATATGTTTTATGCTTCTAGTCATAGCCAGCAATCTTGGTGTTCCCTGTCTTGTAGATGCATCATTCAAATCTCTGCCTCCATATTTCTACTAACAGTCTCTTCATATGGCTGTCTTCCTTCTGTGTCTATGTCCGAATTTCCCTCTTTTTATAAAGACACCAGTCATTTGGGATTAGAAGGCTACCCTACTCTAGTATGACCTCATCATAACTTAATTGTATCTTCAATGACCCTTTTCCCAAATAAGATCACATTTTGAGGTACTAGGATTAGGACTTCATCATACCTTTTGGTGGGGGTGGGAGAAGGGACAGGGGAGAACACAATAATTCTACCCATAAAACCAACTTACTATTTCCCTCTATTGGGTTCTATGTTTTGAAATATTTTGTTTACCAAACAAAATGTACTTAATGGTTATTCATTTTCCTGGGTGTTTTTAAAACATCAAAGTCATCCAAATAGGTTTCTTATCCCAGAAGAAGATGGCATAAAATCATTTTTCCCTGGTTTACTTCTCTGAATACAACTAAATACCTTGAAAATTACTCAGTAGACAATGATAAAAGAATTCTGAAAGCTGGAAGGAAGAAGGCAGACTGGCTGGGAGCCCCCAAGACTTGAGGAACCACAATGCAGTGAGTCTGCTTGGTTTTCTTTTTATCTCCCATGTACGTCCAGATTGGGTGCCAGAGAGGTATGGAACTCAGAACCACTAATAGACATAGACAACAAAACCCAAGAAAAGCCTGCTCTCTCTGGCCAAGGGGTGGGGTGGGAAGCCCACAGAGAACTAGTGGACAACTAGGTCCAACTAGACCAAGTCCACAGCTGCAGCCCCTGCAGGCAGTCTAACCCACCAGAGCTCTGCTTTTCCTTGCTCTCCACCAAGGTGGCACAACACTAGATGTTCCACAGAAGTACTTTCTAACCCCACAGTTGGCACCAGCTAAGATTAAGCAGGAGCCCCAGCAACACCAGAACAAAGCAGATAAAAATAGAATTCAAAGGGCTCAGAAAACTAAACTGTCATTGATACAAATGCTCACAAAAGTAGATCAGAACTTATACACCAAACATAAACAGGGTGACTGCTCACTAAAAGAGAAGATTTAGGATCAAGAGTCTCCTAACTGAAGAATCAAAATGTCCATGATAAAATGAAAAACATTTACTCAGGAAAATCACAATTTGAATGAGAAAAGACAGCAAATGTTAATACTAAGATGAATCAGATACGGAGTTATCTGACAAGGATTTTAAAGTAGTCATCATAAAAATGCTTTGACAATGAATTACAAATTCTCTAGAAGTAAATAAAAAAAGGACATGTCAACAAAGAATAAAATGTATAAAGAGAAACAAATGGAAATTATAGAACTCAGAAATACAATAACCAAAATTTTAAAACTCATGGATGGGTTCAGTAGTAGAGTGGAGATGACAAGGATAGAATCAGTGAACTTGAGGACAAATCAATCTAAATAATGAAGAGAAAATAGACTGGAAAATAAGTTAGCAGAACCTCAGGCTTTGTGGGAGGATAACAATATCCATCATTCATATCATTGAAGTCCCAGGACAGAAGAAAGAACATGGGACTGAAAAAGTATTTGAAGAAATAAAAATTTCCCAAATTTGGCAAAACACATAAAATTGTAGATCCAAGAAGCTGAACAAACTACAAATAGGATAAACCAAATAAAATTCACACCAAGACACGTCATAATCAAACTTCTGAAAACTAAATACAAAGAAAGAAAAATCTTAGAAAGCAGGAGAGAAACAATATATTGCCTATAAGGGAACACCAATTTGAACAAGAACAGGTTTCTCATCAGAACAATGGAATCCAGAAGAAAGTGGCACATTTTTCAAGAGCTGAAAGACCTGTCAACCAAAATTCTATATATGGTGAAACTATTTTTCAGAATTAAAGTGGAAAAAAAGACATCTCAGGCAAAGAAATGAGAATCTGTTGCTAGCAGATCTACTCCTAAAGAATGGCTGATGGAAGCTCTTAAAACAGAAAAAAAAAAGATAACAGAGGGCTAAGACTTTCAGAAAGGAAAGAAGAACAGCAGAATGGGTAAAAGTAGAAGTAGTAAACATAAGAGACTATCCTTCATCTAATGGATTTCTTTAGTCATATTATATGCTTGAAGCAAAAGTTATAACACTGATTTTTACAATGATGTTAGATTATACACATCAGTGTTATAAAAGTTATAATATCTGATGTGTATACAGAGGAAATGTTTAAGACAATTACATTTTTTCAGTGTGGAAGGTAAAAGGATTTAAAGGAAGTAAGAGTTCTACACTCCACACATTGTGGTAAAATGTTGACACAAGTCAGCTGTGATGACTTCCATATGTATACAATAATAACTAGAACAATCACTGAGAAAACTATACAAAGTGATATACTAAATATATATATATATAAATAAATCAAAGTGGAACTCTGAAAAGTGTTCAAATAACCCACAAGAATGCAGTAGAAAGATAACAGGGTAACAAGAAACAGAAGACACAAGCAGTAAATAAATTAAACATTAATATATCAATAATTAGTTTAAATGTAAGAGGCCCAAATACATCAATTAAAAGACAGATTGGTAGAGTGAATAAAAAGACATGGCCCAACTATATGCTATAAAAACTCACTTCAATCATAATGACATAGGTAAGTTGAAAGTAAAAGGATAGAAAAACAAACATCATGTAAGTGTTAATTTTTTAAAGGGAGGAGTGGCTATATAAATATCAAAGTAGACTTCAGAACAAAGAAAATTACCAGGGACAGAGAGGGACATTACATAATGATTTTAAAAAGTCAATCTACCAACAAGAGACTACAGTCCTATGTGTGTAAGCACACACACCCAGGTGCACAAACAGATCTTCAAAATACGTGAAGCAAAAAATGATAGAGCTGTAAAGAGAAACTGACAAATCCACTATTATTGTTGGAGACTCTCCTCTCAGTAATTGATATAACTACTAGAGAGAAAATCCACAAAGCTATAGAAGAACTGAACAACACCTTCCATCAACAGGAACTAATTAATATTTATAGAACACTGTACCCAATAATACCAGAATACACATGCTTTACAAGTGACTATGGAACACTCACTAAAATAGACTACATCCTGGCTTTATAAACTAACCTTAAGTGTAAAAGAAATAAAATCAGACAGAGTATATTCTCTGATAATAAGAAAAAAGCTAGAAATCAATAGTAGAAAGTCAAAACAAAAATCTCCAAAAACATGGATGTAAACAACATACTAAATAATACATGGATCAAACAGGAAATTCTTTAAAAATTTTCAAAAAATGAACTCTTCCTAAAGAACATTTCCTAAAGAAATATTCAAGAAAAAACGAAATTGTGTTTAATGAAAATGAAATCACAATGTACCAAATTTGTGGGATGCAGGTAACAGTGCTGAGAGGGAAATTTATAGGACTAAATACTTACATAAAAAAAGAGGAAAGATCTGAAATTAATAATCTAAGTACTGAAGAGAAATGGGCTCTCAGACAAGATGGTGAAGTAGAAGGACTTGATCTCACCTCCTCTCAAGAAAACACCAAAATCACAACTAACTGCTGAACAACCATGAAAAAAAGACTGGAACCTACCAAAAAAGATATTCTACATCCGAACACAAAGAAGAAGCCACAACAAGACAATAGGAGGGGCGCTTTCATGATATAATCAAATCAAATCCCATACCTGCCAGTTGGGTGACCCACAAACTGGAAAATAATATTATTGCAGAGATTCTCCCAGAGGAGTGAGAGTTCTGAGCCCCACGTCAGGCTCCCCAGGCTGGGAGCTTGGCATCAGGAGAGGAGCCCCAGACCATTTGGCTTTGAAAACCAGCAGGGCTTGATCACAGGACTGGGGGAAACAGAAACACCACTCTTGGAGGGTGCACACAAGGTCTTGTATGCACCAGGATCCAGGGGGACAAAGCAGTGGCTTCACAGGAACCTGGGCCAGACCTACCTGCTGGTTCTGTAGTGTCTCCTGGGGAGGTAGGGGGCAGCTGTGGCCCACTGCAGGAACAAAGACACCGGTGGTGGAGGTACTGGGAAATACTCATTGGCATGAGCTGTCCTGCAGGCCACCATTTTGATGCCAAGACCTGGCCCCACCCAACAGCCTGTGGGTTCCAGTGCTGGGATGCCTCAGGCCTAACAACAGGGCAGGAACACAGTCCCACCAATCAGCAGAGAGCTGCTTAAAGTCTTCTTTCACCCACAGCCACCTCTAAACAAACCCCTTCACATGGCCTGCCCACCAGAGGGAAAACACACAGCTCCACCTACCAGTGGGCAGGCACTAGTCCCTCCCACCAGGAAGCCTGCACAAGCCTTTTTTTTTTTTTTTTTTTTAAAGATTTATTGATTGATTGATTGATTGCTATGTTGGGTCTTCGTTTCTGTGCAAGGGCTTTCTCTAGCTGCGGCAAGTGGGGGCCACTCTTCATCACGGTGCGTGGGCCTCTCACTATCGTGGCCTCTCTTGTTGTGGAGCACAGGCTCCAGACGCGCAGGCTCAGCAGTTGTGGTTCACGGGCCCAGTTACTCCACGGAATGTGGGATCCTCCCAGACCAGGGCTCGAACCCGTGTCCACTGCATTAGCAGGCAGATTCTCAACCACTGTGCCACCAGGGAAGCCCAGCACAAGCCTTTTAGACCAGCATAACCCACTAGAGGGCAGACACCAGAAGCAATAGGAACTACAATCCTGCAGCCTGTGGGACCACAAACACAGAAAGTTAGACAAAATGAGATGGCAGAGGAGTATGTTCCAGGCAAAGGTACAAGATAGAACCCCATTTCCACGCAAATGGAAATCAAAGGAAAGCTGAAGTAGCAATACTCATATCAAACAAAATAGACTTTAAAATAAAGACTGTTACAAGAGACAAAGAAGGACACTACATAATGATCAAAGGATAAATCCAAGAAGATATAACAATTGTAAATATATATGCACCCAACATAGGAACACCTCAATAGATAAGACAAATGTTAACAGCCATAAAAGGAGAAATCAATGATAACACAATAATAGTGGGAGGCATTAACACCCCACTTACATCAATGGACAGATCATCCAGACAGAAAATCAATAAGGAAACACAAGCCTTAAATGATACATTAGACCAGATGGACTTAATTTATAGAGGATTCCATCCAAAAGCAGCAGAATACATGTTCTTTTCAAGAACATGGAACATTCTCCAGGATAGATCACTTGCTGGGCCACAAAGCAAACCTCGTAAATTTAAGAAAATTGAAATCACATCAAGCATTTTTTCCAACAATGATGGTATGAAATTAGAAATCAACTACAAGAAGAACACTGTAAAAAACACAAAAACATGAAGGCTAAACAATATGTTACTAAACAACCAATGGATCATTGAGGAAATCAAAAAATACCTAGAGAAATATGAAAACAAAAACACAATGATCCTCAGGAAAGAAGAAAAATCTCAAATAAATAATCTAACCTTACATGTAAAGCAACTAGAGGAAGAAGAACAAACAAAACACAAAGTTAGCATAAGGAAAGAAATCATAAAAATCAGAGCAGAAATAAATGAAATAGAGATGAAGAAAACAATAGAAAAGATCAATAAAGCTAAAAGCTAGTTGCTTGAAAAGTAAACAAAGCTGATGAACCTTTAGCCAGACTCAAGAGAAAAAAAAAAGGGGAAAGGGCTCAAATCAATAAAATTAGAAGTGAAAAAGGAGAAGTTAACTGACACCACAGAACTACAAATGATCATAAGAGAATACTAAAAGCAACCATATGCCAATAAAATGGACAACCTAGAAGAAATGGACAAATTTTTGTGAGGTACAAGCTTCCAAGACTGAACTAGGAGGAAACAGAAAATATGAACAGACCAATCACAAGTACTGAAATTGAAAGTGTGATTTTAAAAACTTCCAACACTTCAAGATGATGGAGAAGTAAGACGTGGAGATCACCTTCCTCCCCACAAATACATCAAAACTACATCTACAGATGCAGAGTCCATGGACACGGCTGTGAGACAGCCACCTGAGACTCTCCGGCCTGCACCGGGCCCTCCACCCGCCTCACGTGATCTCTGTCTTGGCTCCAGTTTTTTATGCCCCGCAGAAGAAGTTCAGCTGGTGGTGGCCCCAAAGCCCAAACTGAATCCTTTCCAGCCTGGTGACAGCAAACCTTCCTCGGCCACTGGGGCCCAAAGTGCACAGATGGGCCAGGTGGGCAAGATTCCCCCACCACCCCCAGAAGACTTTCCCTTACCGCCTCCTCCCGTGCTTGGGGAGGCCAATGACGCCGAAGGCGCTCTGGGAGGTGCCTTCTCACCTCCCCCTCCCCCAATCGAGGAACCATTTCCCACTGCGCCTTTAGAGGAGGAGATCTTCCCTTCCCCACTGCCTCTGCTAGTGGAGGAGGGAGGGCCTGAGGCAAGAGAAATGGATAAAGAAGATGTGGTACATATATACAATGGAATATTACTCAGCCATTAAAAAAAACCCATGAAATAAGGACTTCCCTGGTGGTCTAGTGGTTAATACTTTGCCTTCCAATGCAGGGGGTGAGGGTTCAATCCCTGGTCAGGGAGCTAAGATCCCACATGCCTCGTGGCAAAAAACAAAAAAACAAAAAACAAAAAAAACAAAACCATAAAACAGAAACAATATTGTAACAAGTTCAATAAAGACTTTTAAAATGGTACACATCAAAATATCTTTTTAAAAAATGAGATAATGCCATTTGCAGCAACATGGATGGACCTAGAGATTATCATACTAAGTGAAATAAGTCAGAAAAAGAAAGACAAATATCATATGGTATCACGTATATGTTGAATCTAAAAAAGGTGATTTAAATGAACTTATTTACAAAATGGAAACAGACTCACAGACGTGGAAAACAAACTTATGGTTACCAAAGGAGAAGGGTGGGGGGATGGATAAATTAGGAGTTTGGGAGTAACATATACCCACTACTACATATAAAATAGATAATCAACAAGGACCTAGTGTATAACACAGGGAACTCTACTCAATATTCTGTAATAACCCATATGGGAAAAGAATCTGAAAAACATGGATATATGTATATATATAACTAAACCACTTTGCTGTACACCTGAAAATAACACAACTTTGTAAACCAGCTATACCTCAATATAAAATAAAAATTAAATTATAAAATAAAAATAAAATCTAAAGAAAATAAGAGAAATGGGGACTTCTCTGGTGGTCCAGTGGTTAAGACTCCATGTTTTCAATGCAGGGAGCATGGGTTTGATCCCTGGGCAGGGAAGTTCTGCATGCTGCATGGTGCAGCCAATAAATAAATAAACAAACAAATAAATAAATAAATAAAAGAGAAATGGAAACGTATGCCCACACACAAAAAAAATCTAAGTACTTACCTCAAGAAAATTTTAATATGAAGACTGAGAAAATTTTTTTATCATGAAAGAGTGTTAAATTTTGTTCAATTCCTTCTCTTCATCAATTGATATTATCATACGAATTTTCTTCTTTAGTTTGTAATATAATGGATTTCATGGATTGATTTCACATATTAAACCAGCCTTGCATACCTGAAATTAATTCCACTTTGTCAGGGAATATTGTCCTTTTTATAGTCTGTTGTACTCAATTTGCTAAAATTTTGTTGAGGATTTTGTGTTTGACTGTATGAGAGATACCGGTCTTCTAATTTTCTATATTTTTTTTATTGTGCTCTCTTAGTTGAGTTTTGGTAGTAAGGTAACAGCAACCTCATAAAACAAATTGGAAAGTGCCCTCCTCTTCTATATTCTGGAAGATATTATGTAAAATTCATGTTAATTCTTCTCTGAATGTCTGTTAAAACTCCAATGAAGCCATCTTAATGTGGGATTTCTTTTTGGGGGAAGATTTTAAATCATAGATTCAATTTCTTTAATAGTTATAGGCTATTTAGGCTATCTATTTCATCTTGGCTGAGTTATGATAGTCTGTGGTTTCTGGGGAATTTTGATCCCTTTCTTCTAAATTGTCAAATTATGATTGTGAAGTTGTTTACACTATTCCCTTATTACCCTTTAACGGCTGCAGAATCTGTTGTGATATTCTTTATTTCAATCCTGATATTGGTGATTTGTGATTTATTTTTTCAAAGAATCAGTTCTTTACATTCTTTTTTTAAAATATTCTTTTCCATTATGGTTTATCACAGAATATTGAATATAGTTTCCTGTCCTATACAGTAGGACCTTGTTGGTTTATCCATTTTATATATAATAGTTTGCATCTGCTAACCCCAAACTCCCACTCCATCCCTCAGCCATCACCCCCTCTTCCTCTTGGCAACCACAACTCTGTTCTCTATGTCTGTGAGTATGTTTCTGTTCCATAAAAGTTCATTTATGTCACATTTTAGATTCCACGTATAAGTGATGTCATATGGCATTTGTTTTTCTCTTTTTGGCTTACTTCACTTAGTATGATAATCTCTACTTCCATCCATCTTGCTGAAAATGGTATTATTTCACTCTTTTTTTATGGCTGAGTAGTATTCCATTGTACACAGGTACCACATCTTCTTTATCCATTCATCTGTCAATGGACATTTAGGTTGTTTCCCTGTGAATACTACTGTGAATAGTGGTGCTATGAACATAGGGGTGCATGTAACTTTTTGAATTATAGTTTTGTCTGGCTATATGCCCAGGAGTGGGATTGCTGGATCATATGGCAACTCTATTTTTAGTTTTTTGAGGAACCTCCATACTGTTTTCCATAGGCTGTACAAACTTAACAGTCCCACCAACAGTGTAGGATAGTTCCCTTTTCTCCACACCCTCTCCAGCATTTATAGTTTGTAGTCTTTTGGTGATGGTCATTCTGACCAGTGTAAGGTGATACCTCATTGCAGTTTTGAATGCAGGTCTCTAATAATTAACACTGTTGAGCAACTTTTCATGTGCCTGTTGGCCATTTGTATGCAAAGAACCAGCTTTTTATATCACTTATTTTCTCTATTGTTTTCTTTTTTCCAATCTATTTCTGCTTTTTATTTTTTCTTCTTATTGTTTGCTTTGAGCTTATTTTGCTCTTTTTTTAAAACAACTGATTATCAATTTATTAAAAATGTTGATTTGGGCTTCCTTGGTGGCGCAGTGGTTGAGAATCTGCCTGCCAACGTAGGGGACATGGGTTCGAGCCCTGGTCTGGGAAGATCCCACATGCCGTGGAGCAGCTGGGCCCGTGAGCCACAATTACTGAGCCTGCATGTCTGGAGCCTGTGCTCCGCAACAAGAGAGGCCACGATAGTGAGAGGCCTGCGCACCATGGTGAAGAGTGGCCCCCGCTTGCCACAACTAGAGAAAGCCCTTGCACAGAAACGAAGACTCAACACAGCCATAAAAATAAATTAATTAATTAATAAAATTTTTTTTAAATGTTGATTTAAGCATCGGCAATGGTGACTTCAACCTCGACTCCTGGCTCAATACTGATGGAAATGATCTGCTTAACAATCTCAGAAGGACCGTGCAGGTCAATGAGTCACTTGTGGATCCTCATTTGGAACCTTCATGACAAGGAGTTTTCCTGGTAGTTATTCTCAGAGTCTTGGTAGGCATCCGAACCAGTCCTTTCACTCTGAGATTCTTTTCCTTCTCGGCTCTGATCAGGTCATCACATACCTTCTCCAAAGACTTCGTGTTGCGGCTGGTGAGGGTGATTTTAATCTGGTGAATCGCTACCTCTGGCTCCAGGGAAGTCTTTCCGCTAAGCCATGACTGCGGTGCAACTTCCTGACCTACCTGTTCCTGGGCGAGAGCAAACAGCGGTGAGTCAGGCGCAGGAGCGGGAGTCCCCGGGCTCCACTGCAGTGGTGACCGCATCTTCCTCAAAGAGTTGCTTTTTTTTTTTTTAATACACAAAATAATTTTGAGAAAGAAGCTATAGTAATCAAGACTGTGGTATTGGTGGAGAGGTAGATACATAGATCAATGGAAAATAGTGGACAATACAGGGCTTCCCTGGTGGCGCAGTGGTTGAGAATCTGCCTGCCAATGCAGGGGACATGGGTTCGAGCCCCGGTCTGGGAGGATCCCACATGCCGCGGAGCGGCTAGGCCCGTGAGCCACAATTACTGAGCCTGCGCGTCTGGAGCCTGTGCTCCGCAACAGGAGAGGCCGCGATAGTGAGAGGCCCACACAACGCAATGAAGAGTGGTCCCCGCTTGCCACAACCAGAGAAAGCCCTCGCACAGAAACGAAGACCCAACACAGCAATCAATCAATCAATCAATAAAATAAATAAATAAATAAGAACGTGAATTTCTTAAAAAAAAAAAAATAGTGGACAATACAGAAATAAATCTACATAAATATGCCTAATTTTTAACAAAGTAGCAAAAGGAATCCAATGTATTCATTTTCAATAAATGGTACTGAAGGAATTGAAAATCTATTGGCAAAAAAATAAACCTCCATTTATATATTTTTTCTAGAAAAAGAGCAGGAGAAACTCTTTAGGACCTGGGACTAGGCAAAAAGTCAAGTCCTTGGGCTTGACACTAAAAGCACAAACCATAAAAAGAAAATTCATAAAGCAAAAATTGATACATTAGACCTTATAAAAAATTTAAAATTTTGTTCTGTAAAACTCCCTGTGCAGCAGATGAAAAGAGAGAAAAATATTTACAAACTACATATCTGACAAAGAGCTAGTATCTAGAATTTATAAAGAATTCTCAAAAATCAACAATAAAAAAGCAAACAATCGAATTAGAAAATGGGCAAAAGACATCATTAACACTTTACTGAAGGAGATTCTGTAGCAAGTAAATACATGAAACGATATTCAACATCGTATGGCATTAGAGAAATGCAAATTAAAACCACAATGAGGTATCACTGTATACCTATCAGAATGGCTAAAATAAAAAACAGTGATAACACTAAATATTAGTGAGGATGCAGAGAAACTGAATCACTCATACATTGTTGGTGAGGCTGTTAAATGGTACAGTCACTCTAGAAAATAATTTGGAATTTCCTTTTAAAACTGAAAAATGGGGGAGTTCCCTGGTCACTTAGTGGTTAGGACCCCAGGTTTTCACTGCTGTGGCCCGGGTTCAATCCCTGGTCAGGGAACTGAGATTCCCGCAAGCCATGTGGTGCAGCCGAAAAAATAAATAAATAAATAAAAACTGAAAAATGGGATTACCTTATGATTAGCAATTGTGTCTTAGGCATATATCCAAAAGAAACAAAAACGTATTTTCACACAGAAACTTGCACACAAATATTTGTAGCAGTTGTATTTGTATTTATTGTCCAAACCAGAAATTACTCAGATGTCCTTCAAAGGGTGAATGATTAAAAAACTTTGACACATTCATACCATGGAATACGACTCAGCAATAAAAAGAAATTAATTACTGATATACACAAAAACTTGGATGAATCCTAAGGAAAATTATGCTGAATGAAGAAAACCAATATCAAATATATAAAACATGTATATATATATATATATGGCATAATTATAGAAATGGAGAAGAGAGTAGTGGTGGCCAAGGGTTAGAGATGGGAATTAGGGTATGTGTGTGTGGGGCTATAAAGAATTATCATGAGGGAGTGTTGAAATGATGGTATAAGTTTAGTATCTTGAGGTTACACATGTGATCAAATTACTTAGAGCTATACACAAACACACTCTAAGGAGTGCATATATAACTGGTGAAATCTGAATACATTCTGTGGTTTGTACCACTGTCAATTTTCTGGTTTTGATATTGTACTATAATTCTGTTAATTTTGGAGGAAGCTGGGTAAAGGCCACATGGAATCTCTGTGTAAATTTCTTTGAGACTTCTAGTGAATTTATAGGTATTTCAAAATAAAAAAGTTTTTTTTTTTTAAAAAAAGGCATCAGATAAATCTACTTCTTGGACACACTGATTGAAACAATTCTAATCAAAGTTTACAAATTTGACAATTTAGAGAAATCTCACTGCTTGTGTTTTTCAGAATCTTAGATCTTAGAGATCCAATATACTACTTCAGTCATTCTCAAAATGTATCTTTTACATACATCAGCATCACCTAGGAACTTGGTAAAATTGCAAATTCTCATTCCACACCCCAGACTTAACAAATTAGAAACTCAACACTGGGTCCCGGCAATCCGATTTTAAAAAGCCCACCAAGGGATGCTGATTCACACTCAAGTTTGAAAACCACCATTCCAATGGGTGCTCCATAAATGTCAATGATAATGCTGTTATGGGGCTTTACCCTGGTGGTGCAGTGGTTAAGAATCCGCCTGCCAATGCAGGGGACACGGGTTCGAGCCCTGGTCCGGGAAGATCCCACAGGCCGTGGACCAACTAAGCCCGTGCACCACAACTACTGAGCCTGAGCTCTAGAGCCCACGTGCCACAACTACTGAAGCCCGCATGCCTAGAACCCGTGCTCCACAGCAAGAGAAGCCACTGCAATGAGAAGCCTGCGCACTGCAACGAAGACCCAAAACAGCCAAAAATAAATAAATAAAATAAATAAATTTATTTTAAAAATAATAATGATGATATATTTTATATTTGAATCACCCTTTTTCCTAGTGGAGACCCTCTGTCAAAACCACAGTCCAGGCCACCGCTTTTCCAAGCTGCCTGTGACTCACACCGATACATTCTCCATATATGTTTTCAACAGGGAAATCTTTCAAAAACCACCATCCTAGGTCACTAAAGCACACAAGCTTCTACTAAAGATGTAATTTCCCATAAAAGCCAAACTGTAAAGGGAACATTTGTTCCCATTAGACTTGGCTTAATGAGCACTCTTGGAACTACCTAAAGCCTTTATCTTCCACCCAGAAGTGATGCTACGAGAGGTGAAATTACATATAAATCAGTAGTGCCTTAAGCAATTTACAAAAGAGTCCCCAAATGTAAGTTACATAAGTATAAATAATAATATTAATATCTCCCTCATCTTGTCTTTATCTCTAGGACTGGGAGGATCAAAGCCACCTGAGAAGTGCAGCTTCAAAGATCTCTCCCAGGGCTTCCCTGGTGGCGCAGTGGTTGAGAATCTGCCTGCCAATGCAGGGGACACGGGTTCGAGCCCTGGTCTGGGAAGATCCCACATGCCGCGGAGCAACTAGGCCCGTGAGCCACAATTACTGAGCCTGCACGTCTGGAGCCTGTGCTCCGCAATGGGAGAGGCCGCGACAGTGAGAGGCCCGCGCACCGCAATGAAGAGTGGGCCCCGCTTGCCGCAACTAGAGAAAGCCCTCGCACAGAAATGAAGACCCAACACAGCCAAAACTAAATAAATAAATAAGTAAATAAGTAAATAAATAAATAAATAATAAAAATAAAAGGAATTCCTTTAAAAAATAAAAAAGATAACAGAGGAAGAACCCAAGACACATAAGAGGAGCTGAAATGACTCTGGGGTATAATGTAGAGCAGTTAAGCTCAAGCACAAGCACAAGCAGCACATTGGCCCATCACATTATTCTCACAAGTGATTTTGATTTTATTTCAACAAACCAACCTCAGAATGGGGAACAAGGTTTTCAAAACAAAAGAAAAAGGGACAACATATTGCCTGCCTCCAATACCCCGGCCAAGTTTATGTACATACAAAACTTACACTTACAAGTACTTGCTTAATTGGGAATTAAAGAAAATTTTGCCCTGAAAATGACTAAAATGGGGCTATTTTATAGTGTACACAGTTAAGTTAGAAAAAACTGTCTTGATAAAACATCTTTTCAGAATTCTGACTTTAAAGAAACAAAGCCCTTCTAGGGGGAACTTGCATTTCTCTTCCTGTGTCTTTGACATGTAAATGTTCTACCTGATCTTCGGAGTTGTGTGTATGTGTGCACGCGCATGTGTGTATTTTGAGAATTTGGTCTCTGCCATGAAAAAGGTACACCTATGGTATACATTTGGTAGCCAACTGAATAGACTGGGATTCTGAGTATTCTTTTGTGTGACTGTACCAACTCTCAGGGGCTTTTTGCCATCTTAACCTTCATTGTGTCAGCCTGTAAAACAAAGGCTTTTACTTTCTTAAAGTATTTTTGGGAGTAAACTTTCTGGATCTAGTTTAGGCAGCATCCTTCACACTCTCTTGTGGGGAAGCCTCTTGTGTCTCATTGGTTTGAGTCACTATTAAGATATATCTCATTAATGGCCAAATGATGGATCCTTTAAACTGAAAAAACTCTAAATTGGTAAATTTCTATAGACTGCTCATTATAACCAGCTATTTTATTGGTACCTATGAGGAAAATTAATCAAATTATATTAAATTTATATATATATAAAATGGTTAGCTTAAGAACTCCCTTAGTTTAAAACAAGCAAGAAAAACCAGTTTGGGAAGCCTTATTTGTGTTCTCCTCTTCTCAGCGGATCTTACAGATGCTAATAAAAACATTAGAATAGGGGCTTCCCTGGTGGCGCAGTGGTTGAGAATCTGCCTGCTAGTGCAGGCGACAGGGGTTCGAGCCCTGGTCTGGGAAGATCCCACATGCCGCGGAGCAACTAGGCCCGTGAGCCACAACTACTGAGCCTGCGCGTCTGGAGCCTGTGTTCCGCAACAAGAGAGGCCGTGACAGTGAGAGGCCCGCGCACCGCGATGAAGAGTGGTCCCCGCTTGCCGCAACTAGAGAAAGCCCTCGCACAGAAATGAAGACCCAACACAGCCAAAAATAAATATAAAAATAAATAAATAAATAAATAAAAGATTACTATAAAAAAATAGAATAATTAACGTTAATTAGGTTGATTAACAGGAAAATAAGGAGAAAAAAAACTGAAGGGAAAGTCTAGACACTTTTTCCCAACACGGTAGAAATTTTAAAGGGACTTATTTCAAATGGATAAAGAAATCTTTAGATGGTTATTTTAAAATGGGATAAATAAAACAGGTGTTAATGGGATTAAATCAAAGGTTTGATACAATACTACCTAAGATTGGATGGGCCAAAGGGACCCCCCCCATTGACCCCCAACATTAAAGGGCTCCAAACAAGTCTTCTTTATTTACCCCAGTTATATATATATTTAAAAGGCTGGGAGAAAATTACAGAGATACCTGATCAACAATTACTTGGGGCAATATTTAGGCCAATTAATCAAGTTAAAGGATTGACAAAAGGGCCAGAGTACCTTGGCTCAACCCCCCCAGAACCTTTTATACAAAAATAGATTAAAAGGTCAGGATAAAAAGAAAGGTTTCTAGGACTCCTTGTAAGACCAACACTTGTTGATTGGATCTGAATGGAAACTAACGGTAAAAGTATAAAAGTTGATAAAATTGAGATGAAAGTTTATAAAAATTGGTATATTTAAATGGGCTTTATATAAGATAGGTGATGCTCCAAGGACAATGGTGCTTCAAGGACAAAGGACGACCCTGCCTGAAAAAGTTTCAGCGTTACACCCCCTACTGGACTCTTAATCACCCTCCCCACCATGTTGCCAAGCTTATGAAATTCCTGAGCCCACCTGGGCGACGCCTATAAAAACCTATCAATAGCACATGTTCAGGCTCAACTCTCCCAGACTACTAGGAAGTCAGCCTGCTGTTCTGGCAGTGACCCTTCCCTCTAATAAATTCTATCTTCTTTACATTCTGCCTTATGTCTGGAAATTATTTTCCAACCCGCGTTTGGACCACGACAAGATTGTTCCATCACTTTTGCTTAATTATATTGTGGGATAGACATGTTTCACTGGAGAATGCTTCCCCTGCTTGGTATTATAAAAGAGGGCATATGAATCTGCCCCTAGGGAAATATTAATTAAACATACTAAAGAAAACCAATAGGGTTACCTGAGCCCATATAAGATAAAGTAAAGCCGAGAGCTAATATTTGGGGGCTAATAATAATAGAGATTTTGCTCTGGGTCTAACTTGTGTACTCAGAAAGAGAGCCTTGGTTGAATGCCTTATACAAGTTTTTGAAGGCATGATAAATTAAACCCACCCTAAAGTTCTAAAACACAGAGCTCTGAAATTTCAGTTTAGTTGGAAATCTCACTGATATAGAAAAACAAATTAAAGAAAATACATTTGGGCAAATCAATCTTTTAATATCATTTATGTGACAGACAAGTTCCTTGGGGAGTTAAAAGCAACTGTCTTTGTCTTGCAAGTCTCTACAAATCAGAAGTGTAAATACAGCACACAGTGACCTGAGACTGAACCTAATTACCTCAATCAGGTAGAACCTGAAACCAAGGGGAAAAAAGGGAAAAAGTGGCTTTTTAAACTCAAACCAAAGGCTCCCTCAACCAAAATCTAATTCATATCCTCCTTAAGGGTTTATCAAGGACAAATACAAATCTTAAGTCTTTTACACAAACAGTAAAGTCTTAGTCATCTGAGCAAGCAAATTTAATTTATTCCTACTGTTATTTATAAAATAGTAAGTTTATATTGTAATACCTGATTCATAACTAAGTTTTTATTTTTTTATTTTTTAAATTTATTTATATATGTATTTATTTTTTAGTCATGCCACATAGCTTGCGGGATCTTAGTTCCCCAACCAGGGACTGAACCCCGGCCCCTGGCAGTGAAAGAGCAGAGTCCTAACCATTGGACCACCAGGGAATTCCCCATAACAAAGTTTTTAAAGGGAAGCTATGAGATCTCTAGTTTTGTCTGTTTATATGGCTGTGTGTACATTATATGTGATGTCTGTACCTCTGGAAAATATTATCAAAATTAAATGTATAAAAGAGCTCTATTTAGTTGACTTGAAAGTAAGCACTTACAAACTAAACATTTCTAAATATGAAAGAAACTGGCCAGAATAAATTTCAGGTTCACCTGATCTAGGAAATACTCAATATTAAATTAACATCTGGTATGCTAGCTTAAGCTAGTTTAAGCTTACTGGTTTAATCAATATAGACATGTTTTACTTTTATTGTACCTAGGTTTCCTGAATGTCAATACGTTCATGATATTTCTGTAACAGAGTTTGTCAATAACAACAACAAAATTAGCTCGGTTTGGTAATATTTTCATAGGTTATAAAATAAATGTAAATGAGATAAGAATTTTCAGATAAGAATAAGAATTTGAGATAAGAATTTTCATAAATAAAATAAATGTAAATGAGAAAAGAATTTGAACTCTTTAGGAATACTTACGCTTTGGGTATGTCTGTCTAATCTAGTTTCTCCAGATTTTGGTAAAGAGTTTTGCTAAATGATGGGAATTCACTGAATATCTAGGTCATTTCAAATAAGATAAAATACTGGAACATTAATTGCTAAACAGGTCTAAATTTACCTACTTTTGTCTCCTTACAAGAGGGAAACTAAAGGTATTTGGGTTTATTAGACACGTATATTGTACCTCATTGAGGAAAGAAATTATGTTATATGTTTCTAGAGGTTATGGGATACTCCAATCAGAAAATGCTGGTATGACAAACAGTTTACAATTACTTGCTGCTTGTTGGTTTTTGCTAGAGATTAAGATTTTTAAGGGTTAAAATTTGTAGTATGTAATTAAAGCTACTAAAGATAATAAGGGGAACATTTCCATATACAAAGAAAGTAGAATGTGTGTTTTCAGCAATGAAGGTATGGAAATATATTTTGTTAAGGGGAAAGAATAATTCTCTCCTAGAGCTGGTTATTTCTGGATAAAAAAAATAAGGGACAAACTAATATGGATACAAAAAGTTGTGGAAGGTTTGCAGAAAGGGAACCCTGTAAAAGAAGTTTTGTACATAGTCAGGCTGGAATTAGACTAAATTTAATTAGGTAAATGGGCTTTGTTATTAAAAGTAGGCTGGTACAAGACTGGACTTGGTTCCTATCTCTCTGTTAAGAGAACAAAGTTTTCTTGGAATACTGCTTTTGATAACAGATTGTGTGAGTTTCTTTGCCTCTCAGTGATCTGTACTTGGTTTTTTGTTTCTTAAATCTTTTGTCACTTTGGTTAAGTGAACAAGTATTGTTCCACAGTGATCTATGATCCTATCTGATCAAGTGTTTTGAGACCTTTTTGATATGTTTGACAAACTTCTCAAATATCAAATTCTAACAAGTTATTTTGACCTCTAGCTAACTCTGAGATGTTTCAAAGGAACCCTGAGACATCTCAGAGAGCAATATTAAATTAATATTATTTTGGCTTATTTGGTATGTTAAATTACCTAAGAAGCATTGTCAAATGATTGGAGATGAACGTTTGGTTATATTGTATGGATAAATGTCATTAATACAGGTATTCTAAAATTTACATGGAATTCTTAAAAATATGATATGCTCTGGGATAATGTTATCAGTCACAATTCTAGTTATTATCTTAAAATGTATGTCCGAGAAATATCCAAGTTTCTTGTCAATTGCACTGTGATCAGATCTCTCACCATGTAGTCTTTTGTCGTTTATACACAGTCAGTGTTTTACTCTGATACTCATAAAATGAAGATATCAAAGAAAATTCATAAAAAGAACTTTTTTTTACAAATATAAGTTCTGATAACTTTTAGATCATACCACTAAACTGGGTAAAAATTTACAAAACTCTAATGGAAATCCGAAGATTTCATCCAGATCATCAGGAATTAATTACATGGTACTGAATGAACTGATAAGTATGATTTATAATTTTATGACTTTTTCTGAAATACACTTTTTTTTATAAGATTATTTATTTGTTTATTTATTTATTTTTGGCCACGTTGGGTCTTCATTGCTGCACATGGGCTTTCTCTAGTTGCGGCGAGCGGGCTCTGCTCTTCGTTGCGGTGCACGGGCTTCTCATTGTGGTGGCTTCTCTTGTTGCAGATCACGGGCTCTAGGCATGCAGGCTTCAGTAGTTGTGGCACTCGAGCTCAGTAGTTGTGCACACAGGCTTAGTTGCTCCGCGGCATGTGGGATCTTCCCGGACCAGGGTTCAAACCCGTGTCCCCTGCAATGGCAGGAGGATTCTTAACCACCGCACCACCAGGGAAGTCCTGATATATACTGACTTTTAATCTTTGTTTTCCAGAAAAACCTTTCCTCTTATGCTGTGACCCACACAAGTTGATAAGTATACCTTTGTAAAGAAAGATAAAACATGTATCTTTTTCTCTCTACCTGATCATTCCAGAATTTGGCTTCTCCAGCTGGCTCCCCTGTGGACTTGATGGTTTACTGCAACCAGATTACAACTAGTTATACTAATTATTGTTTTAATTTGTTCTCTTTGTTTCCAAATTGTTTATTCTTTGTGTCTCTCTCTGCTGCATTATGACTTTATTACTTATCCTGTCTAGTTTATAAGACTGTCTTTTGCATTACCCAATGTGTAACTAGGACTCTAGCAAAATTAATGATGGCTAAAAGTCTTGAGACTGTTGATTATATATAAAAAACTCCACATAAGGTAATTGTAATAGTGAAAATCTAGATATGGGAAGAAGCAACAAGGCAAAACATTTCCTGGATCATAATAGACTAGTAAGATAGGAGAGCCAAAGAATTTTAGATTATCAACAGGGCCTGATCCAAAAAAGATCAGCACATTGAATGGCATATCAGCAGAATCCTTGCCTGATCTAGGAATGAACCATCTTAGCACTGTGGGACAAAATTTGTCATAAAAAGCCTCCCAAACTTTGTTGAATTTATGACCAAGGGGAGGCACTGTGGATGAAAAATGTTACCTGCCATGTCAGCAAACAAAGAATGGTCATCAAGCCATCAGCCACTATAGCCACTATTGACAGTGAGCTCTAAGGGAACTCAGGATGGAGACAAGGAGGTTGCCTGCTGCTAATCCCTCAGCCACTGCAGCCACCCCTGCATCTTGAGGGGATTCAGGATGGAGAGAAGCAGGATATTAGCCCTAGATAGCTAAGATGCATATCAAAAGAATGATTTCAATGAACCCAGACTCTTGCATCTTTCCATACATAGAAAAGCACTAAATTCATTAACTTAAGATGTCTGGTTTTCTTTAATTAACAGTAATCTTTTGAAGTTCTACCTGGTTTTTGTTGCAAAACTCCTATATATCCTGGCTCTTCCTTTACCTCTTTGGCGCAGTCATTTAGAGTGATCTGAGAAGCTGTTTTCTGGGTTTAGTCCTCAGAAAATCTGCCAAATAAGATATAATTCTCAACTTTTAGGTTGTACATTTTTTTCAGACACAGCCCAACCATCCCTTTCCCATAAGACTTAGATAAGACTCACAGATGCTACCTCCACCTTGGCCAGACACAGACCCTCCAGATTCCCATTCTTTGTCTCATAAGTGATTGGCTGAACTGCTTGCCCCCAATCATCAATAGGAACAAAATGCTTGTTAACCAAACATTGCTTAAGATCATCTCCTTCCCTCAGGTCCCTGAACTTTGGCCCACCCTCAGCCTGAACCAGCATACAGCCCCTATTGAGAATGTCCTGGCCTCAGGGTAAAATATCCTCTGATACACCGTCTGATGTCACTCCCCTTTATCCCATGTCCCTACCCCTGTGCTTTCTATTCTTCTCCCTATAAAAGATTGAGACACACAGATTTTATGGTCAGAGTGCTTTCCCTCTGCCCCACTCCCTTTCCCTTTCAATAGTACCTTCTCTTCCCTTCAATAATCCTTTCAAATAAAGTCTCTTTTTATAGAGAGCAGACATGAGAAATCATTTGACAGGGGAAATGGAGAAGCTAGGGGGTAGCTATTTGGAAAAGTCACCCTGAAGACAGCATGAGGAAGCTGTGTTTGGGGAGGGTGAGAGGGTGAAGGATGGGAAGCAGGGTCCTAAGGACTAGCTGGGGATGATAACCTTTTGCCCAGGGTCAGCAGCAAAGAACAGGACTGAGGATCCAGGGGGTTGTGAGAGTGAGGGGGTCTGCTACCCCAGACTCAGGCCTGGATGCCATTTAAAATGCTCCCACCTCTTCTTCCCTGCTCCTCACTCCCCTAGCATGGGACACTGATGTGAATGGGCCCAACAATGGCCAAATAATGGAGACTGTAGACTGCCTCCTACCTGCTCCCACCACTGCAAACTTTCCTCTTGTAATTAACCCCTCACTCTCCTATACCCTAGATTTCTCTCCCATAGACCAGCTCCTTCCTAGCACTCAAACATTTCCTTCATCTTAAACAATTTCCTCTTTGACTCCCAGTCCAGAGGCTGCCCTATTTCTCCACAAATAACCAAATTTATTTAAATGAGTTGTCTTCATCACTTCATTCCCTCACCTCCCAGCCAAGCCTCCCACAGAGAAAGTTGCCAGCAGACCTCACAGTTCCACAGCATCTCCCTGTAGCCACATTTGCAGGCTTGTCTGACTTGACCCAACAGAGTTCCCCAGACTTGACCCTCCTCCCTGAAGCTTCTCCAGTAAGTTCATTGGTGCCACAGTTTTGTTACTCCTATCTCTCTGGTTTCTCCTGAAACTTTGCTGTTTTCCCTCCCTTGCCTGGGCCTTGCTTGTGGTCTCTCTTTTCTTTTCTCCCCTAGCTATACTCTCTCCCAGGGTTCCAAGTATCACTTACATGCTGATGACCACTGGACTTAAATTTCCAGCTCGGCACATTCCCCTGAGTTCTAAACACATTCTCCCAGCTGCCTACCCTGCATCTCACCCTCAGAAAATGGCACCTCAATTCACATGGGATTTGGTTGTCAGGTTTGCCTTTCCCTCACTCCCCACTCCCAAATCATCAGCAAGACTCATGGCTACTTCTTCTGAAATCTGCTGCTTCTCCTCATGCCCACTGCCACCACTCTAGTCTAGTCCAGGCTGTGGGCATCTCTCCCTGGACTTCTATGAGCCTCTCAGCTTCCATTCACCTTCTCCAAACTGGTCACCCTGCCCCGCTTAATTGCCATAGTGATCAGCTCCCTTTCCTGCTGAAAACTTTGATGGATTTTCACTGAGCTTCAGTGATAACCCTAAGTCCTAAACATGACCTACGAGGCCCAGCATCCTATGCTGTGTGTCCCCTTCTCCCCCTTCCTTTGCTCACTGTGCCCCAGCCATTTCCTGAACTCACAGAATTCTTTTCTACCTTAGAACTTTCCTCATGCTCTTCCAACTGTTTTGGAGCACCTGCCTTCCCATTTTCTGCTTGGTTAATGCCAACTTATGTCTAAGTCATATCCATATATACTCAAGAAGGCCGTTCTGTCCTCCCCAGAGTACACCTGTCCTTATGATCTCTTGTCACACCTGAGCTTCTCCTTCCCAGTACTTATTATGTGTGGATTCTGGCTATTTATTTCTATAAATAGTTGTTTAATATCTATTTCCTCCATTTAACTCTAACCTAGGGGAGTGATCCTGTCTGTTTTCATCACAACTATAACTCCTAGTTCTTAGTATAGCACTAGACACAGAATAGGGGTTCAATAAATGGTTCTTGAATGAACACTAAGTATTTTACAATAATAAATAGACACACACCACAAGGACATGGAGTGCCCATTCCCCCACTGCTGTGAGTGTTGACTGCCAATGTCACACAGCTGCCCCATTTCTTTGGAGAACTGCCCTCAGCTGAGGAGAGCTGCCTCATGGCAACCTTCAACCCCACATATTACAGGCTTGCTCCCTTGCTTCAAGGTAAGGTGAGCAGAATAAGGAAGGGAAAACCAACACTTTGTGATGCTATTCATGCTTTATAGCTCCCCATGGGATCAGGCTGAAGCTAGACATCACCTGGTCTTTCCTTAGCAGCTTCTCTACGCTGCTCACCTAACCAGTATTTCTTGAGAGCTCCTTCTTAATAAACCACTGAACAAGAATCTCGGTCTCAAGCTCTGCTTCTAGAAAACCCAATCTAAAACACCTATAATGTGGAGGAAAATATGTGGAGTCAGGGATGAGAAGGAAAAATGAAATGAAGAGAAGTGAAATGAAAGGAAAGAGAGACCTTGTATGAACTAGTGCATGCCCCAAGAATTGAGGTGGATAAATCAACTCTCTGCATCTTTGGTCCCTCCACAAAATTATTGAATGAATGACTGAGTGGAGAGAGGAGAGAAGGGGAGAAGAGGAGAGCCCTGCTTCTTCCCCCACTTCTCCCTTATATTCACCATTCATCCCCTGTCCTTTCACCCCACCCTGACATCACACACACCCCTCCCTTACTGCTCTGCAGGAGATGCAAATGCACACTCTCCAATCCCTTTGGGTTTCTCTTTTAGTGCCCCTGGGAGGTAATAATGTGTTCAGTGAGGCCAGAAGGGATCTGGTGGTCCCCAATTCTTTAATGGAATCTCAGCCCCTCCTAAAGGAAGAGAAATGGACATTAGGTTCATATGAGGCAGGAGACAGATGGGCCCCCAGGCCAAACGGTTGAGTTCGTTTCTTGTGGACGACACTCTGAGACGAGATGGGAATAACAGACCAATTGAAAGAGGAGGCAGGGCCCTGCCCAGATAGAAGATAAGAGACCACATATTCCTCATTCTTGAAGTCAGGAGACCTCCCCGACTACACATGCGCAGAAAAGCTCCTGGAGGTCAAAAGGGGAGTGATGCCAACTAAAGCTCACTTACCCATAGGCCTCTTTGGTAGAATCCATCTTGGCTAAGAGATGCATGCTCACACATGGGAAAATCCTGAGATACAACAAATATGGACTCTGAACCAGGCAAATCAAAATGATTGGTCCAAGGAAACATGGAAGAAATGCCCCATAAAAGTGATTCAAACTGCTATGAGGGCGCGACTCTCTCTCTGAATCCACCTGTGTGTCTATCCACACGTACTCTTTTTTTCTTTTAATAAATACTTTACTTGTTTCACTACTTTCCGTCTTTGGGGGAAATTCTTTTCTGCAAAGCCGTAGGGCCAGGGCCTTGTCACTGACCACTGGTCTAGTGGCTAGGATTCGTTGCTCTCACCATCCCAAACCGAACTCAATCACTGGCCAGGAACTGAAACCCTGCTTCAAGCCACTGCAGGCTGAGGCCACCCGAGATCACATAAGCCTTCTTTGCCCTGGAACCAGCCAGTATGCCCTGTGTGTCCCGTAACACAATCTTTTGTTAATCACTAGCTAGGGCACTGGGTAAAGCAGTGTTTCAAATCCTGGCCCCCTGGGCTAATGGCATTTAAGAGACATAAATATTTTGCCATGGTGACACTGTAACAGATTAAATTACAAATCCTCCTGGAGCAAAGCTGCTTTAACAAGGTTAGACTTGCATGAGGAGAGCAGAGGAAGTTCCATGCCCTCTCAGGACAAAGTTGGGACCAGTGGATCTGAGAGGTGGTAGGGAAGTGGAATAGCCACTACTCCTATCTCAGGCCAACATTTCTTGGCACTCTGGGCTTCTTGAGTCAATCTTGCCTCTAGAAATGGAGTGTCTAATCCAAAGCTTGTCACTGAAAGATATCTTGTGTCATTCTTTTATCCAATGCCTTGTCAGTCATTATGTAGCCTGCATCACTCTGCATAATTAATGAGTTAATCCTCACTGTCATCCCCACCCCATCACCACTAACAAGCTGTTCTTAGCTGAAAGATCCTCCAAAGCAAGTGGTTAACAGTGCTCTGCCCCAAAACATTAGAAGTGTCAAGCATGTGTTTCCTCAAAGGAAGAGAGGAGGCAAATACTCAGGAGAATTACTACTGATGCAAATCTAATCAGGGAACCCAAGATGAAATCTGGCCCTCAGTTTTAAGTAGACAAGATTGGAAAGTTATGTAATTCTCACAAATAAGCCTGTTCCTTCTAATACAAAGTGGACTTTTACAAATCCAGGTGGGCTCTCAGATTAAGTCCTGGTGGCTGTCACTTCTCACAGATGATTATAGTCAATCAGTTAAGATTAAGGTACATTGAAGAAATCCAGAAGGGCTGGGTGTGTTGTCCTGCAGGCAGTCCCTGGTGGCCTATATCATTACTGTTCAAATTATGATCCATGGACCAGGGGCATCAGCATCACCTGAAAGCTTTTTAGAAATGGACACTCAGGGAGATTGGTTCAAGATGGCAGAGTAGAAGGATGTGCTCTCACTCCCTCTTGCAAGAACACCAGAATCACAACTAACTGCTGAACAATCATCAACAGGAAGACACTGGAACTCACCAAAAAAGATACCCCACATCCAAAGACAAAGGAGAAGCCACAATGAGATGGTAAAAGGGGTGTAATCACAATAAAATCAAATCCAATAACTGCTGGTTGGGTGACTCACAAACTGGAGAACACATACCACAGAAGTCCACCCACTGGAGTGAAGGTTCTAAGCTCCACTTCAGGCTTCCAATCTGGGCATCTGGCAACGGAAGGAGGAATTCCTAGAGAATCAGACTTTGAAGGTTACCGGGATTTGATTGCAGGACTTTGACAGGCCTGGGGGAAACAGAGACTCCACTCTTGGAGGGCACACACAAAGTAGTGTGGGCATCAGGACCCAGGGGAAGGAGCAGTGACCCCATAGGACACTGAACCAGACCTACCTGCTAGTGTTGGAGGGCCTTCTGCAGAGGCAGGGGTGGCTGTGTCTCACCGTGAGGACAAAGACACTGGCAGCAGAAGTTCTGGGAACTATTCCTTGGTGTGAGCCCTCCCAGAGTCCGCCATTAGCCTCACCAAAGAGCCCAGGTAGGCTCCAGAGTTGGGTTGCCTCAGGCCAAACAACGAACAGGGAGGGAACCCAACCCCACCTATCAGCACACAAGTGGATTAAAGTTTTACTGAGCTCTGCCCACCAAAGCAACAGCCAGCTCTACCCACCACCAGTCCCTCCCATCAGGAAACTTGCAAAAGCCTCTTAGAGAGCCTCATCCACCAGAGGGCAGATGGCAGAAGCAAGAAGAACTACAAGCCTGCACCCTGTGAAACAAAAACCACATTCATACAAAGATAGACAAGATGAAAAAGCAGAGGGCTATGTACCACATGAAGGAACAAGATAAAACCCCAGAAAAACAACTAAATGAAGTAGAGATAGGAAACCTTCCAGAAAAAGAATTCAGAATAATGATAGTGAAGATGATCCAGGACCTCAGAAAAAGAATGGAGGCAAAGATCGAGAAGATGCAAGAAATGTTTAACAAAGATCGAGAAGAATTAAAGAACAAACAAACAGAGATGAACAACACAATAACTGAAATGAAAAATACACTAGAAGGAATCAATAGCAGAAAAACTGAGGCAGAAGAAAGGATAAGTGACCTGGAAGACAGAATGGTGGAATTCACTGACACGGAACAGAATAAAGAAAAAAGAATGAAAAGAAATGAAGACAGCCTAAGAGACCTCTGGGACAACATTAAACGCAACAACATTTGCATTATAGGGATCCCAGAAGGCAAAAAGAGAGAGAAAGGACCTGAGAAAATATTTGAAGAGATTATAGTCGAAAACTTCCCTAACATGGAAAGGAAATAGCCACCCAAATCCAGGAAGTGCAGAGTCCCACACAGGATAAACCCAAGGAGAAACATGCCGAGACACACAGTAATCAAATTGGCAAAAAATAAAGACCAAGAAAAATTATTGAAAGCAGCAAGGGAAAAATGACAAATAACATACAAGGGAACTCCATTAAGGTTAACAGCTGATTTCTCAGCAGAAACTCTACAAGCCAGAAGGGAGTGGCATGATATACTTCAAGTGATGAAAGGGAAGAAACTACAACCAAGATTACTTTACCCAACAAGGATTTCATTCAGATTCAATGGATAAATCAAAAGCTTTACAGACAAGCAAAAGCTAAGAGAATTCAGCACCACCAAACCAGCTCTACAACAAATGCTAAAGGAACTTCTCTAAGTGGGAGAAGCAAGAGAAGAAAAGGACCTACAAAAACAAACCAAAAACAATTAAGAAAATGGTAATAGGAACATACATATCGATAATTACTTTAAACCTGAATGGATTAAATGCTCCAACCAAAAGACATAGGTTTGCTGAATGGATACAAAAACAAGACCCATATATATGCTGTCTACAAGAGACCCACTTCAGACCTAGGGACACATTCAGACTAAAAGTGAGGGGATGGAAAAAAGATATTCCATGCAAATGAAAATCAAAAGAAAGCTGGAGTAGCAATAATCATTGCTTTGAGTAGCAATACTCAAAGTCTACTCAGAGAAAATAGACTTTGAAATAAAGAATGTTACAAGAGACAAAGAAGGACAGTACATAATGATCAAGGGATCAATCCAAGAAGAAGATATAACAATTATAAATATATATGCACCCAACATAGGAGTACCTCAATACATAAGGCAACTGCTAACAGCTATAAAAGAGGAAATCGACAGTAACACACTAATAGTGGGGGACTTTAACACCTCACTTCCACCAATGGACAGATCATCCAAACAGAAAATTAATAAGGAAACACAAGCTTTAAATGACACATTAGACCAGATAGATTTAATTGATATTTATAGGACATTCCATCCCAAAACAGCAGATTACAATTTCTTCTCAAGTGTGCACAGAAAATTCTCCAGGATAGATCACATCTTGGGTCACAAATCAAGCCTCAGGAAATTTAAGAAAATTGAAATCATATCAAGCATCTTTTCTGACCACAACACTATGAGATTAGAAATGAATTACAGGGAAAAAAACGTAAAAAACACAAACACATGGAGGCTAAACAATACGTTACTAAATAACCAAGAGATCACTGAAGAAATCAAAGAGGAAATCAAAAAATACCTAGGGACAAATGACAATGAAAACACGATGATCCAAAACCTATGGGAGGCAGCAAAAGCAGTTCTAAGAGGGAAGTTTATAGCTATACAAGCCTACCTCAAGAAACAAGAAAAATCTCAAATAAACAATCTAACCTTACACCTAAAGGAACTAGAGAAAGGAGAACAAACAATACCCAAAGTTAGCAGAAGGAAAGAAACCATAAAGATCAGAGCAGAAACAAATGAAATAGAAACAAAGAAAACAATAGCAAAGATCAATAAAACTAAAAGCTGGTTCTTTGAGAAGATAAACAAAATTGATAAGCCATTAGCCAGACTCATCAAGAAAAAGAGGGAGAAGACTCAAATCAATAAAATTAGAAATGAAAAAGGAGAAGTTACAACAGACACCACAGAAATACAAAGCATCCTAAGAGACTACTACAAACAACTCTATGCCAAAAAAATGGACAACCTGGAAGAAATGGACAAATTCTTAGAAAGGTATAACCTTCCAAGACTGAACCGGGAAGAAACAGAAAATATGAACAGGCCAATCACAAGTAATTAAATTGAAACTGTGAATAAAAATCTTCCAAGAAACAAAAGTCCAGGACCAGATGGCTTCACAGCTGAATTCTATCAAACATTTAGAGAAGAGCTAATACCCATCCTTCTCAAACTCTTCCAAAAAATTGCAGAAGAAGGAGCACTCCCAAACCCATTTTATGAGGCAACCATCACCCTGATACCAAAAACAGACAAAGAGACTACAAAAAAAAAAAATTACAGACAAATATCACTGATGAATATAGATGCAAAAATCCTCAACAAAATACTAGCAAACAGAATCCAACAACACATTAAAAGGATCATACAACATGATCAAGTGGGATTTACCCCAGGGATGCAAGGAATCTTCAATATATGCAAATCAATCAATGTGACACACCATATTAACAAATTGAGGAATAAAAACCATATGATCATCTCAATAGAGGCAGAAAAATCTTTTGATAAAATTCAACACCCATTTATGATAAAAACTCTCCAGAAAGTGGGCATAGAGGGACCCTACCTCAACATAATAAAGGCCATATATGACAAACCCACAGCAAACATCATTCTCAATGGTGAAAAACTGAAAGCATTTCCTCTAAGATCAGGAACAGGACAAGGATGTCCACTCTCACCACTATTATTCAACATAGTGTTGGAAGTCTTAGCCACGGCAATGAGAGAAGAAAAAGAAATAAAAGGAATACAAATTGGAAATGAAGAAGTAAAACTGTCACTGTTTGCAGATGACGTGATAATTACTATACATAGAGAATCCTAAAGATGCCACCAGAAAACTACTAGAGCTAATCAATGAATCTGGTAAAGTTGAGGATACAAAATCAATGCACAGAAATCTGTTGCATTCCTATACACTAATGATGAAAAATCTGAAAGAGAAATTAAGGAAACACTCCCATTTACCATTGCAACAAAAAGAATAATATACCTAGGAATAAACCTACTTAGGGACACAAAAGACCTGTATGCAGATAACTATAAGACACTGAAGAAAGAAATTAAAGATGATACAAACAGATGGAGAGATATACCATGTTCTTTGATTGGAAGAATCAACATTGTGAAAATGAATATACTACCCAAAGCAATCTACAGATTCAATGCAATCCCTATCAAACTACCACTGGCATTTTTCACAGAACTAGAACAAAATATTTCACAATTTGTATGGAAACACAAAAGACCCCGAATAGCCAAAGCAATCTTGAGAACGAAAAATGGAGCTGGAGGAATCAGGCTCCCTGACCTCAGACTATACTGCAAAGGCTACAGTATTCAAGACAATATGGTACTGGCACAAAAACAGAAATATAGATCAATGGAACAGGATAGAAAGTCCAGAGATAAACCCACGCACCTATGGTCAACTAATCTATGACAAAGGAGGCAAGGATATACAATGGAGAAAAGACAGTCTCTTCAATAAGTGGTGCTGGGAAAACTGGACAGCTATAGGTAAAAGAATTAAATTAGAACACTCCCTAACACCATACAAAAAAATGAACTCAAAATGGATTAGAGACCTAAATGTAAGACTGGACACTATAAAACTCTTCGAGGAAAACATAGGAAGAACACTCTTTGACATTAATCACAGCAAGATCTTTTTTGATCCTCCTCCTAGAGTAACGGAAATAAAAACAAAAATAAACCAATGGGACCTAATGAAACTTAAAAGGTTTTGCACAGCAAAGGAAACTACAAGCAAGACGAAAAGACAACCCTCAGAATGGGAGAAAATATTTGCAAACAAATCAACGGACCAAGGATTAATCTCCAAAATATACAAACAGCTCATGCAGCTCAATATTTAAAAAAAAGAAACCCAATGCAAAAATTGGCAGAAGACATAAATAGACATTTCTCCACAGAAGACATACAGATGGCCAAGAAGCACATGAAAAGCTGCTCGACATCACTAATTATTAGAGAAATGCAAATCAAAACTACAGTGAGGTATCACGTCACACCATTTAGAATGGGCATCATCAGAAAATCTACAAACAACAGATGCTAGAGAGGGTGTGGAGAAAAGGGAACCCTCTTGCACTGTTGGTGGGAATGTAAATTGATACAGCCACTATGGAGAACTGTATGGAGGTTCCTTAAAAAACTAAAAATAGAATTACCATATGACCCAGCAATCCCACTCCTGGGCATATACCCAGAGAAAACCATAATTCAAGAAGACACATGCACCCCAATGTTCATTGCAGCACTATTTACGATAGCCAGGTCATGGAAGCAACCTAAATGTCCATCAACAGATGAATGGATAAAGAAGTAGTGGTACATATATACAATGGAATATTACGCAGCCATGAAAAGGAACGAAATTGGGTCATTTGTAGAGACATGGATGAATCTAGAGACTGTCATACAGAGTGAAGTAAGGCAGAAAGTGAAAAACAAATATTGCATCTTATCGCATATGTGTGGAACCTAGAAGAATGGTACAGAAGAACTGGTTTGCAGGGTAGAAATTGAGACACAGATGTAGAGAACCAAACGTATGGACACCAAGGGGGAAAGTGGTGGGGGTGGTGGGGGTGGTGGTGGGATGCATTGGGAGACCGGGATTGACATCAGTCCACACTGATGTGTATGAAATAGATGACTAATAAGAACCTGGTGTATAAAGAAATAAATAAAATTAAATTTAAAAAAAAGAAAAAAATGGATTCTCAGGCTCCACCTTAAATCTACTGAATCAGAATTTGTATTGGAGCAGAGGAAAACAAATTATTCCCCACCCTCTTACATTCTATGACTGAAGCCCTGGAAATTAAACTGACAAAAGACAATTTAAGACAGAAAAACAGAGTTTATTAACATATGCATTGTGCATGTAGGAGAAACTCAGCGATGAAGGACTTGAGAAGATGAATAGAACTTGGGGCTTATATTAGCATCTTAATAAGGAGCAATAAATTTGTACAGAAGTGAGAAGACAAAGGAGAAGGGGTTTGAGGTTTTAAGGGGGGCAAGCTGTGGAAAGGTATATATATATGGGGGGAAACTAATGGAAGATAAGGGTTGTTTTAGTAAAGTTTGTTATGTAGATTCCTCTTGGTATTGTTCCTGGGCTGCTAAGAGTCTGGAACTGTCTTCCTCTTCCTGCTGAGAGAGGGAGACACCCTAACACATGGAAATATAAATCCTGCTCTTAAGCAAATAGAGGAAGAGGGCAAAGAGCTTGTTTGGCATGTGGTGTTTCTCAACTGTCTTCAGCTCAGAATAATCCTTATGCTAAAGTGGCATATTTTGGGGTGGCATCTGATCCCCTATACATTTTTACCCTATTCCCAGGCAATTCAGATGCATAATAAAGCTTGAGAGGTGCTAACTTTCAGCCCTTAGAGTTTCTGGAGTGGATGTGTTCACGTGTGCAGATGCTGCTGCAAGTCAAATGACACAATGGGCCCAGTCTCTAGCTCACATCTCACCACCAACTTCACTCAACACCATAGCAGGAACAAGCTTCAGTTTCTGATGACAATGTAGATACTAATGCCCTGATACGACATAAAGTGGAATTAGGGCCAAGAATTGGATTAGTTACTATCTATCAAAATAAAAAAAAGTACATTGAACTTAGTGAGGCTGCTACTTGACACAGACAGTGCCTTAGAGCCTATTAATTTATTTATGTGCTCAGATTTCTCTGGGAAATATTTAAGGTATAGTACATAAATCAACAAGATGGCTCTTTCTTTTTCAATCCCAGGCACTGTGAGATCCACGGGCTTCAGTGCAGACATGACCAAGTCCAAAAACCACACCATGCACAACCATTCCCAAAACTGGCACAGGAATGGCATCAAGAAGCCCCAGTCACAAAGATATGAATCTCTTAAGGGAGTGGACCCCAAGTTCCTGAGGAACATGGACTTTGCCAAGAAGTACAAAGAAGGGCCCTAAGAAGATGCAAGCCAACAACGCCAAGGCCATGAGTGAACGTGCCAAGGCTATCAAGGCACTCGTAAAACCCAAGGAGGTCAAGCCCAAAATCCCAAAGGGCAGCAGCCCCAAGCTTGGTCAACCTGCCTACATCACTCACCCCAATCTCAGGAAACATTACTGTGCCTGCTTTACCAAGGGTCTCAGGCTCTGCTGGCCAAAGTTCAAGGCTCAAACCAGGCCCAGGCTGCTGCTATGGCTCTTGCTCTGGCTTCAGCTCAGACTCAGGCTCCCAAAGGTGGCCAGGCCTCCAAGAAGGCTCCAAAGTAGAGGTCTCTGCTGATTCAAGGACAGAAGGACTGGTATGACCTCTGGGCTGCTACCTGCATGGGGCTGATGTCCTCCTGTGTTATTTGTACAGATAAACCTGAGGCAGGATCTGTCAAAAAAAATCAATCAATCAATCAAGAAGATGGACTTAGTTAAAAGTCAGAGTCAAGACAGAATAAAAACAAGTGTAGGGACATAAAATTGAATCAGGGCTGAAAATGTACACCATGAAGTCTAAACTCTTTTTTATGACTGGGCCACAAATTTAGTGCTGCATTCTAGTAACCAAACATGAGAATAAACCCAGTCAACACCATTCTCATATGATAAAAAGAAGCCAATTGCTAAGAAGGAAGAAAGTATTCTCTGTTCCTCTTCACAATGAAACTTCTCAGAGGTGTTGTTTACACACACTATCCCCACCTCCTTGTCTCTGGTTCTCTTTTTGACCTACTCCCCATCTGGCTTCTGCTTCCCTAGTCCACAGAAGTTGCTCTTGACAAGTTCACTGTAGTCTCCATGTTGCCAGATGCAATGACCAGTGGTCCTTTCTCTGTCCCCATCTCATTTGACTTCTTAGCACCACTCATTATTAGAACATCATCCTCTTCGGCATCTGCAATACCACATTCTCCTGGTTTTCCTCCTGGTTTGCTGGCTGCTCCTTCCTTTCACATGCTGTGGTTTCTTCAGGATACTGTATCCTGGGACCACTTCCCTTCTACATCACCACTTTCCTTATGTGATCTCATACCCCTAAGGCTTTAACTGCCATCTGTGCTGAAGTCTCCCAAATGTTCATCTTGTGGATCTCCTCTCTCCTCTGGGCTCTAGATACAGATACAACTGCCTCCTCAACACTTCCACTGAGGTATACCAAATGGCATTCAAAATGGTGTTCAAACAGAAGATTCTTCATTTTATACTCAAACTAAGTCCTTCCCCAGTTGTCTCAAGAAATAGCATCACCATCCAGCCAGTAACTATGCCCAGAAGCTAGACCATCGTCCCTGGCTCCTTCTTTTCTCTAATCCCCCCACATCCAATACCTAAGTCCTATCAATTCTGCCTCCAAAAAGCCTCAAATACATCCCATCTCTACCACCACTACCTTCACCAGACGACTGCCAGAGCCTCCTCAGCTTCTACTGTCACCCTATCCAAGCCTCTCTCCACAGAGCAGTCAAAATAAGCTTTTAAATTCATACATCAATCTAGGCAATGGTCATCAAAAAAAAAAAGGACAACCAGAATTATGGACCTCCTAATGAAAGTACACAACACCTCCCATGAGATTGTGTTTTCAAAAATATGAAACCTATATTTAATCATGTCTCTATCCCTAGATAGTAATTTATAGGAAAAACAGGAGAAGCGTTTCTTGGATTGTTTAATGCATCACTGGGGGAAGCGTCAGAGTTGCGAGGAAGGGAAGTATAGCAATAGCCCTCTCGGGGGCCTGCAGCAGTGGGTCAGCCCAGGTGCACAGCTCTTGGACCTGATCAGAGAGGAATTGGATGAAGGAGCAGCCCAAACATCCTCTGGCTAGTGCTGCCTCAGCAATTTTTTCAGCCAGGCTCTTGATAAATGCTGGGAAACAATGCATTGCTGAGATGTTTCTCACCAATCTGCACCTGGAGGAAGCTAGGCTGAGTGATCAGGGGCTGCAAATCAGGGGCAAAAGAAACAACATACCGATGAGAACATGCTAGGCAAGGAAGGGCTTCTAAAGGCCACAGGAGCCCATGGCACTGTGGCCTACATGTGACCATGAAGGCTTCTAAACATTCTTACTGAATTCACTTAGAACAGATCTGCCTTTGAGTTAACACTTCTCTGCCCAGTGCTCTCAGAAGCCATCTATCCACTCAACTTGTTAGAAAAATAAACAGTGGTGCAATGTGATATTTGTCACATTTGAGGGTGACACCATCTTCTACAAAACCCAACAAAATGTGGGTTTTCCTTCAGCTCACAACAGTGGGGTAAACAGGATGGAATTTCTGATTAGGCTATAAACCCAGACTTAAATGGATAAGGCAGTTGCTAAGACCACATCTCACTTTTCTTTCCAGATACACAGTACAGGTGTTCCCTGGGGGAAGATGCCATATCTTACAGAATCACTGATGCCAACATATGTCAAAGTGGATGGAAAGAAAACACCATCAGCATGTAGCTTTCATCACGAAGGTCTCCAGAAACTGTTCACAAATAACATGGAATTGATACAGTAAAAGGTAGCAGGATCTACTTTCCCTGACTTGGTGTGAATGACCTTAGGGAAGTAGCTAAAATATTTTGATATTTGATTTAGCTTTCTTTCACATAAGGGTATGGTTACAGGCCTCAATGGATTTGATATGAATTTAAAGAGAGTATATGAAGTGACTAGCAAATGACTAGCAAAATGTCTGACATAGTAGACATTCAACAAATACTGACTCTAATGAATTAGCCTTACTTGCAATTCATGCTATTAGCAGTTCAAATCCCCACTGTGAACAGATAGCTTTTCTGACCCTTGGTGCTAGCACTGAGTTACTAAAAACAACAGGAATTTCTCCAAGGTGACCATCCACCCCCCCCCAGTCCTCTTTTTTCTTTCTCTAAACCTCAAATCCCCCTCAACCATTTATCCACCTTCCTCCTCCAGGAAGAATGGTGTAGCTAAGCACTTGAAATCAGAAACAGGAATTAGATCCCTGGGTTCATCTATCTAATGACCACCCTCCCCAAGAACTCCCACAAAAAGAGGGATAATTATGATGTGAGGTGGCAGAGAAAACTAATGCAAAATGAGAATGGAAAGTAAGTGGATGGAAAATTTAAAACCAGGACAGAGGGGTGAAGAAAGAAAACATTGAGTTATAGGTATCTTAGAGCTCACATTCTACTGGGGAAATGAAAAATTAACATAAGAACAAATGAATAAGCAAGAAACTTAAAGACAATATTAGCTGAGACCCTATTATATTAAAATGTCTCACCTGTCTCCTAACATCCTCTCCCCACACCATACCCACCACACACACACACACACACACCCCTCTAAACACAGACAACTTCACTTGGAATCAAAGCAAAAATCTCAGGGGCATGGACATGTAAGCAGTTATAAATACCCAGATTAGTAACTAGCTCCATCACTTATTAGCTGTGTCTTTGGCAAGGTACGTAATCTCCCCAAGGCTCAGATTTTTATCTGTAAAGCAGGCATGCTAATAGATAATTCATGGCTATAGGAATTAAATTGATCATCCATACAAAGTGCTAAGCACAGTACCCCACTCACAGAAAGTGCTTAATAAATGTTAATTGTCATCTTTGTCATTGTGGTTGTCAGTTAAGTGACACCAGTCTGCCTTTTTATACTAAGGATCTTTGGTAACATAATTCATGAGTGGCTAATTTTAGTGATTGACACTACAATGCATAAAACTAAACCCTCATCCTTTGATTCCTTTTGATTGGAAAAAATCAGATAAAATATATATGCCAATGCTCTGAAATTAACTTCAACTGAACATTAAAGATAAATACCTGTACTCCTTCCTACCTGTTTCCATAGTGAGGCATTTAGTCAGATGTATCAGGTGTCTCTCCCTGATAGATGGGGCCCTTGATACTGAGCAGGGCCCTGTGGGGCTCCTGGGCACAAAAGCCTTTCTGTGTTCCGCATTTCTTTCATTACAAGAAATAGGTTTCATTCAGCCTCCATGAACTTCTCTGAGTTCCAATGGGCAGATTTAAGCAGTTGTTAATTAGGGAAGGGAGGGGATGTGAGACAAGGGAGAAACAATCAAGAGAAACAATAGTGCAGCCTTGGGGCAAGGTCCTGGTTCCCCATCAAGGGATACACACAACAATATCTTTGAGCTGTTTTGCAGTTACTGAAACCCCCACCAGGTGGGAGATGTTAACGGTTAATGACGGTGTGCTGCCCACAAGCAAGTAGACCCCAGACCAGTTGGAACCAGAAGGTGATGATGCTGACTACCACTTATCTCACCACCAACCAATCAGAAGAATGTCCACAAGCTGATCACGCCCTCTTTGAACTATTACTATAAAACTTCTCACTACCCTCTCCAAGTTGAGACACAGTTTTTTTTGTTTGTTTTGTTTTTATGAACAAAGGCAAACTTTTTTTGGTTTGTTTTTTGTTTTTTTTTTTAAATTTATTTATTTATTTATTTATTTTTGGCTGTGTTGGGTCTTCGTTTCTGTGCGAGGACCTTCTCTAGTTGTGGCAAGCAGGGACCACTCTTCATCGCGGTGCGTGGGCCTCTCACTATCGCGGCCTCTCTTGTTTCAGAGCACAGGCTCCAGACGCACAGGCTCTGTAGTTGTGGCTCATGGGCCTAGTTGCTCCGTGGCATGTGGGATCTTCCCAGACCAGGGCTTGAACCCATGTCCTCTGCATTAGCAGGCAGATTCTCAACCACTGCCCCACCAGGGAAGCCCAGGGACACAGTTTTGAAGGCATTAGCCTGCTATGGCTCCCTTTGCCTGGCAAAGCAATAAAGCTATTTTCTACTTCACCCAAAACTCTATCTCTGAGATTTAATTTGGTGTCAGGGTACAGAGGCCGGTTTTGGCTTCACCTTCAGGTATCAACTTTCAGGAAGAGACACACTTTGAAACAGGGCAATGATGAGATACCTCTGCCTTGCCCCTGAGCCCATGAGTGACAAGAAAGACTAGTCCCTGTGCCTCCAGACTCCCCCAGCATACCAGGAAAGGGTAGTAGCGGTGTGCATTCTCTAGCTCCTCTACCTGGAAATTCGGAGGTGGGAATTCAGGCCATGTATAGGGCCTGCCACATATTCTAGCCCAGCCTCGCAAACAATGCAGCTGATCCCATGTGGTATTGAACTCACAGCAGTGGTGGGTGGGGGGGCAAATAATTCATTCTACCTAACTGCCCCCAGTAGTTAAGGTAGAACATTATACCCCATGCAGGTAGTGATGTGCTCATAAATAGTTAACAGTCTACTCTTCAGGAAGGAAAGCCCTGATTTGTAGCAGTTGCAAATCCCCATGGTATAAATATTCCCACCATGGCTTAATTCAGGACATCAACTGGCTTGCAAATTTCTGCAAATTTAATAATCTGCTCCCATGAGCCGGAACATCTGCTTCCAGCACATCATCCCATGCATCCCCCCTTCCTTTCCTCTCATCTCTGTCTCTTTTTCTGTCTCTCTCTCCCTCCCCCCTCCACCCCTCCCTCCCTCCCCACCTTTCCTCTCTCTCTCCAAAGAATTGTGGTTCTTTCAAGATGTTTGAGTTGGTTTAGAAGTGGTACAGGCATCTGCTTCTCCCTCCAACCTTGAGACAAAAAGCATCTTTCTGTAACGAGAACTGAAGCCCTAAGCCCCCTTCTCTCCCCAAGTTCCTGGGGAATCCTCCCCAGGTACTTTCAAAGGAGGAGGAGGAGAATAGCTTGTTTTCAAAGCTCTCTATGGGAGAGGCATCTTCCTGGGAGCCCTGAAGACCCTATCCATCTCTGGGCAGATTGGCTATGTCAACTTCTATCTGAAAAGAGGACTAACCCTTCATCTTTGGGCAAGAAGCTATCAATTTCAGATGCAAAAATTCCCTCCTCCCCATCCTTCAGAGTTCAGGTTTGAACAGAACTAGCAAACAAAAAAACCTTAAAATGGCATTTTCCTGCTTATAGCTGCCCACACTGACTTCTCCATTACACATATTGTATCACTGACTGACTATTAATTGCTCCAGTGAGTCCTTTAGAATTAAATTGGTGATGTTCCCCATGATAAGATGGAAAGTAATAGTTATGGAGGGAATGCCAGCAACTTTTGGTGGTCGTGAGAGCTTGAATGATTGTTTAGCAAATAGTCACTCCTACTCCTTCCCACCATAGGAGGCACATACTTCGTCACCCCATTGATTTTGGACTTGACCATCTGACATGTCTTCTCCATGAAGTGCAGATATGACAGAGTGCCAGCTCCAAGCCTGGGCCTTAGAAGGCCTTGTGTATTTCTGCTTGGCCACCTGGGACCTTTGACCTTCACCTTGAGAAGAACACACCCTAGGTAACAAGTCCAAAGAGTACAGGAAACGTGGAGCAGACCTGGACCCGATCTTCGCCCAGAACCTGGATTCCAGCTTCACCAGCCAAACTTCAATTGACCCTCAAACCCAGGGGTGAGAAGTAAATGACTGTTGTGTCAAGCCACTGAGTTGTGGGGAGGGTTGTTACACAGTATCATGGTGGCAAAAATGAACTAAGACAGTAGGCAACCTAGCATGTCACTGCAGAGATTAGAGTTCAGCTTGCTTCTTGGGCCCAGAAAAACAATGGGTACACTGTACTCCAAACTGCAACGTGTTGACACATGAACTCCAGTCCTGGAATACAATACAAGGCCCTGCCTACTCACCTCTTTATTTTTACTTTACTCTCCTATAATGATCACTTCACAGGATGAGACCTGGGGAGGGAGGGGAGTGGAAGGCACAAGGAAAAGTGGTCAAAAAGGGAAATCCAAAAAGAAGAAAAAGCCCCCATTCTGATGGCAGTTCAACCCAAGATTGATCTCTCTCTCTCTCTCTCTCTCTTTCTCTCTTTCTCTCTTTCTCTCCCTGCCAGCACCCACCAGGGTGTTTGTCCCTTGAGTTGGTTTCAGTTGTACTCTGATAAGAGTGCTTCTCTCTGGAGAGCTCAGAGAATTAAGTGGCATCATCTCCCTATTGCTCTGGGTATAAGAGTGTGGGGGTGGAGGGTAGGAATAGTGAGTTCCATTTATGGATGAGACTCCAAAGGCACAGGGCTCTTCTGTGGGTGATGGCAAGTCCCTGGCTCTGGCTGAGGCAGGCAAGGCTGGGCAGAAGCCAGATTCCTGCTCTGGATCTGAGTATGAAAGCAGGATGCTTCTTTAAGTGTTCCCATCCCCTGAGTCCTGTCCCAAAAATCAGATCAGAACCAGGAAACTTGGCCTTTCTCAGATCTACCCAACACATAATGATGATGTCTAAATCCCCTAAAACAATATGTATAACCATGAAATAGGAGTTCAAGTTGGAATACAAAATATAAATGTATTAACATGTTCAGTCTTATAAATGATTCATAACAAATTGTGTTTCAGATATATCATACACATTTGTCTACAGCCATACCACCCTGAACACGACCAATCTTGTCAGATATATTATACACATTCTATAGCAAAACAAATACAGGCCAAGGAGCACACCTAACATACAGATCTTGGTTTCTAAATGCCATTCTCCACTAAAAGGAACCATGGGTGCATGGAGAAAAGGCCCAATTGCAGGGCTGGGGGAGGGCAAGATCAAGGTGATCTTGGAGCATCTTGCTCCAGAAACCCAGGACTTGATATAAATAGTGTTCTATCAAAAGAACATGGGATCTGGTTTGAAGAGGCTCCTACCAGGCAAATTTGGGACAATTTGTGCATCAACAATAAATAAATGAGGGCAGTAATATGTTTTTATTGAATTAAAAAAGAAACCATAGCAACCATCAAAAGAAGATGAAAAAGATGACAGAGGAGGAGGCGAATGCAGAAGGTGCTAAGAAAAGCAATTCTTACCAGCTAAATAATATAGACGGAATGGCAGAATTTGGAAAATTGCTGTTTTTCAACTTCCAATGTAATAATCAATACAGGCTTGGACATTCCATGAAACAGACAGCCTAGATCCTCCAAAAATGTTCAAGTCTTTAACAAAGACCAAACCAACAAGGGAGGACCTGTTCTAGATTGAGGGAGAATGAGTAAACATGACAACTAAATACAATGCATCATCCTTTATTAGGTTTTGGACTTGAAAAAAAAAAAGACATTGTTGGGACAACTGGAGAAATTTAAATATTCATGTATGTTAGACTTTTGTGTCAATATTAAATGTCTTAGTTGTGACAACAGTATTGTAGTTACGTAGGAGAATGTTTTTTGTGTTCAGAAGATACATGGTAAGTATTTAGGGATAAAATATCCTGATGTTTATAACTTATTTTCAATTGGTTCAGCAAAAGAAACATACATATATAAAAAGAAGTATAAACAAATCAGCAAAATTTTTATAATTAGTGAATCTAGCTGAAGGTATTCTTAGCACTATTCCTTCAACTTTTCTGAAGATTTGAAGTTTTTCATAATAAAAAGTTGAGGAGAGAAAAGAAAATAGCATCTTAATTCCTGGAAATACTGGTGAATGTTTGTTTGTTCTCAAAGTTGGAGATGTTC
Organism: Eschrichtius robustus; assembly: GCF_028021215.1. Classification (NCBI taxonomy): domain Eukaryota; kingdom Metazoa; phylum Chordata; class Mammalia; order Artiodactyla; family Eschrichtiidae; genus Eschrichtius; species Eschrichtius robustus. The sequence goes on from NC_090839.1 coordinate 33,612,788, forward strand.
TAAATCTTAGAGATTCTGGGTTAAGATCATGTGACCTCACCAGAGTTATCCTGATGTCAGTGAGCAGACAAATGGGTTGATGGCCTTGAAGGGTGAGGGATGAGGAGTATAGGACAGGGCTGAAGAAGAGACCTTCTTACTATACACATTGAGTGGGAATAACCAAAAAACCTAGTGACAAGTTATCCAGCCTAGTTGTTCGTGTGTTTGTATCAAGACGGACCTCCTTTAACAATTTCCCCCTAGGGATCCATTGTCTTCTCATTCACTCAGCATTCAACAAATATTTATTGAGAACCTACTATATATAGGTCAAGCATTGTGCTAGTAAGAGGGTAGGTAAGGGAAACAAAAAACAGCAATATCCCTACCTTTGTGGTGCTCAAAGCCTAGTGGAGAATCCAGATATTAATGAAATAAACCTATGACTGTATGAAAAATTGCAACCCTGAGAAAATGACACATGCCAAGATCAGAAATATGGGTAGATATTAACTAAACTAAGACCAGAAGGAAAGAGGTAGATCATGGCTGAATCTAATTTCCATTAGTATGTGTTGACTATGGCTCATGTTTCCCCATTATTGCTTAGAGATTCTCTCTCATAAAAAAATATCTAATGCAAATTCCTGTGTTACATATGAGAAAAATGAGGCCCTGCTGTAAAGTCTTATAGTTTGTTTCTCGAAGAAAATATTAGGACTATTCAGATGAGTACCAAGTCCTTTATTTGATCAATTTTTCAGAAACACTTAGCTCTATAACCCAAACAGAAACCAAGGAATTACCTTTCAGTCACTCAATTCCTCCCCACTTTGCTAATTCATAGGAAGACCCACTAAATCTGAGTGGCTATGGAGTTCAGATATTCAGTGGATGACAATAAACTGAAGTGATTATAATCTCACTTGAGTGAAAACAGTCCCTCATTTCCCCAAAAGCCACAATCTACAGATGAAACTGACTCAAAGTAGGGAGAGAAATAAGAAATAAAAGGAAATAGTTACAAGACTTGGAAAGGTGTTCAAAAAGTTTTTGAGCTCATCCCACAACCATCTCTGTGTGCATTGTCTCCTTTCTGTACTATTTAAACATAATTTTGATGTCTGCTAGATTAAATTACCCACTTGACCAATTCATGCCCTCAAGGTTAAATGCTATAATTATCCTTAATAAGCATAACTATTAGCCTGTTTTTGCTTAATGGTTATAAAGTTTTATGCCTTTTAATAATCCTCCTACAGGTGGAACATCATTTTTTTAAGAGAGCTGACATTCTGCTCTGCATAAAGTGTCAAACCAAATCAGAGTCTTGTTTTTGTTCAACAGAACAACATGAGCTTGAAAATGTGGTGTTGGAAGAAAAACCACATGCAAAAAATGTTCTCTCAAGAAAACTGGCAAACCAAGAAAATCCTACACAGATTTTGCAACAACAAAGCTTGTCTCCTAGAACACTTTTTCTCTAGATTTAAGCTTATATAGAATGGATCATCTTTTTACTCTGCGTGCTTTATAATATTGCCCAGCAATACTTACAGTCAGGTATTGGAGCTGACACCCTTTTCTCTTTGGCTTGCAATGTGGCACTTTTCATACCACATTCCTACATCTCTCCACCTTGGGTTGTTGCTGTTATTGGTTCCATCCATGTAGGTGCCTTATTTTCAACTAAAGTTTGGGTTCTGGAACTTCTTCCTGTGAGTGGATGTTCATATTGACTCCCATCCTTACACCTGAGTGGAATTTGGTGTTTCACTTTTGTATTATTTTCTTTCATATTTATATGGAGTTAAGTAAAAAATGAATCTGTACTTAATAAGGAGAGATCTTATGCAACACGTTTATTGTAAAGGAAGGGAAGAGACTATTGCAGTAGGGATTAACTTTGACCATAAACTCTGCAAGTGTCCCAGGGTTTAGGCAAAAAGAAGTTTTCTTTTACAGGGAGGAGTAAACAAGCTAGAAATAACCATGAGGGGACAAGGGGTGAAGGGGAGTGGCTAGATTGTAGGTTAGAGAATATTTTACCCTCATGCCAACCTATACTCAGGAGGGGCTGTTGAGGATGGGCTGTGTCTTAGCTCAGGCTGAGGGTGGACCAAAGTTCAAGCACCTGGGGAAAGGAGAGACTCTTAACCAGAGTTTGGTAAACAAGCATTTTGTTCCAATTAGTGGGAGCAAGCAGTTTAGCCAATTGTTTATGAGGCAAAGAATGGAAAATTAGAGGGGTCTTTAGGTAAACAGGGTGGAAGGGAGGCATCTGTGAGTCCTGTCTAAATTTTATGGGGAAGGGTGGTTCTTTGCAGTAAGCACCTTTTGTTTCCCAAACACAAAGGGATGGGAGGATTTCTTAACTATCACAGTTTTCCAGGAATATAGGACCTGGTAAAATTCAACATTGTCAATGGCCACAATTAAGGCCAGGATCTAAGAGGCCTGAACACGCCATGTGATGCTTTTGCTGGCCCAGAAGCAGAAAGGAGCATCTGTGTTGTCAGAACAAGTGGGAAGAGTTGTCACATCTCGGACATCAGCTTTACTTGTGCCCTCATCTGCCACCTCCCCTGTTCCATCCCATTTGGGAGCAGGCATGAGCTCCCTGTGAGCTGGAAAACACTGAAAATCTGGAGGATTCTTTCAGTTCTGCAGCCTACTTTCTATACCCTTATGAGTTCCAAACACAGTGATCTCATTTTAGAATTTCAACTATCTCCTGTTAGTCACTCCTTTCAGAAAATAACAACCTGGCTGTTAAAATGCTGTATGTTCATCATAGAAAGTATGGAGAATATGTCAATTAAAGAAGGAAAATCACTACACGATCTACAAACTAGGAGGTAACCATAGTTAATATTTAGTTGTATTTCCTTTCAGGACTTTAAAAAATGCATAATCTTCTGTGTGTGTGCTTTTTCCATTGTGTTTTCCTTACTGGTTATTGGAGGATATAGGAAGGTTTATGGTTGTTGATGCTGTTAACTGTTGTTATTGTTATACATGTTTTTTTTTTTTATTCTTTTTAAATAAATTTTTTTAGATAATTGTAAATTCACATGCAGTTGTAGGAAATAATACAGAGATATCCCAATGATAACATCTTGTGTAACTATATGTACATGTGTTTTTTAATAGTCACCTGCCAATGTCCATCAGCTGAAGACCTCCAGGAACATACCTGTAGTTAAACAAACTGGGTTTATTGTTCATTAAAACAAGGGAAAACGCACAACAAAGGGAACCATGGGTATCTCAGTAGGAGGATGTTATAAAGGACTGACAGGATTGGGACTTATGTGAGGTGATTTGGGGGAGGGCTCAGGAAGCAGGGCTTTGCTCTGGATTGGATACTGTCAGGAAACAGAGACAATTCTGTGATTAGGTATCTGAATCATTTTCGTGTAGAAGGCAGGAGGAATGAACTGAGGTAAAGAAGCAGAGTCATGTCTCTTAGCCTGGACGGAGGTTGTTGGTTATTTTCATGTTTTAGACAATGTTCATGTTTTTGTCTGGGTTCATACATGATTATGGAGAGATTTAGGTTTTGTCTTGATCCACCAGGGTCACAGAGTGGCCTTGTCTGAATGAAATAATCTGTTTCTGTTCAATGGGAAAACACCACGGTCTGGCTGTGAGGTCAGTACTTGGTTATCAGGGGCCAGCTTACCTTTCTCATGCCTTACTTAATGTAAAAATCAGGGGTTCCCAGAGAAACAGAATCAATAGGCTATACAGAGAGATATATAAGAGGAGATTTAATTATAGGAATTGGCTAACACAGTTAGGGAGGCCAAGCAGCCCCACAGTCTGCCATGTGTAAGCTGGAGAACCAAGAAAGCCAACAGTGCAATCAGCTCTAGTTGGGAGTCTGGAGATCCAGCCTGATGTTAAGTCCCAGGGTCCAAAGACCCAAGAACCAGAAACTCTGATAGCAAGAAAGGTTGAAATTCCCAGATCAAGAACAGAGAAAGAATTCACTCTTCCTTTGCCTTTTTGTCTCGCAGGGGCCTCCAACAGATTAGATAACGCCCCCACATTGATGAGGGCAAATCTCTTTACTCAGTCTACTGAATCAAATGCTAATCTCTTCCAGAAACACCCTCACAGACACACCCAGAATTAATGTTTGACCAGTTCCCTGGGCATCCCTTAGGTGAGCCAAGTTGACACATAAAATTAACTATCACACTGAACTTTCATATTATTTTGTAATTGATTCTCTTGGACTTTCCTAGGTAAATATCCACATTGTCTTAAAAATTTATGATAAAAGTTCTCTCTTCCTTTCCTTTATTTATACCTCTTACTCTTTTATTATTATATACTGAAACTTCTAGAGCAATATTAAATTATAGAAATGAGAACAGACTTGGTTTTTTCTTATTCCTCATTTTAATTGGAATGCCTGTGGTATTTTATCATTAAATATAGGTTGGGCTGTTTGGGATGAGGTTTGGGAAGATGTTGATGTCTAAGAAGGTTATGCATTAGCATACTGAACAAAGTTCTTTCTTGTCTCAGTTTATTCAGGAATGACTGTTTAATTTTTATCAAATACTTGTTTTGTATTTATAAAGACAATTATGTTTTTCTTCTTTTCTCTACTGATGTGTTAAATTATATTAATGAATTCCCTATTATTATAAAATCCTTGTACTATACTTCCAGAATGTCAGTGTTGGATTATTCCTGAACGAGTACCTAGATTTGAAGTACCAGAGGTATATTCAGAATGTCTGCATCTATTCATATACAAGATGGGTTTCTAACTTTTGTGATGTCATCTTGGCAGTGTTTGGCATCAAAGTTATTATAGTTTCACAAAATAAATTGGAAGACTCATGGCCTCTTTATGTGCCTGGAAACAAGAATTATCAGACAAAAATTATCTATTCCTTTAGAGCAACACTGGCCCATAAAACTTTTTGCGATGATGGAAATGTTCTATATCACTGCTGTCCAATATGGCAGTCACTAGCCACATGTGGCTATTTAGCACTTGAAAAGAGGCTAGTGCAACTGAGAAACTGAATTTTAAATTGTATTTAATTTTAAATGGTTAATTTAAATTTAAATAATTACATGGGACTTGTCGCTTATTGTACTGGACAACACAACATTAGAGTTTAAATGAAATAATCTGTGAAATCATACATGTCCAACACCTTTCTTGATGTGATTTTCTGGCAGCTGTTTCCATTTCTCCCACGTTTATTATTCTGACTTTTCTATTCTATGAAACAATTCTGGCAATTAATAATTAATAACTGTCTTAGGAGAAAACCTCACCTGAATTCTTCAGTTTAGAATGGTATATCACTTTGCTTACAACGGCTTTAATCTCATTCATATTTCCCATAATATTCCCTTTTTTGTTATTAACGTTATATATTTGCATTTTCTTAATTAAGCTTGTTAGAGTTTTGCTTCTCTCATAGGATCTCAAACTCAAATGCCTAAGTGGTCAGGCAAATGAGCATTTGAGTGTGAGTACCTTAAAAATGCTCCTGTTCTTATTGAAAGTCAATCCCTCTACCAGCCCCCTGCATCCCACCCCACCCTCCATCTCAGGAACCTCATTCTATTACATATCCGCTTCTCCATACAGTATCCCCACGCTTTGTCCTTGTCTACTGAATTCTCCCATTAGCATTTAGATATGTTCTAACCACTTGAATTTTCTCTCTCTTTCCAGTTATCTCCTAAACTCCCTTCAATCTCCCACCTCTACTTTATGGCTTGTTGCATTATTTACCTATTGCTCCATAACAAATTACCCCCAAAATTTAGCAGCTTAAAGCAAAAAACCTTTCTCTCCAAGAATCTGGGAAGAGCTTAGCTGGATTGGTCTATCACAGTATCTCTCATGAGGTTGCAGTCCAGATGTTGTTGGGGGCTGTAGTCACCTGAAGACTGGCTAGAGCAGGAGGGTCATCACATGGCTGTTGGTAGGAGGGCCTCAGTTCCTCCCTTTATGGGCCTCCCCATAAAGCTGCACATGACATGGTAGCTTGATTCTTCAAGAGAGAGTGATCCAACAGAAAGAACTGCCAAGACAGAGCTACAGTGTCTTTATAAACTAATCTTGGAAGCGACAGACTATCACTTCTGCCGTGTTTCATTGGTCACACAGACCTACCCTAATTCGATGTGAATACCAGCAGGCAGGGATCTTTAGGGGCCATCTTGGAGGGTGGACACATAATCTTAAAGATTATTTTTTTCTTCTGCTAGGTTTTTTCTTCAGATCAAGAAAATTTTCTTCTTTTTATCCCCTGATATGTCTGTGCTTTGCATCTAATCTTCACAATCACCAATTATCTGATGTTGGGGCTCCTTCCTCCCTCCTCAGTGTCTACTATTTTTTCTCTCATCTTTTTCATCTTACATCTTTTCCTCTATATTCTGGGAAAATTCTCAAGTTTTCTCTTCCTATCACTGATTTGATTTTATACAGGTTTGATTCCACTCTACTGATCTTTTGAAGATTTAAATTCTGTAACTAAACTCTTCCTTTTCTTTTAACCCCCATTTATGATTGCTCATCACCCACCTACCTCATCACCTCTGCTATATTATCATGCTTCATTCATCTCTTACTTTGAGTACATACCTTAATTATATCGAGAATGCATTGCAGGTGTTTTCTGGAACATGCTCTTCCTTCTTGAATTAGATATTTTCCCAAAGAACTCTACCGTTTGTATGTTGATTCTCCATCTCTTAGTCATAAAATATTTTCTTAGCTGCCACATTAGTTTGTTTCTTTTTACTAATTTTTAAACAAAGAAAAATCAATCTAATCTTAGTGTTTGGGTTGTGGATAAGGAAAACATTTTGCCTCACTATAGGCCTCTTTGCTATTAGTATCTTTATCTCACTCAGTTCTTAGGCTAGAAGGCCAATTGATATAAACTTGCATTTCCAGTTTTACAGTTCAGCAACCCTGGCAAGAAAGAAAAGTAAAGCAGAACCATGCTCTCCCACCAAGGGAATTTTATCTCTGTTCTTCTCTGTTGGGCAAAACTATCATCCTGTGAACTAACTCACTGTTTCTAATTTGCTGTGTGGCTGTGTAGTAAAGAATTTGGCCTTCCGCCAAATGAAGTCTGGCCTATGCCTTGGCTTTTGGGGGGTAATCTTTGCCATATTTAATAAAAGTGTCTTGTTTAAGGCAGAGGCTGACCACATTGAATCTGAAAGTGGGGCTTGGTACACACAAGAGTTTTAGGGTAGGGGCTGGCCATGCCAGAAGACCAACCATGTGATTTGGAGTGAGTGCTTTGGGGCAATGTGGTATCAGTTGACCTGGAGACTGAGTTCAACCAAGTAGGCAGTCAATCCATCAATTCTGCTTTCTTAATGAAGTCCCAATAAAAACTCTGGACTCTGAGCTCTGGTGACCTTCTATGATTAGCAATACTCTATATTGTCCTACATCAATATGGAGAGGGTAACATGACTCCATGGGAAGAGGACAACAGAAGCTTCACCTGTGGAACCTCCCAGACTCTGCCCTATGTGTTTCCTTCATTCGCTGATTTTAATCTGTATCCTTTCCCTATAATAAACCCTAACCATGAGTAAAATAGTTTTTGGTGAGCTCTATGAGTCTAATGAATTATCAAACCTGAGGGTGGTTTGGGAGAACCCACAAATTTACAGTTGATGTCAGAAATGAGAGTGGTCTTGTGTGGAGACTATCACAATTTGGCTAACTCCAGGTAGTGGAGTATTCCAGATGCCAGCTGGGGCTATACCCTACCTTTCCTAAGTCTGCTGCTTTATGTTGGCTAAAGCCAATGCTGAGCAAAAGGTAGCTCATGTGTTGAAAGCCTCTCATTTTTCCCTAACACCCTTGCCTCCATGTCTCATCACTTGAGTTAGAGGGTTCCATCTGGGTGTCATCCACTTATTAGAAGGGGGATCAGAGAGCTTACCCTCAATCTCATCTTCAGTGTTGTCCTATATATACCACACATAGTACACATCCCTTGAAATCTCTATCCCCTTATTGCTGAGATTACTTTTCCCTACTTTTCATAGTCAATCAGTTATTTTAAGACCTACCATGGATTGTAAGGTGATGAGGGGGGAGTCACAGGGTGAAGGGAATTATATTGCAAGGGAATAAATGGAATAGATATAAAACAAGATTTAACCAAACTTAAAATGTATTTGTTGCAGGAGGAAAGTCATTGGAAAACCACACATTTATTTTTATTCTTTTCCCAATTTATCTGTTTCCCTATACTTGCCTTCCCCTCTTCATTGAAATATGAAGTGACCCACCTCCAATCCCATCTCTAGCCTTTCTTAGGTTCTAGCTCTAAGTGTGGGTTCACCATAGATACCAGAGTTACCAACAATAGAAAATACAGTGTCCATGACAACAAGAAAACCCAAGGCAGTGGCTGATTTTAACCATTTGGTTGTAAGCTTGTTTTTCCTCTTTTCCTTAAAGGCTTACCGCTTTATACTGAGAGCAGGCACATTGCTACACAGATAGGAGAATATCCATGCTGTCTGCTGGAAAAGGTGAGACAAGTTTATGGGTGTGACAGATGCTGTATGAACAGTTCAGAGGAGAGGGGACAACTTCCTGCTAAAGAAATCAGAAAAGCTTCTTGGAGTCCTCATTTGAACTCAGGATGGCATGTGAGTTTTACTGGGGGAAGGCACACAGGTAGGTATTCCAGGGAGAATATCACCAGCATGCTAAGGTGTTACTGAACGCAAGTCCTGTGCCTGACGCACAGTGAGGCCAAACAATACCAAAACATCGGAGTTCGAAACAGAGAAAGGTTTATTGCAGGGCCATGCAAGAGATGGGTGATTCATGCCTTAAAAATGCCAAACTCTCTGAAAGATTTCAGCAAAACCCTTTTATAGGAAAGGTGAGGGAGGGGCGAGGTTAGTTGTTGCAAACTTCTTGGTGTCAGATCCTTTGTTCTTGAGGTCAGGTCACAGTCAAGTAATGATGTTCCTGTAAATCCCCACCAAACAAATGTTATTCTCTGTTCTGACAAGATAGGGCAAGGTCCCAAGGCACAACTTTCACCCTCCAAGGTCCAGGTCCTGGCTAAGAGGAGGGGGTCCCTGTGGGGGCCAGTTACCCTGCCCAGGAGCATTTGTCCAGCACCCAGTCTGGTTCCTGCCAGTGCCCAGGCCCAGCTGAAGAAGCAGATCTCAGCTGGTGATGCCCTCAGGGGCAGGTCCCCAGACCCTGACTAGCCATCATCACTGAGGGAGCCAGGTGCCCAGGACCCAACTGGCCCTCAGGCTCCTCAAGTTGCCCAAACAGCAGGGGCCAGGTCTCGCAGACTGCATCCCATGCAGACTGCAGCTGCCTTTAGGTCACAGAGGCAGGGATGGGGGAGAGGTTCACTGCCACCTCAAGGCCTGGGCCCGGCCAGTAGACAGCCTTGGCAAGGGCTCTGGAGCCCTACAGGACACAGCCCCCAGCCTGTTCCCTGGGCTCCCCAGTTCACCCGCCAGCCCAAGGCCGGAGGGCCTGGAGAGCCCTGGGGAGAAGGCCAGGATCTGCCTCTTACCTCACTCTCTGCCAGACAACCATGACTGGCCTGAACTTTGGCCAGATGGAACCTCCAACCACTGGGCTAGCAGTCTTGCTCTAACAGTCTCCAGGTAACGGTTGCCTGGTAATGGTAGTGGTAATGGCCGCCTGCCAAAGGCTGCACACCTGCCCTGTCCCTATTACAAAGGTGCAGAGGAGGAAGAAAGGGAAAGCAAGTTCAAGGAATAATGATGGACTCACACTAGAATTGTTCAGGGAAGTGGGGGAGATAAAACCAAAAAGTGGCATATCATCCCATTGTGGAGACTTTTGAATGGTCAACTGAAGAATCTAGATTCATTCCCAAATCAATTCTCCTTGAGTTACATGTCTACTTCCCCTGGATGGCACATGTATCTTTTTTGTGCCACATCAACTAACACAGTGCTCTGCCTAGTGATGGTCCCAAAATAGTTGTTCATTTCAATTGAAATTATTAAATAGAGAAAGAAGTCATTAATAATTTCTGAGAAGAGAAATAACTACATAAGTGAAACCAGGACCTACAACAGGTTCTATTGCTTTTTCACCAACCCTCACTCCCCTACTTACTTACCAAGCATGGATTTTATGATTCACCATTATACCTGCTCCCTTGCATACACCATCAACTCTCTGCCCCTCTCTCACATGGCAAAACCCCAACCCTGGTTTAATCCAACTCTCACCTTACGTGAGAGAAGGAAGAAGATAGAATCCGTGGCTGAACAAACTGGGGTCAGGGCTTGGATTTTCACTCACACCCACTGGGGTTTCAGTCTGAGAAGCATACACACAAAGTTCTCCAGCTTTATAGTAAGCAATTAGTCCCTGTTCAAGCAACTTTAAGAAAAAAACAAACACCAAGCTCCAAACTGTAAAGAGCCTAGAAGTCATCAAACCCATCTATACAGGAAAAAGCTGGACAAAGGGAAGATAATTGACTCTTCTTGGAACCATCAGAGAACTGAGGTCACATGGCGAGCCACTATACTGAACTCTGGAGGGAGAGATGCATCCCAAGATTTGCTTTCCGGGAGTAAAAGCCATTAGAATCAGTGAGTTGGTAGAGGCGCTTAAATCATCAGTTTGATGAACTAGAGTAATCTGAGTGCAGACTTGTGTGAGAGTGAGACACTCTGCTGGCCCCCTCAGCCATGGGCAGGGGAAGTGTGGACCATGATTATATGGATTGTCACTCCAGGAACCTCACCAGGTTCCCACAGTGATAATCTGAGGAAGATCCTTGTCTAGCCTGGATGGGAGAAGAAAAGAGTAGGCATCTTCAAACCTATCCAGACTCTTATTATCCCTAACAGTAGCATAGTCTCCAGGGGAAAGGAACACCTCACTATAGAACAAAGATTAGAGCAGACTTCTCATCAGAAACCATACAAGCAAAAAGAAATTAGACTGAAACATTCAAAGTGTTGAAAGAAATTGTCAATATATAATTTTATATTCAGAGAAATCATCCTTCAAAAGTGAAGGAGAAATAAATATTTCCTCAGACAAACAAAAACTAAGGAAATTTGGGAAAGCAGCGAAGATGGTGGAGTAGAAAGACCCTGAGCTCACCTCTTCTCACAGGGACAACAAAATCACAACTATCTGCAGAACAATCATTGATGAAAATGACTAGAACCTACCAGAAAAGATCTTCTGCAACTACACACATAAAGAAGGAACCACAGTGAAACAGGCAGGAGGGGCAGAACAGTGATAAAATCACATATCCCCGAGTGGGTGACCCACAAACGGGAGAATAATTATATTGCAGAGGTTCTTCCACAGGAGTGAGAGTTTTGAGGCCCATGTCAGTCTCCCCAGCCTCGTGGTCCAGCACCATGAAGATAAGCCCCCAAAGCATTTGGTTTTGAAGGCCAGTGAGGCTAAATTGCAGGAGCCCAACAGGACTGGGGGAAATAGAGACTTCATTCTTTTTTCTTTCTTTCTTTCTTTCTTTAATAGATCTTTATTGGAGTATAATTGCTTCAAAATACTGTGTTAGTTTCTGTTGCACAACAAAGTGAATCAGCCATATGCATACACATGTCCCCATATCCCCTCCCTCTTGAGACTCCCTCCCACCCTCCCTATCTCACCTCTCTAGGTCATTGCAAGGCACCGAGCTGATCTCCCTGTGCTGTGCTGCTGCTTCCCACTAGCCAACTATTTTACATTCGGTAGTGTATATATGTCGATGCTACTCTCTCTTCGCCCCAGCTGCTCCCTCCCACCCCATGTCCTCAAGTCCATTTTCTATGTCTACCTCTTTATTCCTGCCCTGCAACTAGGTTCATCAGTACCATTTTTTTTAGAATCCATATATATGCATTAGCATGTGGTATTTGTTTTTCTGTTTCTGACTTACTTCACTCTGTGTGACAGACTCTAGGTCCATCCACCTCACTACAAATAACTCAATTTCGTTTCTTTTTATGGCCGAGTAATATTCCATTGTATACATGTGCCACATCTTCTTTATCCATTCATCTGTCGATGGACATTTAGGTTGGTTCCATGTCCTGGCTATTGTAAATAGTGCTGCAAAGAACATTGTGGTACATGTCTCTTTTTGAATTATGGTTTTCTCAGGGTATATGCCCAGTAGTGGGATTGCTGGGTCATATGGTAGTTCTATTTTTAGTTTTTTAAGGCACCTCCATACTGTTTTCCATAGTGGTTGTATCAATTTACATTCCCACCAACAGTGCAGGAGGGTTCATTTTTCACCACACCCTTTCCAGCATTTATTGTTTCTGGATTTTTTGATAATGGCCATTCTGACCAGCATGAGGTGATACCTCATTGTAGTTTTGATTTGCATTTCTCTATTAGTGATGTTGAGCATCTTTTCATGTGCCTCTTGGCCATCTGTATGTCTTCCTTGGTGAAATGTCTGTTTAGGTCTTCCACCCATTTTTTAGCTGGATCGTTTGTTTTTTTTGATATTGAGCTCCATGAGCCGTTTGTATATTTTGGAGATTAAACCCTTGTCTGTTGTTTCATTTGCAAATATTTTCTTCCATTCTGAGGGTTGTCTTTTTGTCTTGCTTATGGTTTTCTTTGCTGTGCAAAAGCTTTTAAGTATAATTAAGTCCCATTTTTTAATGTTTCTTTTTATTTCCGTTACTCTAGGAGGTAGGTCAAAAAAGATCTTGCTGTGGTTTATGTCAAAGAGTGTTTTTCCTATGTTTTCCTCTAAGAGTTTTATAGTGTCTGGTCTTCCATTTAAGTCTTTAATCCATTTGGAGTTTATTTTTGTGTATGGTGTTAGGGAGTGTTCTAATTTCATTCTTTTACATGCAGCTGTCCAGTTTTCCCAGCACCACTTATTGAAGAGGGTGTCTTTTCTCCATTGTATGTTCTTGCCTACTTTGTCAAAAATTAGGTGCCCATATGTGCATGGGTTTATCTCTGGGCATTCTATCCTGTACCATGGATCTATATTTCTGTTTTTGTGCCAGTACTATACTGTCTTGATTACTGTAGCTTTTTGGTATAGTTTGAAGTTGGGGAGCCTGTTTCCTCCAGCTCCATTTTTCTTTCTCAAGATTACTTTGGCTATTCAGGGTCTTTTGTGTTTCCATACAAATTGTAAAATTTTTTGTTCTAATTCTGTGAAGAATGCCATTGGTAGCTTGATAGGGATTGCATTGAATCTGTAGATTGCTTGGGGTAGTATAGTCATTTTCACAATATTGATTCTTCCAATCCAAGAACATGATATATTTCTCCATCTGTTTATGTCATCTTTGATTTCTTTCATTAGTGTTTTATAGTGTTCTGAGTACAAGTCTTTCGCCTCCTTAGGCAGGCTTATTCCTAGGTATTTTATTCTTTTTGTTGCAATGGTAAATGGGAGTGTTTCCTTAATTTCTCTTTTTGATGTTTCGTTGTTGGGGTATAGGAATGCCAGAGATTTCTGTGCATTAATTTTGTATCCTGCAACCTTACCAAATTCACTGATTAGTTCTAGTAGTTTTCTGGTGGCATCATATCATCTGCAAACAGTGACTGTTTTACTTCTTCTTTTCCAATTTGGATTCCTTTTACTTGTTTTTCTTCTCTGATTGCTGTGGCTAGGACTTCCAAAACTATGTTGAATAAGAGTGGCGAGAGTGGATATCCTTGTCTTCTTCCTGATCTTAGTGGAAATGCTTTCAGTTTTTCACCACTGAGTATGATGCTTGCTGTGGGTTTGTCATATATGACCTTTATTATGTTGAGGTAGGTTCCCTCTATGCCCACTTTCTGGAGAGTTTTTATCATAAATGGGTGTTGAATTTCGTCAAAAGCTTTTTCTGCATCTATTGAGATGATGATATGGCTTTTATTCCTCAATTTGTTAGTGTGGTATATCACATTGATTTGCATATACTGAAGAATCTTTGCATCCCTGGGATAAATCCCACTTGATCATGGTGTATGATCCTTTTAATGAGATGTCATTCTTAAAGGCTGCACACAAAGCCCTATGCACACCAGTACCCAGGTCAAAAGAGGTAATCTGATAGGAACCTGGGCCAGACCTACCTGCTGGTCTTGGAGAGTCTCCGGGAGAGGCAGGGGGCAACTGTAGCTTACCCTGGGGACATAGACACTGGTGTCAGACATATTAGGGAACATCCAAATCTGTGAACACTGCTGCAGATGGCTGCCATCTTGGCTCATTAGCACCAAGACCTGGCCCCACCCAATGCCTGTAGGCACCAGTGCTAGGATGCCTCAGGCCAAACAACTAACTGGTTGGGGACACAGTCCCACCCATCAGCAGATAGTCTGCCTAAAGACTTCCTGAGACCACAGCTACCTCCAGACACACACTTAGACATGACCCTGCCCACCAGAGGGCCAGAACCCAGCTCCACACACTAGTGGCAGGAACTAGCCCTTCTTGCCAGGAAATCTGCACTGGCCTCTAGACCAGCCTCACCCACCAGGGGCCAGAAAGCTACAATCTCACAGCCTGTGGTCCGAGCCCAACAACAGCAAGCCAGACCCTACCCTGGGACCAGCTGGGCCCTGGCCCAGACCACTAGCAAGCCAAAGCAACCTTTAGGACATTCCGGGACCCATACCCAACTGTCTCAGGAGCCGGCCCTCCTGCAATGATCTGAAATGAGCTTTAGTATCCCTAGGCCCTGCGGCCAGATTCCAGGAACCAGCTCTGTCTGCCAGTAAGCTGGCACTGGCCAGGACCTGGCTTCACCTGCCAGTGGGTGGGCAACAGCCCCATAGTCTTTGGGATCCTGACTCCACCCACCAGTGAGCCAGCAGTAGCTCTGGGGCCCCCCTAGGGTTCTGCAACCAGTGGCCTTGTGGCCAGGCCCCACTAAATAGCAGCCAGCAGTATCCAAGCAACCAACTGGACTAGAGGCCAATCAAACCTACCAGACACCCACATAGTCAGCCCAACACAACAGAAGGACCCACACAGTCCTCTTGGGGGAACCCCTAGAACATATAGCTTAGGTGAAAAGAGGGGAGTGCACTGCTGAGCCGCATACAACATCTTCCACAGAAGGTCACTTCTACAAGGTCGAGAAACATAACTAACCTACCACATACATAAAAATACAAAAAGTAACTTAGACAAAAATGAGGTGGCAGAAACAAGGGAACAAGATAAAACCCCAGAAGAACTAAGTGAAGTGGAGATAAGCAATCTATCCAAGAAAGTGTTCAGCGTAATGATCATAAAGATAAACAAATAACTCAGAAGGAGAATGGATGCACAGAGCAAGAAGTTAGAAGTTTTTAAAAAAGAGTTAGAAAATATAAAGAACAACCAAACAGAGATAAAGAATACAATGACTGAAATGAAAAATACACTATAAGGAATCAATAGTAGACTAAATGATACAGAAGAATGGATCAGTGAGCTGGAAGACAGATGGTGGAAATCACTGTTGCTGAACAGAAAAAAGAATGAAAAGAAATGAGGACAGGGCTTCCCTGGTGGCGCAGTGGTTAAGAATCTGCCTGACAATGCAAGGGACATGGGTTTGAGCCCTGGTCCGGGAAGATCCCACATGCCGCGGAGCAACTAAGCCCGTGCGCCACAACTACTGAGCCTGCGCTCTAGAGCCCATGAGCCACAACTACTGAGCCCACGTGCCACAACTACTGAAGCCCACGTGCCTAGAGCCCGTGCTCCGCAACGAGAGAAGCCACGGCAATGAGAAGCCCGCGCACCGCAACGAAGAGTAGCCCCCGCTCACCGCAACTAGAGAAAGCCCACGCACAGCAACAAAGACCCAACGCAGTCAAAAATAAATAAATAGATAAAGAAATATATTTTAAAAAAAAAAGAAATGAGGACAGTTTAAGAGACCTCTGAGACAACACTAAATGCACCAACATTTGCATTATAGGGGTACCAGAAAGAGAAGAGAGAGAGAAAGGGTATGAGAAAATATTTGAAGAGATAATGGCTGAAAAATTCCCTTACATGGGAAGGAAACAGTCACCCAAGTCCAGGAAGCACAGAGAGTCCCATACAGGATTAACCCAAAGAGGAACACACTAAGATACATGGTAATCAAAATGACAAAAATTAAAGATAAAGAGAGAATAATAAAAGCAGCAACGGAAAAGCAACAAATAACACACAAGGGAACTTCTATAAGGCTATCAGCTGATTTTTCAGCAGAAACTCTGCAGGTCAGAAGGGAGTGGCACAATATATTTAAAGTGATGAAAAGGAAAAACCTACAACCAAGAATACCCAGCAAGGCTCTCATTCAAATTTGACAGAGAAATCAAAAGCTTTACAGACAAGCAAAAGCTAAAAGAATTCAGCACCACCAAACCAGCTTTACAACAAATGCTAAAGGAACTTCTCTAGGTGAAAAAGAAAAGGCCACAACTAGAAACAAGAAAGCTATGAAATGAAAAGTTCACCAGTAAAGGCAAACATACATTAAAGGTACGAAATCACCCACACACAAAGTTAGTAGGGAGATTAAAAGACAAAAGTAGTAAAATCATCTGTATCCACAATAAGCAATTAAGGAATACACAAAACAACTAGATGTAAAATATGATATCAAAAACAGCAATTGTGAGGTGAGAGAGTACAAATGCAGGGATTTTTTGTTTTAGATTTTTTTTTCTGCTCATACCTTTTATCCATTTTTTTGTCATTTCTACCCTGATTTTTAAAAATTATTTATTTTTGGCTGTGTTGGGTCCTCGTTGCTGCGTGCGGGCTTTTTCTCTAGCTGTGGCAAGCGGGGGCTACTCTTCATTGCGGTGCATGGGCTTCTCATTGCGGTGGCTTCTCTTGTTGTGGAGCATGGACTCTAGGTGTGCGGGCTTCAGTAGCTGTGGCACACGGGCTCAGTAGTTGTGGCTCGCGGGCTCTAGAGCACAGGCTCAGTGGTTGCAGTGCATGGGCTTAGTTGTTCCATGGCATGTGGGATCTTCCTGGACCAGGGATCAAACCCGTGTCCCCTGCGTTGGCAGGCAGATTCTTAACCACTGCGCCACCAGGGAAGTCCAAATGCAGGGTTTTAAAAATGCATTTGAAATTAAGAGATCAGCAACTCAAAACAACTTATATAAAAACCTCATGGTAACTGCAAAACAAAAATCTATAATAGATATACATACAAAAAGGAAAAGGAATCCAAACATAACACTAAAGATAGTCATCAAATCACAGGAGAAGAGAACAAAAGAAGAAAGGGAAGAAAGACCTACGAAAACAAATTTAAAAATTAACAAAATGGCAATAAGAACATACATATGGATAATTACCTTAAATGTAAATGGAATAAGTGCTCCAGCCAAAAGACAGATTGGTTGAATGGATACAAAAACAAGACCCATGGAAGAAGCAAGAACAATTAGATTAGAACCAATGATCAAAAACATAATTAGGGAAAGCTGTCTCAAGTCAGAAAAAAAAAATAAAGATGAAAATTTAGATTAAAAGAACTCTACATCACAGGGAACATCAGTGAAAAAGGAACTCCATACCTAGGACATCCTGGAAGAATTTTATTTAATTTATTAAAGAGAAAATTAAATTTTCCATTATGAAAAGAATAAAGAATATACAAATATATTCTTGGAACATACAGATTAGCAAAAGGAAGAGAATAAAAATCATCTATTGTACCACTACCCAGAGAAAAACTGTTAATAGTTTGGTACATTTCTTTACAGTGCTATTAATGTACATATTACTTTTTACATACATGTGATTTATATGGTATATACAAACTTATATTTTCTATCCTTTTAAAACACTTTTATAATTAATAAATTAATACATATTAATGTTAGTAAAGTTGAAAATTGGAGGGAAATTATGAAGAAGGAAGAAGTTGCCCAGAATCTACTTTACCATAATTAATCACAATTAATATTGGGATGCATGTCCCCATAGGCTTTTCATCTATGCTTTTTTACATAGTTGTACTCTGTACAATTTAATTCTTTTTTTTTTTTAAAGTTCCAGGTGTACAGCTAATACTGTAATTCAACATCTGTATACAATACAAAGTGATCCACCACAAGGCTAGTTACCATCCATCATCACAGACTTGACTGCCTGTACCAATTCCACCCACCTCCCAACCCCCTTCCCCCATGGTAACCACTAATCTGATCTCCGTATCTAGGAGTTTGTTTTTGTTTTAGTTTGTCTGTTCATTTGCTTTGTTTTTTTACCTTCCACATATGAGTGAAATCATATAGTATTTGTCTTTCTCCATCTGACTTATTTTACATAGCATAATACCTTCAAGTTCCCTCCACGTTGTCACAAATGATGGGATTTCATTCTTTTTTTTACAGATGAATAGTATTCCATTATGTATGTGTACCACATCTTCTTTATCCATTCATTCATTGATGGACATTTTGGTTGTTTCCATATCTTAGCTTTTTGTAAACAATGCTGCAATGAACACAGGGGTGCACATATCTTTTCAAATTAATGTTTTTGTATTCTTTAGATAAATACCCAGAAGTGGAATAGCTGGGTCATATGGTAGTTCTAATCTTAATATTTTGAGGACAATCTAATTCTTAAATATAGTTGAGACAGAACACTTCAGAGATTCCAGATGGCAGATGATATAGAAGGCTTATAGATGGGATAAAATTTAAGCCACAGAGTGATTCTGTAGTCTTTCCTAATCAATAAAACCCAAATATTCAGATCATTCAGGATGAGTTTTAAAAATGCAAAAGCCCATAAGAAAAATATAGTAACTCTTCTATTAGTCCCTGAGGTTTAAATAGTTTGGTCACTGCAAGCAACACCAGAATACAACAGCACATGCTAGTGTTTTGAGTTGTGTGGAGTAGCAGAACTTGTGTGGCAAAAACATTTTCTGGCTCTGGGAAAGCCACAGAAATAGAAAAGGAAGAAACTGGAGCATTTCTGGTTGGGTCGGACCTGGCCAGCACCAAAAGTGTCTGGCAGAGACTGAGGGAGGGAGAAAGAGGAGGGGAGGTGGAGAAGGAGGATTCAGGGAGTAAGAGCGAGGAGCCCTCCTGCACCACAGAAAAATAACCAGGAGTGGGAATGCTGGATGTTTGAAAATTTCCAGAGACTTGGTGAAGAAAAACTATCAGAAAGACTATAGCACTATTGTACCGATTTGATGTAGCCCAAGATTAAGAGATGTTATTGGGGGTCAAGGACAAGACGGCAGTGTAGAAGGACCTGAGCTCACCTTACCTCACGAAAACCCCAAAATCACAACTAACTGCTGAACAACCATTGACAAAAAAGGACTGGAACCTGCCAAAAAAGATATTTTACTTCCAAAGACAAAGAAGATGCCACAACGAGATGGTAGGAAGGGTGCATTCATGATACAATCAAATTCCATATCTGCCAGGTGGGCAACCCACAAACTGGAAAATAATTATATCACAGATGGACTTCCCTGGTGGCGCAGTGGTTAAGAATCCGCCTGCCAATGCAGGGTACACGGGTTCGAGCTCTGGTCTGGAAAGATCCCACATGCCGAGGAGCAACTAAGCCCATGTGCCACAACTACTGAGCCTGCGCTCTAGAGCCCGTGCTCTACAGCAAAAGCCACCACAATGAGTAGCCCACGCACTGCAACAAAGAGTAGCCCCCGCTCTCTGCAGCTAGAGAAAGCCCACACACAGCAACAAAGACCCAAAGCAGCCAAAAATAAAATAAATTTATTAAAAAAATTTATATCACAGATGTTCCTCACAGGAGTGAGAGTTCTGAGTCCCATGTCTGGCTCCCATCTGGCGGTCTGGCATCAGGAGGAGGAGTCTCTAGAATGTTTGGATTTGAAGGCCAGCAGGGCTTAATCACAGGAAATCCACAGGATGGGGGGAAACAGAAACACTACTCTTGGAGGGTGCACACAAGGTCTTGTGCACACTGGAACCCAGGGGAAAAAGCAGTGACTTCATAGGAACCTGGGCCAGACCTACCTGCTGGTCTTGGAGGGCCTCCTGGGTAAGTGGGGGGCAGCTGTGGCTCACTGCAGGGACAAGGACACTGGTGGTGGAGGTACCAGGGAATACTGATTGGCATAAGCGGTCCAGGAGGTCGCCATCTTGACACCAAGACCTGGCCCCACCCAACACCCTGTAGGCTCCAGTGCTGGGATGCCTTAGGCCAAACAACCAACAGGGCAGGAACACAGTCCTACCCATAAGCAGACAGGCTGCTTAAGGTCTTCCTGAACCCACAGCCACCTCTAAACACACCTTTTGACATGGCCCTGCCCACCAGATGGACAAGACCCAGCTCCACCCACCAGTGGGCAGGCATCAGTCCCTCCCACCAGTTAGCCTGCACAAGCCTCTTAGATCAGCCTCACCCACCAGGGAGCAGACACCAGAAGCAAGGGGAACTACAATCCTGCAGTCCATGGGACCACAAACACAGAAAGTTAGACAAAATGAGATGGCAGAGGAATATGTTCTAGATGAAGGAACAAGATAAAACCCCAGAAGAACAACTAAATGAAACGGAGATAGGCAAAGTACCTGCAAAAGAATTCAGAGTAATGATAGTAAAGATGATACAAGATCTCAGAAAAATAATGGAGGCACAGTCAGAGAAGATACAAGAAATATTTAACAAAGAGCTAGAAGATTTAAAGAACAAACAAACAGAGTTGAACAATAAAATAACTGAAGTGAAAAATACACTAGAAGGAATCGATAGCAGAATAAATGAGGCAGAAGAACAGACAAGTGAGCTAGAAGACAGGATGGTGGAAATCACTGCCATGGAACAGATTAAAGAAAAAAGAATGAAAAGAAATGAGGATAGTTTAAGAGACCTCTGGGTCAACACTAAAGGTGCCAACATTTGCATTATAGGGGTACCAGAAGGAGAAGAGAGAGAGAAAGGGTATGAGAAAATATTTGAAGAGATAATAGCTGAAAAATTCCCTAACATGGGAGAGGAAACAGTCACCCAAGTCCAGGAAGCACAGAGTCCCATACAGGATTAACCCAAAGAGGAACACACAAAGACACATGGTAATCAAAATGACAAAAATTAAAGCTAAAGAGAGAATAATAAAAGCAGCAAGGAAAAAGCAACAAATAACCTACAAGGGAATCCTCATAAGGTTATCAGCTGATTTTTCAGCAGAAACTCTGCAGGCCAGAAGGGAGTGGCATGATATATTTAAAGTGATGAAAAGGAAAAACCTACAACCAAGAATACTCTACCCAGCAAGGCTCTCATCCAGATTTGATGGAGAAATCAAAAGCTTTACAGACAAGCCAAAGCTAAAAGAATTCAGCACCACCAAACCAGCTTTACAACAAATGCTAAAGGAACTTCTCTAGGTGGAAAAGAAAAAGCCACAACTAGAAACAAGAAAATTATGAATGGGAAAGCTCATTGGTAAAGGCAAACACACAGTAAAGGTAGGAAATTATCCACACACAAATATGATATCAAAACAAGCAATCGTGAGAAGAGGAGAGCACAAATGCTGGATATTGGAAATGCACTTGAAATTAAGAGATCAGCAACTTAAAACAATTCTGTATATATATAGACTGCTGTATCAAAACCTCATGGTAACCACAAACCAAAAATCTACAATAGATATACACACAAAAAATAAAAAGGAATCCAAACACAACACTAAACATAGTCATCAAATCACAAGAGAAGAGAAAAGAGGAAGGGAAGAAAACAAACCCAAAACAATTAACAAAATGGCAGTAAGAACATACATATCAGTGCTTCCCTGGTGGTGCAGTGGTTAAGAATCCGCCTGCCAATGCAGGGGACACGGGTTCGAGCTCTGGTCCAGGAAGATCCCACATGCCGTGGAGCAACTAAGCCCATGCGCACAACTACTGAAGCCCTTGTGCCTAGAGCCCGTGCTCCACAAGAGAAGCCACCACAATGAGAAGCCCACACACTGCAACGAAGAATAGCCCTCACTCGCTGCAAATAGAAAAAGCCCATGCACAGCCACGAAGACACAGTGCAGCGAAAAATAAATAAATTAAATTAATTTTAAAAAAATACATATCAGTAATTACCTCAAATGTAAATGGATTAAATGCTCCAACCAAAAGACATAGACTGGCTAAATGGATACAAAAACAAGACCCCTATATATGTTGTCTATAAGAGACCCACTTCTGATCTAGTGACACAGACTGACAGTGAAGGAATGAAAAAAGTTATTCCATGCAAATGGAAATCAAAAAAAAGCTGGAGTAACAATACTCATATCAGACAAAATGGACTGTATTTATTTTCATTTTTGGCTGTGTTGGGTCTTCGTTGCTGCACACAGGCTTTCTCTAGTTGTGGCGAGTGGGGGCTGCTCTTTGTTGCAGTGCACGGGCTTCTCATTGCGGTGGCTTCTCTTGTCGTGGAGCAGGGGCTCTAAGTGCACGGTTTCAGTAGTTGTGGCACACAGGATTTAGAGCACAGGCTCAGTAGTTGTGGAGCACGGGCTTAGTTGCTCCGCATGTGGGATCTTCCCAGACCAGGACTCGAACCCGGACTTGAAACCGTGTCCCTGCATTGGCAGGCAGGTTCCTAACCACTGCGCCACCAGGGAAGCCCCAAAATAGACTTTAAAATAAAGACTGTTACAAGAGACAAAGAAGGACACTACATAATGATCAAGGGATCAATCCAAGAAGAAGATATAACAATTGTAGATATATATGCATCCAACATAGGAGCACCTCAATATATAAGGCAAATGCTAACAGCCACAAAAGGAGAAATCGACAGTAACACAATAATAGTGGGGGACTTTAACACCCCACTTACATCAATGGACAGATCATCCAGACAGAAAATCAATAAGGAAACACAATAGAAAAGGTCAATGAAACTAAAAACTTTTTGTTTTGAAAGATAAACAAAACTGATAAACCTTTAGCCAGACTCATCAATCAGTACACCTGATTTTCAAGTCCTCCCAGCCCAGATGCCAGCCATGCAAGTGACAGAGCCTCCAGCTGATTCCAACCCCCAGCTATCAAGCCAGTCTCAGACACTGAGTCTTCCCAACTGCAGCCTCAGACATCCCCACTGTGCCCATCCAACTCTCTGGCCTACACAATCCATTGGCATAATAAAACGGTGATTGCTTTAAACCTCTAAGTTTTGGAGTAGTTGCTACATAGCAATAATGGCCAGAATAGGTCATAAGGCAATCCCATTTGGTTCCCTCAAACCCCCAAGAAGTATTCTGCCTTTTGAGCATTTTCCTGGTTGGGGGGAGGGAGGAAAGCATTCAGCCAGTAGACATAGGATTCTTTTGAGAAAAAAGCTGAGTTTTGGCATCTTCTAACCAAGCTTTACAGGGCCCCCCCTGGCAGGGGAAAGTCAGCCCCTTGCCCAGTCTGATCTGGTCAGCCACTCCCAGCCCCACCCCAGCTCAAGACTCAAAGAGATGCTTCACTGCCCCCAATTCACCTCACAATAAGCCATCTCTGAGGAAAGAAGGTAAGGCTCTAAAAGCACTGTCAACCTAATCATTATGTAAGACTGACTGGATAGAAAACAGCCCTGGCATTGCTGCCTAACACTCATTTCTAACTGGCCACAATCCAGTTCTGTTACTGAATCATCTCCATCCCATGGTCATGTTTTACCTCTCATTTGCCCTTCCCAAGCAGACCTTTCAGACCCACATTCATATAAACATCACCAGGACTGTTTCACCCACATTCATATAAACATCACCCCAGTGCTGTTTCACATCGCTCCACTCTACACAATCCTCCTGGCTTCTCCCCTCTTTCACTTGTCCCCTCCCACTTGAGTGAGCCGCCCTGGGATACAAATATTTAAACCAAATCCTGTTTCCAATGGGTGTCTCAATATTTTTAAACCTCTTTCCTCACAAGCTTAGTGGAGCCTCTTGCCCATAACAAGGGAACTAGATGTCTCATTTTTCCCAGGTTTATGCCTATTGACCCGGCTTAATTAATATTGGTACTCTCAAAAGCGCCCCAATTTGGGTAATAATGTATATGATCCCCCTAACCCTAACGCGTCTTCTATCATTTGCCATCCTTCACATGAGACAAACCCCTACCTAATTTCTCGGCAGGAATAATGCTCAAGAACACACAATGTTTTATACAAGAAACCTCAGGTAATGTCCAGAGTGGACTTGTTATATGGAGGGCATTTTCCTCATTTGTGAATATCATAATCTAAATCATCTCTTTTGCATATAATGAGCAGGAACTGAGTAAATGAAGGAACAGGTGATGGCTAATGTCCTTTCTAGGCCTCAAATTTTAAGGATATATGTGTAAATTCACAAACTGGGCTCAATCCAGGGCAGCAGAATTTTTTTCCTCTTTAGAAATTTCTGGTTACCAAAGTTCCAGAAATTGCTTTCTCATTCCCTAATCTTTCATTTTCTCGAGTTCTCCATTACGTAACATGGAGCTGGGGCTTTGGGCCGAATTTTCCTTTAAAGATGATTTTTATAGTCAATAAGCAACTTCAAGGAGTGACGAGCCAGCCGGGGAGGCGATATTAGTTGACGCAAGCGTCTAAGCAAATCCCAACTCATTTTTCCCAGGGACTCACATTCCCGGGCCTGCTTGGCAGGGCTAAGCCTCTACGTGTAAACCCTGGGCGCGGGCTGCCGCCTCCCCGCCCCGCCCCCGCATCTCCTCCTCTGCACCGCGCTGACGCCGGCCCTCGCCGCCAGTCGTTGACAGCCGCCGAGCTGCGAGCTTCTTCTCTCCCGCAGAGGCAGGTAAACAGACACATCGCCCTTTAACCTCCCAGCTGGGGCCGTGGGCGCAGAGGCCGGCAGTCAGAACCGCTGCCTTGGGGCCGAGACGCGAGGGCGCACGGCCGGGTCTGGGCGGGAGGCCGACCTTGACAGTGAGGAGGGCGGGGGGCTTCCGGAGGGCGCGCAACTAGTCAGGCCTACCCAGCGTGCTCGTTGGTTTTCTGACGCCGTGGCTTGGTTTTGCCCTCCTGGTTAGGCGAGCTGCATTTACTCGGAATGGGGGAGGGGGCTGCGGCTGGCCGGGGCCCCTCTGGAGGGATGTGGGTAGTGTCGACGAGTCTGGCCCCCTCCCACGCACGTCCACGGCGGGAGTGGGATGGGCGAGTAGCGCCGGCAAGGGGGCCACAGGTCCGGGGAATGGGCGCGGGGAACCCAACGAGTGCCGCAAAGTGGCTCCGCTGGGGCGCTCAGCGAGGAGGAACAGGGAGAGGCGCGGGTCCGGGCCCTCCCGATGCCCAGAGGGGACGCGGGCGCCCACCCGGGGTCAGGGCCTCGGCGGGGAGGAGTCCCGGGGCGTCTGGGGGCCCCCCCAGCCGCCACCGCCGACCTCCTCCCTAGAGGGGGCCCTGCCTGCCATCACGCGGCCGGGTCTCTGCCACCCCCGGGGACCGGCACAGGCTGGCGTGAGCTGGGCTTCCGGCCTCGGCGGGCGGAGTCTTGGGACGACCCCGCCCTCACTCCCGGGCCTGAGACGCCCAGGTCCCGGCGGCAGAGTGTCTCCTGCGAGCTCAGGTGTGGTGGACCCACAGGCTTTGTTTTTCGCTGTCTCGACTGTCCCTCTGGAAGGAGAGAACTCGGCCGTCAGGGGTACTCCAAGAGCGGGGATCAGGGTCGGGCAGCGCCCCTCGGAGAACCATATTCCTCCGCTAGTATGGGTGGCACCTTCACGTTTGATTATTAAACAACGGGGAGAAGTCCATTTTTGCAGTCCTTTTTCGTTTTTGCTCTTTTCTATTTGTATCAGCAGTAGCAAATAGATTTTTTGAAATCATAAGCCCACCACCATCACATCCACCCTCACCATCTCAAAGCCACTGCCTTGTGTTTTTCAGTTTCCTCTTCTCCAGATTCATACACAACACAATGCAGTTTCACCTCCCTGATCATGATTATCCTCATCTCATGGCCGAGTTATTTTCCTGTACTTAGAGCAATCACGGTTTAATAAGCAGTTCCCGGCATGCTGAGCATTTGAAGTGTTTCCCTTTTCCTTGCAAAAAAAATCCAGATAGAATAGAATTAAAGATTTTCACCAATCAAATTATCAGAAAAAATAGGAACAGAAAATTGAATAAAAATGTCAGACCTCTGGAAAAATCAACAACTCTCTCAGATTTGAAGAAGAAAAAAAAAAAAAATCACCAATGAAAAGGAACAATTTTACCTACCCAAACACTGAGGAGCTCTTACAATGAAAAAGAACTAACCAGAAAGGGAAAGAAAGCAGAGCTAGGATGTGATTTGTATATGGTTTTTATCTGACACAAATTTTTCATACTTGTGAAAGGAAAATATCGAGATTATAAAAGATAAACGGTGAAATGATGAATCGTTTATAGAATAAAATGCAAATTAAAGTAAGTCTGGATTATCATTTTGCAACTATCAGCAAAAACAACAGTAACAGCAACCACTGCTGGACGGTTGCCTAGAAATTTGCATATTCAGTTATCCTGGGAGGAGACAGGGCTTTGGGGTTAGAAAGATGGCTCTGCAACTAATCATTTCACAGCTTGGGACCAGTTACCTAATTTCCTCATCCTCCTTTTGTCCATTCATAAACTAGAGGAAATTATACCTACTGAAGGAGTTTGCCAAGATTAACTGTTTGTGTAAAACTGACCTTTGGTATGTATACCTTTATTCCTTTCCTAGTCACACTGCACTGGGGACATTGTGAATCTGTATGAAATTTGTGAAAAGCAATCTGGTGATGCATTTAAGCCAAGACCCAGAAACCCCACTCCTGGGAATTTACTTGCAATGGAAGAAACAACAGGAAAGGAAAAAAAAAAAAGCCATATGCACACACATTCAGAATGATCTAAAATTAGACCTGATGGAGAAGCAACCTAAGCGTATAACAGTAGGGCAGCAGCTAAGAAAATCATGACACATTAACTTAAAGGAACATTGTGTAACCATCAAAAGTCATGATTTTGGAGCCTGTCTGTGATATATTGGAAAAAACTGACAAGTCAAAGTACAGATTAGTAAACTGCATCTACTTACTCCGATGCAGTTTATTAATGTATATGTAAAAAATCTGAATAAAAATGAAGTTTTAATAGAAATACAGGTTATTTTAATTTTCTTTTTTTGTTGATATATTGCTTTTCTAAATAACAATCTTTAAAATAGTTCATAGTTAATTTTTTTAAGGAAATGTACCCACAGCTTTCTGAGTGTGGGAGAGGGAGAGCTCAATGTCATGTTTGCTGCTGCTTTTTTGAACCGACCTCATTTCTTTTTTTCAAATATTATCTTGTTTTTTTCCTTGAGTAGATTTATTAGTGGTTTAGTAATTTATATATTGGGTTTTTCTTTTAAAGAATCAGTTCTTAGATTTATTTATCAATTCTAGTTTTTTCTTTTCTGTTTTTTTTTTTTTTTTTTTTTTAGGGACTCCTGAATATATTTGAAAACTGAACAGTTTCAGCCAAGCCGAAGCATTCTGTCTTCCCAGGGACACAAATCCAACTTAGCTGAGCCAAAGCAGATGTACGTACCCTGTGGAATCCCTTTGGTCTTGTGATGGTTGAAAGTTCCCAACTGTCACAGAAGATAAGGGCCTCGAAAGGCTGTGATCACAAATCCTTGCTCTGGAGGCAACTTGGATCTATATGTGTAACCCACACCTATTATATCATCCTTTCTTGTAAAATCATCTTGATTTTGCAGGGAAAGGGCTTTCTCTAGAATCATTCTGAGTTATGTAAGGAAGCAACCATTTTAAAAATAGTATAATAAAAGCAGTAACATTACAAACATTTTTGCACCAAATTAACACTGACAAAAGGTTTTATGAGGTGACAGTTTTTCTAAGCTGTAGTTTTAATTTACCTATTCCATTCTCTCTTTTTGGATCTTATTTCCTCTTCCAAGGCAGCCAGTTTATCAGCTGTGAACTGCTCCATGTGAAACATTCAAAACAGGCCTGTATCTAAAGCTGTGATGGCTGTAGCAAAATAATCCTTGAATGAATAGCATGTGTAGCAATTCTTACATTTGGGAGAATTTTTTCTGTTTGTTCATCCTTTTCCTTCTAACCATATTCTCCTGGGGTATGGGGTAGGCTCTAGCAATGTTGCTTTTTTTTCAAGCTGTTCACATAATTCTGAGGATGGATCAGGTTCGGGCCCTTTGCCCTATTCAGTCCAGGGCTAGGCCTCAGTGCCAGTGAAAAACCCCCACCCCAGAGCGGTTTGTAAAATTTTGAGTAGCTTGCATTAGGCTCTTTAAGGGGCAGTGACCTCAAAAGATAAAAATATGACACATGAGTTCCACTTAGCTCAGGAAAGACAGGAGATTCTTCCGGGGCAGTGGGGGGTAGGGGGACTATTTGGTGCCAGTTCCAAATTTCACCAATTAAGTGTCAAGGGTGTAACATGTTTTAAGTATCAGAAGTTTGGCCCCTGGCACATGACCACTGGACAAGTTCCTCCTGGCTCTGATTCTCAGTCCCATGTATTCCCCATGGGAATAGGATGAATGGGATAATATATGGATCTTTTTTTGTTCCTTCTCTCTAGTTCCATCGCTCTGCCATTCTGCTCATGCACTAATACCACATGATCTTATTTATTTTAGTTTTGCAATGCATTCTGGTACCTGGCAGGCCAAGTATACCCTAGATTTTCTTCCTGTTCAATAATTTCTTTAGTCTTCTTAATTTTGAGTATCATTTCATCATATTCTTTAAAATCTTCTTTAAATTAGGACTGAAATTGCATTGACTTTATGATTATTTGGAGGTGAATTGGTATCTTTCAGTCTTGATTTTCCCAACCAAAAACATTGTCTGTCTTTCTCTTTTTTTCCAATCTTCCAGCTTTCTTCCTAAAAGGTCTATTTATTTTTAGGTTAAATCTTAGATATGTTGAATATTTTGTTGTCACTCTGAGTGGGATTTTTTTTTCACACTAAATCTTCTAAATAATTACAACTGATTTGAGTATTCACTCTTTTCTATATGTTGATTTCAAAAACTGCCACCTTAATAAGCTCACTTATTTATTCTAGGACACAGTTTTGGATGATTTTCCTGGATTTTCCAGATAGAAAATCATACCTGGGACTTCCCTGGTGGCGCAGTGGTTAAGAATCTGCCTGCCAGTGCAAGGGACACGGGTTCAACCCCTGGTCCAGGAAGCTCCCACATGCCGCGGAGCAACTAAGCCCGTGTGCCACAACTACTGAGCCTGAGCTCTAGAACCTGCAAGCCACAACTACTGAAGCCCGTGTGCCACAGCTACTGAAGCCCGCGCACCTAGAGCCCGTGCTCCGCAGCAAGAGAAGCTACCGCAATGAGAAGCCCGCACACCGCAACGAAGACCCAACGCAGCCAAAAATAAAATAAACAAATTTTTTAAAAAAGAAAATCATACCAGGCTAGAACCTCCATAACAGTCTAAAATAGCAGCAATTGCTTGCATTCTTTTCTTGTTCATTATATTAAGGAGAATGCCTTTCCTCTTTCAGTTAAGGTAGGGTGTGGGCTGTGTGTCTGTGATAGCTGTTCTTGATGATGGAAAGGGATTACTTTCTAGTTCTATGGAAATTTTTTCAACAGCTTAACCTTAAAAAATCAGGAACGTATGTAGATTTTAATAGAAAACTTTTCAACATCAGAGAATCTTTGTGTTTTTTTCTCCTTGACCTACTAATAGGTTAATTGATTTCGTGATTTTAAGCCATCCTTGTATTCCTAAATAATCCTTATTGGTCACAGTGTATTCTTCTTTTACTAAACTATCAAAATCAGCTTGGTGGTATTTTCTTTTGGATTTTGGCACCCATGTTGCTGGAGGTTGGATAGCTAAGAGTGTGAGCCCTTCACTCAGAATACTGGAGTTTGAATCTCGATCCTTTATTCCCTTGGCTATTAACAGCACTTCTCAGGTGAAGCTGCCCAAATGTTTATCTCTACTGAGTTCCAGATTCTTACAACAACTGCCTGAATTGATACTCCCACTTGAATGGCTCATAGATGTAGCAAAGTTAATATGTGCAAACTAAAACTTTATTTTCTCTCACAAGCATGGCCCTCCATCAGTTTCCTCTATTTCAATAGATGGCATCACCACCATCTGCCTGGCTATGAAAGCCACAAACCTGATCAACTCTCACTCCTCCATCCACTCTATCTGCTTAATTGGTTCTTTCTGCAAAATACATCCCATTTTTTCACAGCTCCTCAACTGCATTGGCACAGTCCCAGGCCACACCACCATCTTCCTTCAGTCGTTTTATAAGTGGTCTCACCATTTCTTTTCTTGCCCCCCAAATTTTCTCCTTACACAACAGTCAGGGCAAACTTTGTTAAAAAAAAGGAAAAAGATCCTGTGATGTTATTCTCCTAAGATCCTTTAATGGCTTCCCACTGTCTTTCAGGTTCCAGACACTTATCTTCTTTAGTCCTTGAACCCACAAACTAAACATCTTACTCACCACTGTGTCCTCAGCCACAGCACAATGCTAGACCCTTAGAAGACAACAAGTATTTGTTAAGCTAATCAATGGCTATTGTACAGTAACTTTTTTCTCCATTTCTCCTATGGTTTATCGTCAGGTTTTCTATTTCTTTAAAAACTGGCACGTACTAGGTGTTCCATAAATATTTGTTTAATGCATTGATTCTAACATCTGTTTTTATAATTTAATAGAAAGGCAATCCATCCCACAAAGATTTTTAATTCATAAAACTTCTACCTTTCACAGTTAGGTCTCTAGGGTCTGCTTTTGCCTGTGGTGTTAGGGTCCTAGTTTTATTTTCCTCCAGTTTCCCAGAAGCATCTGCTAAACAAACCTTTCTTTCTCCATTGATTTGTGGTGTCCGATTTATCATTTATCAGGTTCATACTAAAGAATATATACATGGGTTTATATCTGAACTTGCTATTCTGCTTCCGTTGATCTGTAGGTCCGTTTCTAGACTGTTACCATATTTATTACATTTATTACTATGGCTTTGTAATAGGATTTAATGTCTGATGACAGTAGATTCTCTCCTCTTTTCTCTTCTTTTTTAAGGTTGAGTTTGCTACCCGTGGACATTTCTTACCCCTTGTGGGTTTATTGAATTCCTCAAAAAATCCAGGTGGAATTTTGATTGTCATTTTATTATTATAAGTTCATTTGGGGGTAATTGACATCTTTATAGTACTAAGTTGTTCCAACCAAGACCTTTCCATGTTTACAGATCATCTTCTTTGTTCTTTACTAATGTTCAATTTTTTTTTCCCCCAGTCTTAAGTCAATCCTAGATACTTTATAGTTTGGGTTGAAATTATTACTATCTTATTAATTTTTTTCTAGTTGATTATTGCTGGTGTAGAGAAATGCTGCTGATTTTTATAGGCCAATCTTGTATCCCACAGCCTTGCTGAACTCTAGTTGTCTCGTGTTACCTCTGTTGAGTCTGTTGAATTTTCTATGTTTATGATCACATTAATTCCACATAATGTCAGCTGGAGCTCTTTCCTTGGAGTTCTTGCACCAGTTACTTCTTTGTCTTTGCATATGGCATTGGAAGGACTTCCAGTCCTGTGGCAGTGGACATCCTTGTCTTGTTTCTGATCTTAAAGGGACTACATTCAAAACTTACTTATTGTGTTTGCTGTTTTAGTTATATAATCTTTATTAAGTTAAGGAAGTTACCTCCTATTCCTAGTCTACTAAGAGTATTTTTCTTAGTGATAAATAGGTACTGACTGTTGTCAAATACTTAATATCTTGAAATGTGCCAGAGTGTTAGGCCACAACCTGACCGTTCTCTGAGAGCATCTTATATGAAGTGTCATAGCACAGCCAGACATTCAGAAACCTAGTCTTTATTCCTAGCAATTTCACTAATTAACACTGTAATCACAGATATGTCACTTGACTTTTCTGAATCTTGGTGGCCTAATTTGTAGAGTGAGAAGTTTGGATTAAATAATATAAGATCTTCCTTATTTTATCACAAACAGAAAGAGATTCTCCAAGGTCTCATTAAGTTTTGAGTCCTTATCCTTAGAAATGATTCTCTGCTTCAAAATGTAGTTGTTATTTTTTATGCTTTTTATAATTAAATGTTGCTATTGTTGTTCTCAACTGATTTTAAAATGATCTTGTCTTAATATAGTTTATGATCATCCAACTTTAATATTCAGTTTTAAGGTACTGATCAGCAACATATGCCCATGGCCCTTATGCCCTATTGCCTGTATCTCCAGTCCATGGTCATTCTTCAGCTCCAGACTCACCAAGCTAACTGCCTACTGGTATCTCTTGTCCCAGTAGGCAGCTTGATAATGGCATTGTAGCTTGATAATGGCATTGTAGTTTGACAATGGCATTGCCAAAGCCACACACCACATTTGTCTCCCTCCAGACTTGCTCCACCTTCCGTGTTCTGTCCACACAATTGCCCAATCCAGAAATCTGGGTGCCACCTCGATTCTTCCAGTCTTTCATCTTCCATGTCAAACACCAAGCTTTCCAGAAGGTGATAATCCCCTTGTTCAATTCCCTGAGGTGTTTGAGCAGAATTGTGAGCAGCATGGAAGCTAAGAGCTGAGCCCCATTAGCAAATGGAGAATAGATCAGGGAAGCAGACCTGCAGAAGATGGAGTGCCAGGAGATGTGGATGGGAGATTGAGGCCAGTCAACATATCCCAGGACCCTGTACCTCTGACCTTACACAAAAGAGCCTCCAAAAATCCTAATTGGCATATTCTGAGCAGTTTAACTGGGCTTATAACTTTCAAATATATTTTTATTTACACCAAGACATTTCAATAATGATAGTAGAAACATAAACAGGATGTTAATTCATTTATTTGTTTAATCATTCTTCCTCTGAATATTATCCAATTTAGTCTTTAGTTCTGAAGGTTATGAAAAATAATTTTATAATATTAGATGCCATTTTTATTTGAAGATGTCCCAGTGCTGGGGATAAGACTACTATCAACATTACAACATATGCCATTTTTGGTTTTGTGGCACATGGTATTTTGTGCATATGGTTTGACATGGGGTACAGTAGAAACTGTTTAATGATCATTCTACTATATGTCTTTAATCTCTGCCCTTGGAACCAAGCACCCAGGGTAAATGAGATCTTCAATCGGAAAGGAGGTTTTTAATTGATGAATGTACATTCTGCAAAGGTTCATAAGTTATCATGCAGGATACTTTGTTTATTCCTAAGCTGTGCTAGCCCTTTCATATAAGATATGTGTCGTTTCTACCAAAAATTAGGAGAAAATAAGTCACTCACAAACCATTAAATGCTGAACTAAGACTCATTCAGTGAGTGAGTGACTGCAAATCTTGTGAACACAGCCTTCCTTACCCCATTTTGAACAGCCCCATTTGTTTGTCTATAGAGAGAAAAATGAATTTATAGGTGGGCTTGCAGAATCTTGCACATCTCCTGTTTCCAAAAATTTATTGTATTGAGAATTTCTTTGAGGAAATTCTTGTTGGCATTTATATGTTCAGAGGATATTAATTCCTTCACTTAACAGGTATCTATTGTGTATACGCTCTGTGCCAGGCCCTGAGGAGACAGCAGCAAACAAAAGAGACATTTCCTGCTTACATTCCTGCTCGAGGAAAGAGGACATGAGCCAGCTATTTAGAAAGTGATTTAATGATTTCAGCACCTACCTGGGGGTGTTCCTAACTGGACATTAGAATCACTTCCATAGGGGCCATGCCAGGGTCTCGGGAGGTTCCAGGAGCTCATATCCCTCATAACAGCCCAAATCACTACTTCAGAGAAGCTCAAAGCTATGGCAAACCTACCAGGTGTTTATAGTTTCTTCCAGTTTAGATACAATGTATCAACCACAGGTTATTTTTATCATAAGCAATGTTGCTGGCATTCCACCTTTATCAAGTTTCTAGGAAACAGAGCCAGAAATTATCTTAAGGTCAAATTTGTCCTGAGAGAAGGAGAAAGAGCTGTGTTAACCCTTTACCTACAATTACTTTTGCTGTAAGTGTTGTAAAACAGACATGGAATGTGAAGAACATTTATGACCAAGAACATCTATAGCTGTTGCCACTGCTATGCAGCCAGTCATTATGCTGCAGACGTTAAGTGTTTTCAACATAAACACACAACGGTGACACCCTCTTTATTTTGCAGATAAGTCATCATGGTGAAAAGCCACATAGCCAACTGGATCCTGGTTCTCTTTGTGGCCACGTGCACTGACATGGGCCTCTGCAAGAAGCGACCAAAGCCTGGAGGAGGATGGAACACTGGGGGGAGCCGATACCCAGGACAGGGCAGTCCTGGAGGCAACCGCTATCCACCCCAGGGAGGGGGAGGCTGGGGTCAGCCCCACGGTGGTGGCTGGGGCCAACCCCACGGTGGTGGCTGGGGTCAGCCCCACGGTGGTGGCTGGGGTCAGCCCCATGGTGGCGGAGGCTGGGGTCAAGGTGGTGGCACCCACAATCAGTGGAAGCCCAGTAAGCCGAAAACCAACATGAAGCATGTGGCAGGAGCTGCTGCAGCTGGGGCGGTGGTAGGGGGCCTTGGCGGCTACATGCTGGGGAGTGCCATGAGCAGGCCCCTTATACATTTTGGCAGTGACTATGAGGACCGTTACTATCGTGAAAACATGTACCGTTACCCCAGCCAGGTATACTACAGGCCAGTGGATCAGTATAACAGCCAGAACAGCTTTGTGCATGACTGCGTCAACATCACAGTCAAGCAGCACACGGTCACTACCACCACCACCAAGGGGGAGAACTTCACTGAGACGGACATCAAGATGATGGAGCGTGTGGTGGAGCAAATGTGCATCACCCAGTACCAGAGAGAATACCAGGCTTATTACCAAAGAGGAGCAAGTGTGATCCTCTTCTCCTCCCCTCCTGTGATCCTCCTCATCTCTTTCCTCATTTTCCTCATAGTGGGATGAGGAAGGCCTTCCTGTTTTCATCATCTTAATCTTCACCAGGTTGGGGGAGGGGATATCTACCTGCAGCCCTTTAGTGGTGGTGTCTCATTCTTGCTTCTCTGTTCGTCACCTGTAGGTTAATACCCTTGGCCCTTACAGCACTGGGAAATGGAGAGTAGATCTGAGATGCTATTTATTCAAGCCCCATTTGACTGAATCCTTCATAGGCCAATGCTAGTGCTGAGCTGGTAAAAGTGTAACAGCAAATAATCATTGGTTGATCTAGGCTTATTTTTTATCTAGTGCAACAGATTGAGGCTAAAACAATTCTCAAAGCAGTCTTCAAATACCTTTGCCTAAATACCTCCAGCTCCTTCTCCAGCTAGAGCTCAGTACACTAATGCCCCATCTTAGCAGTGATTTTATAGCAATTTCCTCATTTGTTTTAAGAAAACCTGACTGCATTTCCCTGTTCAGACAGCATTTCTGCCAAATCTGGAAGAAGGCCACATAATATTCATTCAAAAACAAAACTAGAAATCCTTATCTTGTGGGCCCAGGCTCAACCCGGTGGAAAGCATGTGTCCTGTGTCTGCAGAGAACTGTAAGGATGTTTTGCATTTTGCAGTACGGGTTACACAGCAGCTATTGCATCAAGAATGGATATTCGTGCAACACTAGACTTCTGGGCAGAGGACATTTTCACAGGGAATGAACATAACTAACATAATATGAAAGGCTTCTGAGACTAAAAATTTCCAACATATGGGAGAGGTGCCCTCGAAGACAACCTCCCATTTTGGATGTTTAAAGCACCTTCATGTGGTATTCTTTTCTTTAGTAATATAAACTATAGATAATTAAGTTACCTTAATTAAACTACCTTCTGGACACTGAGAGCAAATCTCTTTTGTTTGTTTACCTGGAAAGCAGAATGATTTTAACATTGTTTGGATGAAGCCAGGAGATTTTAACATAGAGGAAACTGCAGCTATTAAAAACACGGTATTCATTTGATTGAATCCTTCCTGGGCCAGTGCTGGTGTTGGACTGGTAAGAGTGTAACAGCAAATATAGAGGATTATGTTATGAAGAAAACAATTAGTGTACAAAGAAAAGAAATGCTTTCATTTCTTTACTGCTATCTCATAATTGTCAAAAAATAGAATTAGGTCCTTAGTTTCTGGAATTGGCTTTTGAATCAAAGAATAGGGAGGCATTCCAAAAAAAAAAAATAGGTTAGAGATGGTAGGAATATGATCCATTCAAAGTGGAAAAAGAAATTCTGTTACCATTATTTAAGTAAGGTAAAATTATTCCCTGGGTTGTTCAATATTGTCACCTAGCAGATATACATTACTATTCTGCACTGTTATTACTGGCTTGCACTTTGTGGGTATCCTATGTAAAAAAAAATAATTTATATATATATATACATATATATATATTGCATATGACAAACTTAGAAATTTTGGTTAGAGCGGTTAACATCTGAACTATCTAATGCATTACCTGTTTTTGTAAGGTACTAATACTTAATAACACTTAAAGGAAACCCTTTTGTGTGGTCCTTAGGCTTACAATGTGCACTGAATAGTTTTGTATAAGAATACAGAGTGGTATTTGAAATACGCATGTGCTTTATATTTTCTATATTTGTAACTTTGCATGTACTTGCTTAGTTGTATTAAAAGTTTATGTGTTTAATATCTGACTAATATCAAACAAGAGCTAAAAGGAGCATCTTCCGTGAAGTTTGCAGTTGTGTTTCACCATTGTGCACCCCATGTTGGCAGCTTCATTTTGGGGGTTAATATGAGCAAAGTGGCGCATTCACCGTCTGTGGTGGCCAATGTTTAACACACCCACTCCTGATCCTGCCTCAGCCTTACTCCCAGTCACACGCCAGCTGTTCTCTGCTGCCTTTTCATTTTTTTCCACAAGTATCTGGCAAAGTCACTTCTGCAGCAGAGGAAAACAGTCCTTGAATTCTGGAAGCTTTTTTCTGTCCTGGATTTTGAAATAGAGGATTTTCTTGATTAAGATGAGACTTAACAAACTAAATTACCTACTTTATGCCCATCCCCGCCCTCAACACCAACTCAGGTTATAAACTGTGAGGCCTGGTAACAATCACTCTTTGGATTGAAATTCAACACCTTACGGTCAATAGGCTACTTTCCTTTGTCACAGGGTTTCAACTCATTCTTCAGATGTTTTCTTCCTCACAAGTGTGAAGTACCAGCTCTCAGTTTTCCTTCACAGAGGTTTTCTTCTGCATCTGTAATTTACCAACAGCAGGAAATAATCATAACAAATGACAGTGGTTGAAATCATAATATTTATTAATACCTTAGCAAATGCCAGTATCCTTCAATATCTAAATAGAGGATCAACTTTGCATTAAAAATGAAAAGATAAAAATCAACATCTTGAAACCCTGTCATTCACAAAACTATTAAAACAAATGACATATACAAAGACTCAAAAACATTACTCAAAGTTAATCATTAACATAAAAATTTCTAGGACTATTTTCATTCAGCCCTTTTGACCATATTTCTAATTATTTAAAAATAAACTATTCATTATCTGCCAATCATAATTTCTCAAAAATAACCCACTGAGAAGGCTTTAATCATTAAAAGCATAAGTATTTGGAGGGCCAAAGTGAATAATACACATCTGTATCTTTCTCAGCCACCATGTTTTCTTCCTGTTACTTCCAACTACTATGAGTTGTGCTAAAGGAATTTTTACTAAAAAAAATTTTAAATCAATTTTAAATAACTGAGTCTAACCCTCACAGAGGGTTCTTCCAGAGAAGTGTCAGGTGTCAACCTTTGTTTCCCTTCCTTTCTCTCTGGGATTAAAGCCAAATAAGTGTCCTCTGCCTTTGGAAGGGATTTTGGGTCTGTACTGCTTCCCACCCTAGTGGGAGCCTTAATCTGGCAAGAACCTGAGCTTCCCCAGGCTCAGGCCCTGACCTTGCATTGGTCTAAGCACGACTGACCTACACAGTTCATTTCTACCTGAGAAAGGTCAGTTCCTCTCTGGCTCTTCAAAACTGAAGGATTCAGCTCCTCCTGCATTAAGCTTACATTTCCATCCTTTGCCTCACTCCTGTGAGGCCTACCCCTGTTCTCCAGGAAGCCACACCTTCCACTGCGCACCCCCAGTCTACAAGCTTCACGTCTGCCTTGGTACAGCTGTCTTTTCCTCCAGAGCCGGTGCTCTGTTCTTGCCCTGGAGCAATGCTCCTCAAATTTGAATGTGCTCACCAATCTGTAAGTCCTGACTGGGGCCCAAGATTCTGCATTTCTCACAAGTTCCTAGATGGTGCCATGCTGGTTCTGTGAAACTTCACTGACACAAGGCCCTCAGGGTTCTCACACTATATCCTGCATTGGCACCTCCTGGAGGCTTGCTCAACACAGGTTGCTGGGCCCCACTGCAGAGTTTCTGATTCTGGAGTGCAGGGTAGGACCCGAGAATGTACATTTCTAACAAACTCCCTGGCAATGCTGCTGTCGATGTGGAGATTGCACATGGAGCTCCACTGCTCTATAGGAAGATGTAAAGGAAATAGAAGGCGGCCTGGCCCTGAAATACAGAGCTGTTAGGGAGACTAAAAACCTGACTGGAACTCTCCCTGGGGAGGAGAAAGATGGGCGCTCTAAGGATGAAAGGCCGTGGAGGTGTAAGGAGGTGGTTAACACCTGCTACCTGAAAAGCTGGAAGCACAGGTGAGTCCTGAGGCCCACCACTAGTTAGAGACTCAGCTAAACCTGGAATGGTATCCACCTTGCAAATGTAGCACTTCTCAAACTCTGATGTGCACACACATCACCTGAGAACCTTGTCAAAATGCAGTTCTGAAGCCACAGGTTTGATGTGGACTCGGAGATTTGGCGTTTCTACAAGCTCCCAGGTGATGTGATGCTGCTGGTCCCAGGACCACACTGAGAAACAAGGGCCTAGAGGCCCAAGTCATCTCTTCCAACCCTGGCCAAGACTTTGGAGAAGCACTGAAGGCTCAGGGGGAGTGGGGAGTGGCCAGCAGGGAGTCTTTACCTTCTCTTGATTTAGCCCTTAGTGCTGCCTCTCCTGCTCTCACAGCACAATCCTCCTGCCTGGCCTGAGTTAAAAGAATCAACCACCTGCAGGCAGCAGTGAAGTCAGCTTCTATCTTATCTCAGAGCCAAGCAGAGTTAGTTAGCTGCTACTGCGGGAAGTCTCAGACCCAGAGACATTCTGTCACTTGTCCAAGGTCACGTAAATAGTATATTCACAAAAGTACATTATGGAAACTCTTTGCCTTTGGTTTGTGATGATATTTAAGGGTTTGGCTCAAAGGTGCCAGGCCTCAGGCACTGTGCACAACCCATGGCCTCTGTGAAGGGCTCCCCCTGGTCTTCTGCAGGGCTCCAGCTTGAGGGGACTCAGTTGACTACAAGGGGAACCTGAAGGAAGGGTCAGAAATCCTAAAAGCAAGCTCAGCCTAAAATGCCTCCTTCCCTAGACAGACCCTCCATCACTCACTGTCCCATACATGCCTCCCTTGTATTATTTCAGAGGTGACCTGCAGCCAGGGCCCACTGGTTGGTGGCTCTCTCTAACCAAACCATGGTCCCCTAAGCCCTAGAGCACGAGTCACGTCCTGCTGGAGCCCCCAGGCTGGAGGCCACCAGGGTGATTGGGGCTGGGGGCTTTTTTTCTCTGTAACTGTTCTGGCAAATCTGCACCTTTCCCCCCTCCTTCTCTAAAAACAAACAATAAACAAATACACAAAAGCAAGGTCATTATCTTAATCTTTATATTGGGTAAAGATAACAGTTTTCAGTAACTCCATCCTTTAACACCCTTACTCAACCCAATCATTTCAGAAAACTTTACAGGACCTTGTTTCATTGCCTTTCTTGTTGAATATACCATCTTGATTAGTTTGCTAGGGCTGCCATAAA
This sequence comes from Eschrichtius robustus, assembly GCF_028021215.1. Taxonomy (NCBI): domain Eukaryota; kingdom Metazoa; phylum Chordata; class Mammalia; order Artiodactyla; family Eschrichtiidae; genus Eschrichtius; species Eschrichtius robustus. The sequence goes on from NC_090839.1 coordinate 33,652,704, forward strand.
AAAATACCACAAACTGAGGGGCTTAAACAACAGAAATTTATTTTCTCACTGTTCTGGAGGCTGGAAGTCTGACGTTAAGGTGTCATCAGGGTTGGTTTCTTCTGAGGGTTCTCTCCTTGGCTTGTAGACGGACATCTTCTCCCTGTGTCTTCGCATGGTCTTCCCTCTGTGTGTCTCTGTGTCCTAATCTCTTTTTATAAGGACACCACTCATCAAATGTGATTAGGGCCCACCCTAACGGCATCATTTTTTTCTTTTTTTAAAATTTTTAACATCTTTATTGGAGTATAATTGCTTTACAAAACGGCTTCATTTTAACTTAACTTTAAATTAACTCTTTAAAGGCCCTAACTCCAAATAACTAACTCCAGTAATTTTTTGGTATTGGGGACTAGGACTTCAACACCTATCAAGAAATGTCATAGCAGTATGTCAGTGTCACTCTCAGTACAGCTCAAAGGCAGTCCCAGGACTAAGAGGGCCTTGTGGGTGCCCCACATTCACACACTACACCCTTATCTGGATCACTCTATGCCTTCAACAGACTGGGCCACTGCCCACCGATCCAGTCAGGATTGCCAAGAGTGCTTACCTCCTACTGCCCATTGCAAACAGAAATGCTTCCATTCTGGATACAGCCCCTGAAATCCAGCCACCACGCCCCCATGGCTCACACAAAGTGAAGAGTTTCGTAATCAAACAAAGTTGTTTAGTTTGGCTCATACTAATGAAGTTCTAAAACTCTAAGCCAGATAATGTTCCTCCCACACACAAATACACTGCAAACACACCTGGCTTAGAGTTATACTGATTATGAGTTAATTAACATAAGACGGAGTGTTAGCTATAATTCAGGGGGTACTACAGAAAGTTGGCAAGATACTATCCCCTCAATGCTGCCAAATTCTGAATGCTAGGCTTGCCCGTCACCCAGCTCGCAGTAGCTGTCCACACATGGAATGCGCCCACTCAGGTTTCTTTATGGCTCCAGCTCATCTTCCCAAGGCTTCAACTCCAAAATGCAGGGAGAACCCCACAGATTCCAGGCCCACCAGGTGGTCTTGCCATTGTCTAGACTCACAGACCAGGAACTCAATGAGAAAGGAGACCCTGTTTTCTTTGTCCAGCCTTATTTCCCCCATTCCCTTGCATGTCTCTGAATCTCCTTTTATTCCAGCCCTCCAAGGAGGCCTTTTCTCTCCAACCACTCTTTTCTCTGCACTGCCTTCCAGGAGGTGATGAGACATCATGGGTTTGTTATTTCCATGGCATCATGCAAATACCAAGGCTATTTTTGTGGACCAGACTAGCCCAGAAGGAGGGTTTCTCACCTCCAGTTAAGGCCATCAGACAGGGCTAATGTTTCCTCAAGAAACATCTCTGGACCTTTGATGAATGATGATATGCTTAGTCAAGCCCAGATTCCCCCTGTAAATATGTCAGAGACCATTCTTAGCTTTGAGAATTTTAGGAGAATGATTTTTCACTGCCACCCATGGAGGAGGCCCACTGTGGCTCTGCTGCTCATTTGATTCCCACAGCTGGGGTGGCCACATTCCTCAGAACATGCCAGGAGATGAACTCAATAAATAAACCAGGTTGGGCTGTTTGGCTCTGTCCAGCCAGCTTATGGAAAATGCCCGGTGAAAGCCACAACTTGCTTTTGACAAAATCACCTGAAGAGTACTTGAACAACAGAAACATTGTTTTATTCAGTGTCCCCTAGTTTGCAATAGTCAAACCACAATATCAAATGTAAGAGCATTTGTGTTCTCCAGGGTGATGGGTGTAAACCATAAAAAGGCTGAATGAAGTTCTGATGTATGCTACAATGTAAATGGACTTTGAAAACATGATGCTAAGTGAGAAAAGCCAGACACAAAAGTATAAATATTGTGTGATTCCATTTATATGAAATATCCAGAATAGGCAAATCCATAGAGACAGAAAGTAGATTATTCGTTGCCAGCAATTGAAGAGAGGGGGTAATGAGAAGTGACTGCAAATGAACGTGGGGTTTCCTTATGGTGTGATACAAATATTCTGGAATAAGATGGTGACAATGAACAACTTTGTGAATGGACTAAATATCACTGAATTGTACAGTGTGAAATGGTGAATTCCATGGTATTTGAATTATATCTCAATGAAACTTTCTTTAAGCATAGAATTACCTACCTAAGAATAGAAGTGATGAGTGGGTAGAGGGAGGTTCGGGCACTTGTTTGAAATTTAATCGTTATAAGAACATTTCAGCCCTAATAACCTTGGGTCCAAAGCCTTTTCTGGCCACAGAATCAAAGCCTAATCAATGAAAGCTGAAAGATGTAATACAACGTCTTGGCCTTTAAAAAGGTGAGCACCACAATAGTTAACCACAGAGTGATTGAACTTGTTTGCGCCTCCTGCAATATGTTATACTAGAGGACCTGCTGGTGTCAAGAGTTGAAAGAATTGTTACCAGGTGAAATAAATCTGTTACCTGTATGTGGAGAAAATTCGACCCCCTTTACTCAGCATTAAATACTGAAATTTCCTCGAGAAAAAGCTATGGTCTTTGAAAAATGAATGAAGGACCTGGAAGTTGTTTCATGCACCAGTTTTTGTGATGATTGCCTTTTCTACTACATTACAAGTTACTCCTCCTACAAACTATTTCAACAACTTTCATCCACCTGGTGGAAACTTTACCCTTTTCCCCAAAGATGGCATTCCTCTTGACTTCTCAATCTGCTCCGCAAAGTTAGCCCCAGCTGTTTCCTCTCCACCTAGTAGGGAAGTTACACAGATGAATAAGGACACACCCTCTCGTGTTATGAGCTAAGTCTTTGGCAAGACTGGGCGGTGTGAATACCAGGCCTTGAGAAATGGAGGCCTTCATATGAGCCTTAGCTTCTGAGCTGCCCACATTATATCCCTGTTTTACTCACCTTGACCTGCCCTGTTCAGGGGCGTTGCTATATCGTTTAAGAATCCATCTGAATAATGCATGTGATATTTTGGCTTTCCCTCCATTGGCTCTCCTTCCATTTGGTTTTCCCTCCCAAGTTTATACCAGATCCTCCTTCCCTGTGTGTCATTTCATACCTACATGTCACTTCCACTTGAGGTCAGGAGATCAGAAAAGATAGAAGAGGAGCATTGGTTCATGTCCAGTTGGAAAATTCTAAATGTTTCCATATGGCAGCTAAAGTGAAGGGGTGAGAGGCCCTGGTCAACTCTTGAAATCAAGACATCTGTTGTAGAGGTGAATATGGAGTGTGAACTGCTAGTAGAGACATATCTGTGCTGGATGGATTGTTCCCCTGGCAGTGACCATCATCCAGGGCTAGAAAGGAGAATGCATTGTTCAGTGCTAGCCCTTCCTACAGACCATAAAGCTGAGTCGGATGGAAGAAATTTGCAGGGCAGAAACAGTTGTGAAAAAAATCCAGCAGAACACCAAAGACATCAACTGTCCCTCTCTGTGCCTTCCTCCCTACAGCACTCTCAGTGGCAATCTGATCCTCCATTGGCACACCTGAAATAAGACACTACCCCCTGCCCATCCTCACTTCCCTCCAAAAACTAGTCTCATTGTCTTCCTTCCAGACAGTTATATCTGCAGATTTCCACTGCAATGATCACCACTTCCTCTGCACTCTGATAACCCTTGCCTGGTACCTGTCATCATACACACTGAACGAAGGGGCTATTTCATACTGGCAATCACAGCTTACCACCGTCACTTCCCCAAGAATAATTTTAAAAGGTATATTCAAACACATCATGAAATCTTTCCTTATTGTTCCTTAGAGGCACTCCCAAGGTGCCTCCATTCCTTTTCTCATGCTGTTCCCTCCACCAGAAATGTCTTCCTTGCCCCCCTCCACCTGACAAACTCCTGTTTATACATCAAGACCCAGCTGAAATGTCTATCCCTGCCAGACCACTTTGTGAGTCTGATGAAGCATACAGACCCTACTCAGAATAATGGCTTTAAATGCATAAAATACAGAGGTTACATAGGAAACCAATTATGCTGAAATAGAATTATCAAAACATTTTTACACTGATTAAATGTAAATATCAAAAACTCACTAAATAAGATCTACTAGTGGGCCTAATGACTTCACAGTGATAAGTGTAAGGCATATTCTGAGATTTGCTAAACCTGGAATTAGGGTGATCAACTTGTCCTGATTTGCCCCATACTTCCCGTTTTAGCACTGAAATTCCCATGTCCTGGGAGCCCCCTCAATCCCTGGCAAACTGAGACAGTTGGCCACCCTACCTGTAATGTGACCTGAAAACATCTGTGATTCTAGTGGGTTATGGTCACAGGTACAACTAATGCTACTGTGTCTGCTACCTACATTTTTCATGGAGGAAAGCCTACATTTCAGGTAGAGGTTAGTGGAAATAAAGATGTGATGGTTTTTCCTAAGTTCATGTATCTTCCAAATTCTATCCATGGACAGCCCCCTTCCAGGTTAAGAACCCCTGCAACTAGCAGGACGAAGTTAGGCCTAATGTCCCCTAACCTTTATACTTTGTTCTAAGCTCTACTATAACTTACCAAGCTGTTGTTACTGTTTATTTAAACAACACAACAAAATTTCTCCATTGAGCACCTTTCCTACAATGGTGCAAAGAATTAAAAGAAGTCTCCTGTACAGAGGGGCCGGCATGCAGCAGATGCATGAGGAACCCCGGAGACCTCTTATGAAGATGCATCTAAATTGGTTGAATTTGGCAAATTGCTTCGCAGCTTCTACTAAAACTGAAAAGACACTTATTCGATGACCCAGCCTCTCTGTCCCTGAGGGTTTGCCCAACAAGAATGAGAGCTATGTTCATCAAGAGATGTACATAAGAATTTTCAAAGCAACTGCATTCATAATAGCTCCAAGTGAGGAGCAACCCAACTATCCATCAAGAGGTGAAGAGATAAATAAATTGTGGCCTACTTATATAACCATATATCATACAGGAATGAGAATTGAAAAATAACACTTCTAGGCAACAACACTGATGAATGTCACAAACATAATGATGAGCAAAAAAAACCAGCAACAAAAAAGCACGTATTGCATGATTCCATTTGTATAAAATACAAAAGCAGGTGAAACTAGCTTAGGCATTGGAAGTCAGAACAGTGGGTACCATTTGGGTGGGTGGTGGGGGTGGGCATAGGGTTTAGAATGTTCTGCTGGTTACAAAAAGGTTGTTCAGTTTGTGAAAATTTTTTGAATCCTGCACTTACGAATGTACATTTTTCTGTACCATGTTATACTTCAATAAATGCTTTTCTTTACAATGTTGGGTCCCTCATTCCCATCTGCTGGTGAATCTGGTCCCTACAGCCATTAATATCAAGAAGTGACCTCTCCCTGCATTGTCCAGTTTGATAAGCTCTGCAGCTTGACCACTAATTTCCCCACCAAATGTGAACTCTCTTGATAGTGCTTTGATTTTCTCCTGGCTGAAAGCCATCACAGACCCAGCCTTTGGAACCAACCTCTTCAGCCTTTGTTAGTTGCCTTCATAGCAGTAAATCCTTCATTAGTATTTCTAGCAGGCCAATAATTAACACATGCCCGTGCACTCAAAGCAGCTCTTAGACTTTAGCTTACTTCCCTTTATAATATTTCAGGGGAAAGATTTATATTGAATTCTGGGATTCCAACAGTGCCAAGCAGTGTCTGATAAGCCCTAATTGGGGATGGGGGTGGGGTGGGGCAGAGTGATACCTCTTGCACAGATATGAAAACTGATTCTCAGTGTGAACTTCCACCTGCCCCAAAGATGCCATTTGTTTTCTGAGACAAAGGGCTGCTTACATGACAGAGAAGGCTAAGGTGTCCTCTGACAGATGATAACTGAAGCCACCAGAGGCAGAGAATGGCAGCATGGGAATGAGAACCTGGGTCTCGAGTTCACACTCGCTCTCTTTGCAGCATCCCCAGGGCCTCTCCTGAGAATGAAGGGCACTGTGGATAATGAAGGTGTCATTGCCCTGACACAGTACATGGCCCCTCTCACCTGCTCCAGGTAACCTCACTCTGGGGAAGGCCTTTCTCCTTTTGGACATTTTCCTGCATATTAAGGAGAGAAGACAAACCACAGATCAAATTATGCTTTAATTATCATGCTTTACAAAAACATGAGAAAAATGGTGGGAGGCTGAATGAGGAACTTCAACATGGTGGCCTAGTCTGGCATCCTCTGCCCTTCTTAGAATCTTTTCGTGGAAGTTTCAGCCCTTTCCCAGTCCAGTCCTTTCTGAATCAACTTAAAACAAAGCCTTCATGCTGTTACCCCTGCTCTAAATCTTCAGTGGTTCTCTATCTTCTCACTTATGAGCATCCTATTCCACAAACATTTAGTGATGCCCAAGATGAGTAACTGCCTTCAGTGATCCCTGATGTGCCACGAAGGAATTCCTCACTTCTCAACCCTCACTCACTCCCTCCCACTCCTCCCACCTTCCTGCCCTGAATCAATCCCCCACAGCCTAGCTCCAAACACCAGCTGTGGCCTGAGCAGGGAAGGGCAGAGACTGCAGAGGAAATGACCTTTTGATTAGTGCAGCCTGTGCTCTGCAAGTGTTTGCTCACCCTGTGCTTCATACTGCTCTTCTAGACAACTGTCTACCATGGAGTTTCAACTACCATCATGACAGGTCTTCACCATGCTGCCCTTGATTTTCTTTTTTTTAAATTATAAAACTGTTGCATTTATCCTTGTTAAATTTCCTCTTGCTGCCTTTATATATCCGGACCTGCTGCGATTTGGAGTGTTGAGCCTGCCCTCTGGCGCACAGCCCACCTTGGCAGCTTTGATCCATGTGCAGCTCTGACAACCGTGTCCTCAACCAGGCCACTGATAAGGAAGGGATAAAGGGAATCTAGATGCATCTGGATTCTAGGCACTGTGCTAGATGTGGGGCAAAGAGATGCAGGTGAAACACAGTCCTTCAACTTCCGTGTGCTCAGCTGAACATATGAACAACAAGGGAATGCTCCAGATGACTAGCTGGCTATGTGCCAAGTGCTATGAGAACCCACGTGAAGGCCCCTAACTGTGCTTGGGAAGAGTGAGCAAGCCATAGAGGAAAGTGATATTTAAGGTTTGCACAAGGCAATAATAAAAATTCTAAGAATATAAAAGCTTATCGTAGGCATATGCTATGACCCAGCAAGTCTACCTATCAGAGTACACATCCAACAGAGAAGTGATCACAGGTCCACCAAAAGGCACGTGCAAGAACTTTCATGGCAGTGCTCTTCATGCCAAAACCTCCCAAACACCCAGCAACAGGGGAATGGAGAAGTCTCACAATGAAATGAACAAGCTACAACTACACCCAATGTGGGTGAATCTCACATGTAATTTGAGCAAGACAGATGCAAAAGATTGTGTTTTATGTAATTCTACTTATTTGAAGTATAAAAGCAGGCAAAACTAATCTGTGGTGTACCTCTACAGTGGTCAGTATAGGGGAGGGGCAGTGACCTGATGGGGAGATAGGAGGCTTTGAGCTTTGTCATGTTCATCTTGTTAATCTTGGTGTGTGTTATATGGGTGTACTCAGTTTGTAAAACTACATAATGCTGTATACTTAGGATATGTTCAGCTTTCTGTGTGTATAGTAGACTTCAATAAAAAGAAAATATTGAGTATGGCTGTTTAGACAGCTACACAGCTATCTAGTAAGTATTTTATTCCAAAACACATTTCAATTCTTTCTCTACCATTAGGCCATGAGCTACATTACCTGCCTTATTTATCTCTATGCTCTCCCACATAACAGACACTTGATAAATCTTCAAGAAGCCAAGATATGGTAGGTGATCTTCCCACACACTAACCTTTCTGGATACAGTTGTTTTGCCATCACATGTCCTATCTTAACGATTAAGTTATTTATTTCTAAATGATTTCAGAAAGGTCCAAGATCTAATCAAACAAGGAATTGCTATAATAATGATCCATTCATGCATTCTAGAACTCAGTCTTTCCCTGTTGCTTTTTTTCTAATCCACATAATTTTCTATTATTCATGTTGGAGAGAAATATGTCACAGTCCTTTGCATCATGTAGCACCCAACACTGTGGATCAGTCTCATTCTCCCAGTTTTCTCAAAGGCCATCTACATTCAATTATTTTCCTAATATAATTATCGATGCCAGAAGACACAATTCACTCAGCTCTGGCATCTCAGCTCGTTTGAAGAAACTAATGTTCTCTCACTATTTCCTTGGCTGTTTGTTCATCTTTACAGGCGAAAGCCAAGTGCCAGGCAGGGTTGGAGCAGTTCTGTACTCTCTGCATCTGGTTAACAGTTTTCTTGCTTGTTTGCAGCTTCCAGAGCTCCTCCCATCTTCTCAAACATTTCACAGCCCTCTACACTCTTCTGTGCCTCTGAGAACAGTCTTTTGTTCACTAACAGGAGGAATCTGCAGCCTCATCAGCTCTAAACCAACCTCCCACTACACTGTGGGCAAAGTCCTCCTTTGGAAGGCCATAGAAAGAAGGGGAATGAAGAGGGCCTGGAGGGGAGGGGACATGGAGGTGATTGCACCAGATGGGGACAGGCAGGGGGGACAGTACACAGAGTACAGAACAGGGCAATGGATCTGCAGGGGCAGCACAGCCTCCTGGCTGTGTGACCTTGGACCTATCTGGGCCCCATGACCTTATAGAGTGAAGGAGCTGCACTAGAGGATTCTGAGTCCTTTCCAGCTCTAAACATCCCAAACCTAATTATTACCCTAAGCATCTATTATGTTGAACAAACATGTACTGACCCTTGTCTCTGGAGGTAGCAAAATATTGAGAGTCTTTTTCTTCCTTTCTTCTGCATTTTGCAAATAGTTTGTACTAAGTTTCTACTACTAATAGTGTATGTATGTGTATGTTCACAAAACCAAAATGTCTATGATTCTAGAAGGAAAATGAAAAAGTTTTTTTTTTTTTTTTTAAGAGAGGAAAATCAGATAAATTTTAAATTTTAAAAGTAGAAGCAGGGGAGAAAGAAAGGCCCATGTGGAGGCCAAAAATCCACCTAGAGCAGAGGAAACCCTGCAGGGACAGCATTCAATTTGGGGTTTCCCTCCTCCAGGGTGAAAAGTCTTTGTAAACTCTTCTGGCGTCATCTGCTGGTCATCCCAGAAGCAACAGCTTAATGTGGTTTGAAAGAGGGCTTTGAAGTGAATTTGGAAACCATCGGTAGGGTCATATTCAGGGTAAAGATCATATTCTATTTACAGGTAAATCTCACTCCAATCGCACCTCCAGAATTCACTTTTGATTTGGCGTTGCAGTGATGGTTGTAACACGGACACCTTAGTCCCTTCTGTGTGTTCACCCGATAACTATGCACAGCCCCTCGTGCCAAGAAAGGCCGATCCTCTGGCTCCCTCCCAGCTAGGTTTGGGCACCACTAGAGAGGGAGACACTCTGAGGAAATCCGCTCCCAGCCCGCACCATCTTTGAACGGTGTGGGTTTCGTCTTCCTCTGTCTCTGTCCCCTGGGTTTCCATAAACCTTCAACTCGGCCTTTTGAATAATTCATTGTTTCAAGCATTTCCTCACGGGCCCAGCAACTCAAAGTCCTGGAGAGTCCTCTCATTTATCTTCCACCCAACATTAGCCCTGCTTTTCCATGGAAGCTCCTCCAAGAAAATTGGTCCCTCACTCCCTGTGGGTCCGAGCTGTGGGTCATGTGGTCCAGCTGGTTTCTCTCCCTCTTCACAACCTGACCCTTCCCACAGAGGCTGCCCAGCAAAGGCCCCTTGGCTTCTGAAACTGGTCTTTAGGTGCAGGACAGTATGTATATCCAGCAAGACTTGTTTAAAGCACCGTCTTGTAGATATTGAAGGAAAAACATTTTCCTTCTAACACTTTTCATTTCAATCTAAAAGGCACCTCTCCAAATATGTCTTAAAAATAGCCCTAGCCAGACTCCTTGGACAGATGCAGCCACTCATCTATACAGCTGTGACACTGTGATATAATAAGAAATACATATTTGATCTTCATCCCCAGTTCCTGGCACAGAGCTCCTATAACTGTCATTTCCTGAGTGATAGGGGTGAGAGGAGCATCTTTTTATTATATTTGGTTTGTTCCCAGTTTCTGGCATGGGGTTCAAAGAGCTTCCAGGTTGGTGAATTCACTCACATTCGGGGAGAGTTGTGTACCCCAAACTCCATGAGAACTCCTGTACTTGGAATCCTTCCAGACCTGCCCTATGTACCTCTTCATCTGGCTGTTCATTTATATCCTTTATAATCAACCAGAAATAGTAAGTATAAAATATTTTTAATAAATAACTTAGATAAATAAAAGGTACCTCTCAAATCTTTCTGGACTTCATCAAGTTCTTCACATGGTGTTTATTAGTAAAGAGTAATGAAAGGGTCCATCTGTCTCAAGGCAAAGAAGCACTCGGGAACCCCTGATTGGTCATGCCAGGGAGGGAAGGGCTCCCATATTTGGAAAGCAACAGGAATGCACCTCCCCCTGCAGCTCCTACATAGCTGGGCAGGCCCAGGAGTGTGTGCAGGAGGTGTGCAAGACGACAGTGCGCCCGTGGCTGCAGAGGTGCACCGTACTCCCAGAGAAATCCCAAGGTATGCGGGGGGCAGAGTTTGCGTGTGCATTCCATTTTTGTGGCCAGGGTTGTTCATTTTTAATCAGACTGTAAACCATGCAATGATTTCTTTACTCTCACCTCCTGGGATGGGTCCCACGTCTGGGGACACTTGTGAGAATGTTCAGACATCACTGGTGTTCTTGCCTATGTTTTGGTCCTACAATAAAATGCTAGTTTAGGGTTGGCTGGTTGGGATTTTCTTTTGCTTTTAAGTCCTTGCCTCTGAAGACTAATTTCTTTCTCAAGATCACTATGCTTTTATTTTTTAATTTGATGCATCCATAATTTATATTATTACTGTTATTTAAGATTTCTCCTACCAAGGGGTATGGGCTGATGACATGGGTGTGGCCCCTGTTTAGGAGATAAATGAATGTTTGCTTCATGCTTGGATCTCTTTGGAAAAAGTTCATCTTAGCTCACTGTGATTGGGGGAAAGTGAGGGGTGGATACTGGAAGCCTGGGTGCTCAGGCTGCTGCCTGGCACACTTGTACCCACCCTGGGGCAGTGACTAGGTGATGCCTGCAAGTAAAGAGAAGTCAGCAGAGGTCTCTTTGCAAGAGTCCAGAGGAACCTGGGTGTGCACTTAGGTTGCATTTTGCCTCTTTTTCTGTATAAGAACCAGTGTCACACTAGAGTTGAACATTTTAACAGAGAAGTACTAATCACTTTTAGGAATACTGCAGGGAGGATGTGTTAGGGCCTAAGCAAGCTAACTTTTCAACCTGCACCAGCTCTGGTACTCGTGGACACAGTAAATCTTCTTCTAGAAGATAGCTTAAGCATGCTCTGCTGTAGTAACTCTTCCTGTATCCCTGATCCACATGGACAAAGGTCCAGGTGCTGGAGTGCCTTGAACAGTTGACCTTGAGAGGTGGATTTCCACAATAGCTATTGTAAGTTCAGGAACCAGATGTGACGAACTACCAGATTGGGGGGCTTAAGGGGGAGGGATATTCCCTGAGGTCATCAACAGCCTTTCAGATGCCCTGGGGCCACCTTGACTCTCAGTGCTTCCCCAAGCCCTCTTGTCTTCCCTGTCATCTCATTTCCTCTGAAATTCCTCACAGGCCCTGCTATTCACTTAGCTTAGGGGCTATCGGAGCTGCCCTTCATGCCCAGTGAGTCCAAAGCACAAAATTCAAGCACCATCCGCTCCAGCAGCCCAGAAGGGCAGTGGGGCATGGCAAGTGGGCACATGGGAACAGCATCAGACAGAGCTGGATTCAAATCTGCCACCCACTATTGTGTGGCCTTGGGCAAATTATTTAACTTCTCTGAATCCCAGTACAACTTTTATAAAGTGGGGGTAATAATGTACCTACCCCATGTGAGAATTAATGTTAGGCAATGTCAGTGGCTGGCACGTAGTAAGTGCAATAATAAACTAGTTGAGGGGGGAGGGTGGGGTCACACTGTCCCCAGGGTAAGACTGGAAAGGATATCCATGAATAATCAAGTTGCCCTTTGCAGCTTCTGATCTGTCTGAGAAAACCAAGATCACTGTCCTGAATTGATGTAATTCCAGGCAAAAGCAAGAAACTTGGTATTGAATTAACTTAACCCTGTGCAGCCCAAGCCTGGGAAAACAATTATGTTTCCAGAAAAATGTAAAGGGTGCAAAAATGCCATTCCTCTCATAGAATCTCCTACATGCGGGAGGGCGCAGGGGAGACTGGGGACCCCACTGGGGAAGTTAACTGCTCCGGCCTTTTCTGTTGCAGATTCTGACACAATGAGAAAACATCTGGGTGGATGCTGGTTGGCCATTGTCTGTGTCCTGCTCTTCAGCCAGCTGTCCTCAGTCAAGGCAAGAGGCATTAAGCACAGAATCAAGTGGAACCGGAAGGCCTTGCCAGGTACCTCCCAGGTCACGGAGGTCCACACTGCAGAGATCCGCCCAGGGGCCTTCATCAAGCAAGGCCGAAAGCTGGATATCGACTTCGGAGCTGAGGGCAATAGGTACTACGAGGCCAACTATTGGCAGTTCCCTGATGGGATCCATTACAATGGCTGCTCTGAGGCCAACGTCACCAAGGAGAAGTTTGTCACCAGCTGCATCAATGCCACCCAGGCGGTGAACCAGGAGGAACTGTCCCACGAGAAACAGGACAACAAGCTTTACCAGCGGGTCCTGTGGCGGCTGATCAGGGAGCTCTGCTCCATAAAGCAGTGTGATTTTTGGTTGGAAAGGGGAGCAGGACTTCAGGTCACTCTGGACCAGCCCATGATGCTCTGCCTGCTGGTTTTCATCTGGTTTATTGTGAAGTAAGCTTGCAAGCAGGCTGGTAGCCACAGAGATGAGTGGGTAAGCAAACCATGAGGGAGTTATCCCGGTTCTTCTCCCCAAGCCCCAAACCCCCACATGTTCTGAAGGTACCAAAGAGCAGTGATTGATTCTTCAGCACTTCAAATAACACTCCCAAGTATTCACTCAGGTTCTTGTTTGTATTTGATAAATGTGTGGGCATCAATTCTCTCCAGGCTCTACATGAGGGTGGCTTGTTCATCACTGCATTCTCAGCTCCAGTGGAGCATCTGGCACACCATATCATGCAATAAATATTTGGTAAGCAGATAAAAGAATGCACCAGGGACTGTGCCAAGCACTCCACAATACTTCCCAACAACTCTTAGAGGTTGGTGTTATTCCCATTGTATAGATGAGGAAACTGAAGCTCCAAGAAGTAAAGTAGTAAAGTAGCTAGAAAGTGTCATAACCATAATTCAACCCTGGCTTGTCTAACCCCAGATTTGCTGCTCTGTACAGTCCCACTTTTGGAAATATGAAAAGACTGATGCTGATGGCCATGTATTTGATACCTTATTATATGGAAGTTGATTAATTAGTCTAATTAAAGTAAGATATAATAAAGGAATTAAACTAAAATAGAAACAAAAGCTAGACAAAAGCCCATATTTCCTTGTAAGCCCATATTTCCTTTCCTTGAAGTACTGCCAAGCTGACTCTCAGAGTAGACTAGATCTACTCGCAGGATGTGCCTATGGCACAAATATGTTCTTTCTTAAGAAGGATAAGTACTTTCTATTCTCATCTCTGAAATAGTCCATGTGTTTAAGAAACTATTTCTAAATAGCATGTTTGCTTTCTAATGTTCCCCCAACCCTGTGTGCATGTTTTTAGGTACATGCATATGAGCATCTTTAAATATACTCCCTTTATACAGGTACTCGATAAAATCTCTAGCCGTTCTTTTACTGCCACTTTGGCAAGGAGCCATCATTTCTGTGAATCACTTACAGCTTCAAAAAAACAATGCCTTGACAGAAAGGTTAAAAAGAAACTATGTCTTTAGGAAGAACAAGAATTCATGCATGCCACAATCAAGAGCAGATACACCTCTTCTTATCATTAGTTAAACTATGTATATATAACAAAATATGAATACAGTTTAAATAAGAATAATGAATCTAATGCTCTAAAAGATGCCCCACAGGCCCTCTGGGAGTATGCTCAGAGACCACCCCCAAGAGTTGTTGAACCGTATTCGGAGATAAAAGTTGCTGAATATTATCAGTCGTCTGTAAGGGTGAAAAAATGCGCCTTGTCAGACAATCTATCCTAAGTAGTTTAAAACGTGAGTGTTGACAATGGTACCTCATGTTCTGAGCCTCCACTGCTAATCAGTGTTCTTTGCAAGGATACATTTGGAAGGTTTTAACATAGAAAACGGGTGGAGGACTTGGGGGCCAGGCAGCCCAGTGGAGCACCTCCCCCAGGGTGTACGGGGACCTGCCGCACACTCCTGACAGCACATGAGGAACGCCCACCTCCGTGGCTCTCGTGCTGCTAGCACGGTGCTCACCTTCCACAGTCCTGCTGAGTTCTAGATCAGAGGCCAAGACTAAAGTCCAGAACACATACAGGTTATTTCCTACATGTCAATTTTTTAATAATAACAATAGCAATAAAAACAGAAAGAACAAGTACTTATAGGCTGATGTTGACATTTCAAGTCCCGGCTCTCCTGAGTTTAATTACAAGGGCACACACAGCCTCATAAGCAAAATGACTTCATTACTTATGTGAAAACACTCAGGCCATGATGTAGTACATTTTCTATAATTCCTGTCTTTTCTCATTTCATTAATAGTTCCAGAAACCAGATTTAAGTGGGCATATAGTGAATTGGTATATAGTGATTCAAATGCAAAATTTATTTAAGGAACTTTTAATTGACTCCGTATGTGTTTGAACATCCTTGTTCATGTTTATGAATTATGAGATCAAGTCAAGGCTTTGTGAGTCTAGTTTTCACTTTAGCAAAGGGTTGTCAGGTGCCTACTATGGACAAGACTATGAAGGATTTCTGAATTATTCTTGATAGAGTCATTTTAAATGTGAATAATTTCACCAACCACTGATTTCTTGTCCTTTCTGAGCATTCATTTTTTTAATGTAAGTTTATTGTAAAAGTGACACTAAAATTACAACAGAAATCCAAAACAAAACATTGCCCACAGTCCCAGCATCTGATTGTCAGTGTTCTCATTTTGCCCTATAACCTCCTAGTCCTTACCATTTGCATATACAAATGTACATATTTGCAATAATAATGTAAGTGAGCTTGTATATTCTAAATTTTTGCTCAACTTTATGCTTTTTTCATTTTCTATGATTTGGGGTTTCTTCCCTCCCCCTCTGCCTTCCCCAACCCACCCTCCTTCCTGCCTGAGATGTAGCCTCCACGCTTTCCTTGTGCTCAGATATGTAGGACAGAGTTTTTTGTTTGATTACTCCTTTTAAAAATACTGTAATCATACACCCCACATTTAATGCTCTGCAATTTGCCTCTCTAACGCTGCATCATGACCCTTGCTCCAGTGCAACAGCTACCTAGTTAGTTAACCTGTCCTTTTAGAATGCTACATAATATTCCATACCATGGAATAGACCAGGATTGATTTAATCATTTCCTTGTTGACAGACCTTCAGTTTGTTTCCAGTTTTTCACCACTGCAAACAATAAACATCCTTGTACAGACAACTTTGTAGTCTGTTACTTTTATTTCCATGGAATAGATTTACACGTGAAAATTTCCGGAACAAAGCTGTGTGTAATTTAAATTTTTCTAGACATGACTAGATTATGTTCCTGCATAGCTGGAGCAATTCGCATTCCCCCTGCCATGTATGGTGCTAACATGTAAGAGTTTCATTTAAGTAAGAGCAACTGCCTTTTCCACAAATGGTGCTTGAGCATCTTCTCTACTTTGCACACGACACACCTAAAGCTTCCCAACTAATTTCTGACCATAGAGACCATTTGAAAATTCTAAAGCTGTTAGCAATTTCCATCCTACACCTGGTCCTCGGCCCAAAACATCTGGAAAGCAGGCGGAACGTGTGCAGGTTTCCGGCTCAGAGAGTGGTATGCTTGCACAACTCCACACTCCCCAACAGTCAGGGGAGGCATAGTGTGATGTTTCGTCGTGGCCTTTTTATTAATTTGCAGTAAAATAAGAAATGCAAGTATCTGCATTCCAGCAAGAATGCTCTCTAGGTCATAAAAATCAGAAGAAGCAGGAATCAAGCACACAGTGTAAATAGCCCACACTACTCCTTTCCTCTGAGTTGTCTGGGCAGACAATCAGCGTCCCCCTGGAGCCCCTCACACGCCACCTGGCTTAGGATGTGACTGGCAATATTCAGAAACCCCACCCTCTGGTCCTAACGAGGTGTGTCCCAGGTAGTGCCATGAGTTTGTCTTGAGCTGCCCACACTCCCTACCTCAAGCTTTCTGATAACAAGTGACTGGCTTTGGGCAGTGGCCCAAAGTGGACCCTTGGCCTTACTTTGCATCTTCGGTTTGGTCACATCTTTCATCTCTACCTTTTCTTCATGTGCTGTATATGGCTGGACAGGGATGCCCTAAGATGCCGATGTGTTGCTCTGTGGCACATTCTGGAGTCTGCCAGGGTCTCACCTGAAATGCTGACAGTGGGGCCTACGTGCCCACATGCAGGCAGTGGTAACACATGTGCAGACCATACATGCCAGGTGACTAATCAAGAAGACTTACACAGATGTGGCATCATGACAAGTTTCAGTTTCCCCAGTTGAAAATTCAGGTGCTGCTCAGTTGAAGAGCAGACCTCTGACAAGCCCAGCTCAGGACAGCACCTGTGTGTTCACATTTTCTGCCCCAAGGCCATGCAGTCAGACACAGCACAGGGCTCGTTCTTCTCTTATCCTCGCTGCTGGTAGGAGACCCCGTTTCAGTTGGGCACCCAGCTTCCCTGGTGGAAGAGAAGGGAGCCACACTTCCATGCTACTGGGAACAACAGACACCTGCAAAATGGAAATAAGGTGCTATGTTTTTGAGACATCTCTTAGCCCATCCCATCAAAAGCCTGCTCCAGAAAAACAGACTCAACTGCTTCCCTTGGCAAATGGGAGCCTTCCCCTGGGCCCATGAGAGGCCTCAGACTGACCACCCCACTTCCAAAAGGACCTTCCTGGCAGCTGCACCCAGGCCAGAGCTGACCCCCCAAAAAAGCTTATCCTCCAATACCTAAGTGTCACTACATCTCCAAGATGCTTCCCTCTATCTGGTCTGAATTTCTTATCTCCATTCATCCACCCTCCCCCTGGTCTTCCCTTGGAATTCCCAAATCTTTCTGTGGGAAAACACTGCCGTCTTAAACAATACAAATTGTTTTAACTCCAATAGGCTTGGCCTTAAATTATACAAAGAAGTTGGCAGAAAGCCAGAAAGGAACTCAAGGAAGCTGGAAACAGGTCAGGGCCAGAGGACCTAACACAGCTGGTCTCCCTGGATAGATGGAGGTGGGTGAGGGTGAGAGGTTTGGGGGGTTGGGGGGACTGCTAGGAGAAGACCATTGCCAACTAAAAATTGTCACTTGCTATCTGCCTCTACAAGGATTAAGTCACTAGCCACTGCAGTTGCTGACCTTCAACACACCCTGAAAGGAGTTCAGGGCGGAGATCAGGAATGAGGCACTCTGTGCTCTGGGAGAAACTGGCAGAACAGGCCTTCAGATAGTTAGATATCTTCAGGAGAAGATTTTATGAGCCCAAATTCTTCCATCTCCTCATATCTAGAAAAGAACTAAAATCACTGAAGTGACATCTGCTTCTCGTGACTAACAGCAAACTTCTGCCAAAATGTGTGCTTGATTGCACGTACCCCCTTCACCAAAATCACAAGTATACTGACCCTCCCCCACTCCCTCTTTGGAGCAGTTCCTCAGAGCTCTCTGAGATGCTATCTCCTGGGCTATAGTCCTCATTTTGCCCCAAATAAAACTTAACTCACAGCTCTCACATTGTACTTTTTTTTTCAGTCGACACCATCCATGGGAAGAATTACTCACTCAGGCTCATCAGAGGTGACATCAGCATCCAACAGGGCTTTGGGCTCAAGAAACAAGGTTCAACACCAAGGAGAGAGATGTTCAAGGACTAAGCAGAGGGAAGGGTCCAGGGTAAGGTCCTGGTTAGGCAGGACCCATATCAGTCGTGTTCTCCTTGAACACTTGAATTTCTCCTTGAATTTCCAAATCCATAATTCAGGTTTCTAATTTTTTTAACTGGCTGTTTTGACTCAAGTTTACTTAGCAATCAAGAACAAAATGAAGGACCTTATAGCATCTGTAATATTGTGGTTTATAAGAAATATATTGTTAAAAGATAAACTGAGGTATGTTAAAATTTTTGAGTTTATTTGAGCAAAAATCATTTTGAATCAAGCAGTATCCAATCTAGCAGATAGAGAGGAGCTCCAAAGATCTGTACAATATGGAAGACGTTTATTTACAGAAGGGGGTGGGAAAAGGAAGTTACTAGCAAAGAGTGGATTGTTTGTGGCAAGGTCACCTTCCTTTAGGGGATAGCAGGGGTCTAACAGGCAGATTACCTTACTAGTGCTGACCAGGTAATTCCAGACTGACTGGTTTAAGAGTCCACTCCTAGGAGAGGTTGAAATTGTAATTAATTTAGGTACTAAGTCTCAATTTGGTGACATTGGCTTAGTACAGGTGACTCCATTTGGGGCCTGCTGCCTTTTTTGTATCAGTATATTTGGTCATATTCTGGTCATTCAGATGACCAAATCCATTTCTCATATATATTTGGTCTTCATCCATGGTTCCTGGTTCACAGTTGCCCAAACCATTGGAATTGCCTAAGGGGTTAGAACAATGGGATTAGAACAATTTTGTCATAATACTAGGTCTCTTTCCTCAGTTCCTGAAATCACTTCAAAGCCATAAAGGTGAAATGGGTGTCTTGTTATTAATGACAAGCCCCTTTCCACAACTACTGGATTTATGTTAATGTAGTGACTTTTGGAAAGCACCTAAGAATGGGGGCTGGTTGCCAGGGGAACTAACTTTGAATTGAGGTTTGGAACTTTCAGTCCCAGCCCCTAATTTCTGGGGAAGGGAGGGGCCTGGATGTTGAATCAATTACCAAGTGTCAGTGATTTAATCAACCTTCCCTATGTAATGAATTCTCCATAAAAACCTCAAAGGATGGGTTTGGAGCTTCCTTGTTGGTGAACATGTGGAGACTTAAGGAGCATGGTTGCACTCAGAGAGGACATGAAAGCTCTGCACTCTTTCCCCATCCCTTGCCTTGCCCTCTCTTCCATCTGGCTGTTCTTGAGTCATATTGTTTTGTAATAAACTGGTAATCTAGTAAGTAAAATGTTTCTCCGAGTTCTGTGAGCCACTTAGGTAAATTAATCGAGCCCAAGGAGGGGGTCGTTGGAACCTCAGATCTATTGCCTCAGGTCAGTTAGAAGCATAAATGACAGCCTGGACTTCGGATTGGTATCTGAAATGAGGGTGGGGAGCAGGCAGTCTTGTAGGACTGAACCCTTAACTTGTGGGATCTGACTCTATCTCCAGGCAGATACTGTCAGAAATGAGTTGAATTATGTATGGCACCCAGTTGGTGTCAGAGAATTGCTTGGATGTGTGGGGAAATCTGCCCACCCACAAAAACACACACTGGAATTGGTTCCAGAACCCCTTTAGAATCTCATAAAAGTCATTTATCCCTCCTCATGCCTAAACCAAACAACATCATCACCTGTCCCCCTGGAGAAAAAAGTAAAGGCGAGCAGGAGGTAAAGGGTTGGTGGATTTCCCTCAGATTTTGGCCCACATGGCATAGCCAAAGTGGAGAGGGCCCCCACCCACCCAAAGTTAAAGGGCTTTTCTGGGCTTATTGTCACAAGAGCAGATTCTAAAAAGTTCCTTCGGGAATTTCAAACGTAGTGTGGTCTGCGAAACTGCCCCTTCTCAGCTAAGAGGAGACTGACCTGTGCAGATGGAAGTTTCCATAAGTCCAGCTGCCAGACTCTCAGGGCAGGACCTGAGCCTGTCTGTGGGGTCCCCACATCTATATTTCAAGGCCACTGGCCCTCTGCCTTAGCAGATGGCTTTTACTTAGAGTTACAGATAATTTTCCTCTGGGCACTAGCTCAGCTCCTAACTTATGTTTAACATTTTAGCTAATGTCCTTCTTTGCTTTATCTTGGACATTTTGTGGTTTCATCCATGCCTTCATTCAACAAACATTTGTTGAGTTCCTACTATGTGTCAGTCTACTCTGTGCTGGAGCTATAATGGTGAGCAAGTAAGGCAATATCCCTGCTTTTGGGGTCTTTACTTTCTGGTGGCATAAGCACATACACATATAACCACAGATAAACTGCTATACCAGCTCTCTGGGAGTTGGGGGGAGCACTGGTTTGTACCATTTACCAATAGTGACCTCGTGTTCTGTGCCCAGGTCTTAATTTATAAAGGTGATGAGTGACAACATGGAGAGGTCAATGTCATGGATCACATTTTCCCTAGAAATGAGAGGCATGGCTTGTCACCACCACAGGGTCACAGAATGAATGCCAGACTTTGGTCAGGAAGCAGAAGCAGGAGAGAGGGGAGAGCCTAGGTCAGAAGCTTTTACTGGGGTTTCCTTGGGAAGGGCAAGGCAGGGTAAACAGTTTAGGACTGGCTAGCTTGAATAATTTCAGTGGACTTTGGGCTATAGCGGAGCTCTCTAGTTTTTTTGGTACCCTGCCCTTTAAAGCACAGGACTGATAGAGATCAGCTTCCACTGCTCTCAGCTGAGCCTTTTGCTATCTCTAACAACTAGCTGGCCCTGGGAGGGCAGTCTCTCTCCAGCCAGAGAAGTATTTTTATGATGTCAAAACCTCACAATATAGAGAAATTTTTTAAAACATGATTAATACACCGGGCTAGTCTCAAGTTACCAGCTGACTGCAGAGCTGGAAGAGATGTGCACAGTCGTGTGTGACTGGCTCCAGCACAACTAATTTAACTGTTTACTTTGTAACCTTTACACATATTAATTCACTCCATACGCCATTTTATAGCCCTCTAAAATCAGGGCTGAAGTCATTTCAAGTTGAGGGCTGTAGATGATTGAAGATTGCCCTCTAGATCTCTCTCCCCACGTGCAGATTGACACCCAGTGGTGCATGGGCTTGGGAAGAGCCAGGCCAGAGCAGAAGAGAGATGGCACATGGGCCTCCATTGGAGTTCAGGATCAGTTAGAAATAAATCTCTATTGACTCTCTATCACATGCTTGACCATCCCTGGGGCTCTGCAGATACCACAATGAATGAATCACCACTGCTGCCTTCAGGTCTCAGTCTGATGGGGAAGTGGATAATGACTGAGCAGTGTGGGAAAGTGGTGTGCTACGCATGGGCACTAGCAAGAAATGTTTCCAGAGAGGGCAAGTCTGAAAAGATGGATGAGAATACCGAGGTGAAGAAGATAGGAAAGAGGCAGGATTATTGCAAAAACCAAAACCAAAAACACCATGGTACATTCAAGGAGCTGCAAGTTGTTCAGTCCAGCAGGGATGTGGGGGCATATGGTGGAGAGTGATGCCATGAGGCTAGAAACCAAGAAGGGCAAGACCAACAAAGTTCCTTCATTCTGCTGGTCCTACAGGGCAGCACTTCTCAAGCTTTACAGGGGCTCTTGGTTAAATGCAGACTCTGCTTCAGCAGGTTTGGGGTGGGTGGGCTCAAGATTCTGCAGCTCTGTCAGCTCCCAGTGATGCAACACCACTGGTTCATGGACCACGCTTTGAGGAGAGTGTAGGTAAGGGGGAGCACTGAAGGGTGTTAGGAATACTGTATCAGGCTTGAATACTGTATCAGGCTTGCATTTAGAAAGATGGCTCTAGGGACTTCCCTGGTAATCCAGTGGTTAAGAATCCATCTTGCAATGAAGGGGACGCTGGTTCGATCCCTGGTTGGGGAACTAAGATCCCAGTTGTCGCGGGGCAACTAAGCCCACACCACAGCTAGACAGAAGCCCGCGCACTGCAATGAAGAGCCTGCATGCTGCAGCGAAAGATCCCGCGTACCACAACTAAGATCCGACACAGCCAAATAAATAAATAAATATTAAAAAAAAAAAAAAAAAGAAAGAAAGATGGCTCTAGTTGCTGGGCAGGGAATGGGCTTCGGGCAGCCAGGGCTGCAAAAGGAAGACGGTTAAGCCTGGCACATGGTGAGTTTGAGGTGTTCCATTTGGATCCTGCCTGTCCTCCCTTGTCTGACTCCCTTGTCCTCACCGCCTTCCTCACATGTTTCTCCTCCCAAGGGGGATGCTGGAGCCCTCAGAAATGCTCTCTGGGACATCTTCTCATGTCTGGGATGCCAGTCTGAACAGATTACTCAGCTTTACAGATTCAGGCAAATGTGTGCTTAATGTCACTTGGTCCTATTACACAACAGAGTCAGTTCATTTAGGGGCAGAATTTATTTCACTAGCTTTATAAATGGCTGTCCCCAGAGTATATATTCAAGACCCAAAGTGTGGTCATTTATGTTTTCTAATTAAACTTTACTGAATTTTATGGGGGAAACCTGTGCTATAATGAGATTCCCCAAAATCTTAGGATATATTACTTTGGAATGTTCACAGTCACAGTGGTGGGGAAATATCATAGGCTCAAAGGGGCCAGGGAGGCTGCTATGGGGCTTAAAGGAGAGCAAATTATCTGCTCCTGGGGACATTAGAAATGAGATTTAGGTAGAGTCCATTAGAAAGTAAGAGAATGGAGCACAGAAGGGTGCTCCTGTAAGAAATAATATGCCCAAGGGCTTAAAGGGCTAGAAAGAGGTGACAAGTGTGAACACTACAGACAGCCTGGTATAACTCTAAAATACACTGTGATTAGGGGAGAAATGAAACAGGATGATCACCAGAGAACAGAACACAACGAACCTTGTGTGCCGACCAAAAGGAGGGCAGCTAAGCTGCCAGATCACTAAACTCCACCCCACTGGCCAACCTGTTAGGAAACAAACATTTACCGAGCTGCTCTTGTGTGCTGGGCATCTGTGCCAGGCCTTGGGGATACAGTGATGGAGACCACAGTTAAGGAGCTTAGAGCAGGTCAATATTGGAGACAGACTTAAACAATGAATATGATTAATTAATTTCACATGTGATGACTGTCACGCATGAGTAAAGGGGATTTGAGTATTAAAACTGAGGGTTGACGTTTGTGCTGAGACCTGCAGAATTACGTGAGTGAGGCACATCAAAACCCATTCCTAGGGCTTCCCTGGTGGCGCAGTGGTTGAGAATCTGCCTGCCAATGCAGGGGACACGGGTTCGAGCCCTGGTCTGGGAAGATCCCACATGCCGCGGAGCAACTAGGCCTGTGAGCCACAACTACTGAACCTGCGCGTCTGGAACTTGTGCTCCGCAACAAGAGAGGCCGCGATAGTGAGAGGCCTGCGCACTGCGATGAAGAGTGGCCCCCACTTGCTGCAACTAGAGAAAGCCCTTGCACAGAAATGAAGACCCAACACAGCCAAAAAAAAAAAAAAACCCATTCCTAGCTTTCTTACCCTGCTGGTGGGAGTGAAAAATGGTTCAACCACTTTGAAAAACTGTTTGGCAGTTTCTAACAGTTCAACATATGGCCCAGCAAGCCCACTCCTAGTATACCTAGGAGAAATGAAGAGAAATGAAAACATATGTTCATAAAAAAGCTTGCATATTTCAAATGTCCATAGCAGCTCTCTTCAGAATAGCCCAAACCTAGAGAAAACTTAAATGTCCATCAACAAGTGAGTGGATAATCACATAAAAACTAGGGCAAATATTTAGAGGGAAAGATGTTCTTGTTTAGCAGAAGAATATACATCTAAGTTTAATATACATCATCTACTCATATGATGACTAGCTTCAACTTCTAATTATAGAGATCTTTCAGGAAAGAGGTGCTTTATCAGCTCATCTTGAGTGAGTATTAAAGGTAATAAAGATACAGCTATTAGCTCCAGAGTCTACTGTCTCATACAGCCCAAATTTGCAAGGCCCAAGTACCTGGAGGTGGGGAGTGAGATGTGCTATAGACTGAATGCTTGTGTCCCCCACAAAATTCATATGTCAAAATCCTAACCCCCCAATGTGATAATATTAGGAAGTGGGGCCTTTGAGAGGTGATTAGGTCATGAGGGCTTCACCCTTATAAAAGAGACCCCTGAGAACTCCCTCCTATCCTCCACCGTGTGAGGACACAGAGAGAAGACAGCTATCTAGGAACCAGGCATTGACTCTGACACCACCAGACACCAAATCTGCTAGTGCTGTTATCCTGGATTTCTCAGACTCCAGAACTCTGAGAAGGAAATTTCTGTTGTTTATAAACCACCCAGTCTGTGGTACTTGTTTTAGCAGCCCAAACTGACTAAGACAAGAAGCAACAGAATCTCTGGGCTTGCGGGGGAGTGTTGGTCTGCTACGCAATTTCTATGCCAGCAAAGATTCTCTGTCTATGTCTCAGAGTTCCTAGATTTGGGGTGCTTATCCTGATGGCTTCCTACATGAGATCATCCATCTGTACTTGACCCTACCTCAGGCATGGAATTTTCCCCAGTTGCACTCCACCCATTTGTGTCTATCACTTCAAAACTAGCAACACTGTGAATCCACAAAGATCTCCTGTATCCCACTGAAAAGTCCTTAACACCTCTCTACAGATCAGACCTCACTGTCTTATTTGCTGAGATTGCCTTCTGATTCCATGTATTCCCAAGCTGAATATAGATTCCTCAGGGATAAGAACTGGAATTTCTGCTTCTTTTGTATCCAACACTGCACCTAGCACAGAGCTGAGTGCATCAGCCGAATGAATGAATGAATGAATGAATGAATGAATGAATGAATGAATCATACTGTCTTGCCTGTGGAAGCCCAGTTTCTTCCCTCCTACTACTCCCACACCCACTTAGGAGATTCTATCATGTCTTAAAAGAACTCCATATACGTCTGTCAGTATCATAGCAACAATATATAAGTGGCTCAAAATTATCTGGGATGAATTTCTTTGCCTTCCCACTCACACAAAAGCCCAAGTACTCAAGAGTTTACCTGCACATGAAAAAGGCAAAGTATAAGATTGTTGAAAAGAGATATGGCAGGTTTTTGAGAATATCCTTCAGATGTATCAGAAACAATCCAGGCTGTAAACACTTCAGATTCTTCAAGGAAAGCAGAATGAAGTGATCTCTACAGCTTGTTTTGGATCTACTGTTCTTCGTTTTTGAGGGTCCTTCAAATCTATTCAAATCCCTTTGAGGGCATTTTGCCTTGCACAGAAGAAGGTCATGGCTCCTCAACAAAGTGCACAAGGTCCTTCGTAACCCGGTCGTGCCTTGTTCTCTAAGCTCCCCTTCCATAACCCAAACATGTGCTTTACAATCCAACCATATTGCCCAGCCCTCTCAAGCCCTCCCTTACCCTCTGCAGAATTCCTACTCACATCTCAGAACAATCTCAGATAAGACCTCCAGGAGACCTGTCCTCAGATTCTGGGTAAGATAACTAATCTCCTTGTCGCTTTGTGATATAATTATTTATTTACATGTGTATCTCTCATAGTGGACTGTGAGTGCCTCCAAACCCAATGATAAGTTTTGATCACCTTGCGTTCCTCTACACAGCTGCTACCCCAATCTTGTCAGACTATCTGCAGGGACTAGAACCCTCGCAATGGGGTCGTCAATGCTTCTCTACCTGTCTGATTCCTGAATTCCACTGCCCTGAATCTCTTTCTTTCCACTAAGATCTATCTCTTTGTATTGAAAGCACCAGAACTTTGACATGCTCTAAAAAACATAATATGCCCATGTTCCTCTGCTGCTGTTCAAACCCACCTCCCAAGCCAGGCTTTCCCTGATGGAAGGATCTCAACCAGATCCAACTGCCTCTAGCCCAACACTTGGTTTGAGGAGCCCCCTGCCTCCCAAGAGCCACAATACAGCATTCTGTTAGGTCTTCCTAGAGCCACAGGAGGAAACAATGTTCCAGCATCAGCCAGCAGGGGGCAGTGCAGAAACACACAAACTAGGTCCTTCCCTGAGAGTCGTCTCTCTCTGACTCTGAAGATGGCTTGAGCCATTCCTCAGTTCCCATGTCCAGATGGATTCTTCTCTTACCAATTATTCCTATTATACTAGAAAATCCTGATTCATTTCCTGGATTGTTCGGAAAGGCAGTAAACTCTGCCAGTCAGTTCTGGATATTTGAATCAAATGAGGGCCAGAACTTACAGAACTTTTTCTCAGTGTTACCAAATCTGAGTCAGCAAGATCTTTTTTTTTTTTTTTTGCCTGTCACATGCAAAAGTTTTTCTCCAGCTTGCTTGAGGTATAATTGACATATAAAATTGTAAGCTATTTAAAGGGTACATAGTGGTGACTTTTTTTTTTTAAATTTATTTATTTATTTTTGGCTGCGCTGGGGCACACAGGCTCAGTAGTTGTGGCTTACGGGCTTAGTTGCTCCACAGCGTGTGGGATCATCCCAGACCAGGGCTCGAACCCATGTCACCTGAATTGGCAGGCAGACTCTTAACCACTGCACCACCAGGGAAGTCCCCATAGTGGTGACTTGATATAAGGATTCATTGTGAAAGGATTCTCCCCATCTAGTTAATTAACACAACCATCACCTCATGTATTTATCTTTTTTTTTTTTTTTGGCGAGAACTTAAAATGTTCTTCTCTCTTAGCAAACTTCAATTGTATAATACAGTGTTATCAACTATACCCACCATGTTTTATATTAGATCCTTAGACCTTATTCATAATATAGCTGAAAATTTGTGCACTTTTACCAACCTCTCCCTAGTTCCCCCACTCCTCAGCCCCAGAAACAAATGGGTTTCTAATCCTCTCTGATGCCTTGAGTTCTAGAAAGTAGTTCTTTGTATTCTGTTAGAGCATTTGGACTTGTCTTTTAAATATGCTTTTAAATGTACCATAGATTTCTTTCTCTGATGAATAAAAAGAATTATCTAATGTTGGGAAAGTGTCAAATTCTCCACGTTTAACCATTTGCACCACAGTGCAGTTTTCTTAAGAAATCCTGTTATACGTGGATGGATCTAGAGATTATCATACTAAGTGAAGTAAGTCAGACAGAGAAAGACAAATATCGTATGATATCACTTATGTGTAAAATCTAAAAAAAATGATACAAATGAACTTATCTACAAAACAGAAACAGACTCACAGACTTAGAAAACAAACTTATGGTTACCAAAGAGGAAAGTGTGGGGGGAGGGGGGGAATAAATTAGGAGTTTGGGAATAACATATACACACTAATATATATAAAATAGATAATCAACAAGGACGTACTGTATAGCACAGGGAACTCTACTTAATACTCTGTAATAACCTATATGGGAAAAGAATCTGAAAAAGAATAGATATATGTATATGTATAATTTAATAGCTTTGCTGTACACCTGAAGCTAACACAACATTGTAAACCAATATAAAATAAAAAATTTTTTAAAATCCTGTCATCAAATCCACAGAACTTAAAATCATATTATTTTGGCTCTAAAGTCATAACTTCGAACTATTTTGACTACTGAATGTGTTGCTGAGATCATGTAAGCAAGACACTCCAAAGCATATACATGATCTTTATTGCATTATCAGTACCATAAAGAAATGCTTCTATCTCATCCTTCATTTCAAAACATATATGAGCATTTTCTTCCTGATACGTGTGCCATACCTCGGTCTTAGGGACCAAGGCACAAGTCTACTGAGGGACCTTTTATACGTACTGGTCACATAGCTAAAATGAGGCTAGTTAAACATGTAAACCAAATGCAAACCATCAATCTCTACATTTCAAAGAAATAATGTGGACATGCTGGTACAAGATGACTCCAGGGGAATTTTGGACTTTAAAAAGCATTTTGTAGATCACCAACAAGAATAAATCCGTATCGGGACTTCCCTGGTGGTCCAGTGGTAAAGAATCCGCCTTCCAATGCAGGGGATGCGGGTTCAATCCCTGGTCAGGGAACTAAGATCCCACAAGTCATGGTACAACTAAGCCCACATGCCACAGCTACTGAGCTTGTGCACCTCAGTGAGAGAGCCTGTGTGCTGCAAACTACAGAGACCACACGCTCTGGAGCCCGCGTGCCACAAGTACAGAGCCCACATGCCCTGGAGCCTGCGCACCACAATTAGAGAGAGAAAACCCACATGCCATAACTAGAGAGAAGCCCAAGAGCTGCAATGAATATCCCGCATGCTGCACCTAAGACCCGACACAGCCAAAAAAAAAAAAAAAAAGAATAAATCCGTATCTTGCCCAATGTTGCTCCAGATAACCCTGGAGTTAAGCACAGAACCTCCACAGACAAATCCAAGTTAACCCCATCCTTACTTAGTTATCAAGGCTTTCTCCATAATATGTGTTGTGTGTGAAACCTGACAAACATCACCTCACCCAGGTGATCACAGTCAACATGAACAGTGATAAATCATGTTGATAGTATGTACTACTGATATGATGTGAAGAAAATGACACTTTACCTTTGTGGTCTTCCTCCCCAAAATTCATAACTCCAGTCTAATCATGAGAAAAACACCAAGACAAACTCCATAGAGGGACATTCTACAAAATATCTGACCGGTACTCTTCAAAACTGTCAAGATCACCAAAAAAGAGGAAAAGTCTGAGAAACTGTCACAGCCAAGAGAAGCCTAAAAAACAAGACAACTAAATAATGCCTCAATATTGCTTCATTAATTGTAATAAAAGTACCATACTAATAATGTAAGATGTTAATAATAGAGGACATTGGGTATGGAGTATTGGGAACTCTCTGTACTATCTTCTCAATTTTTCTGTAAATCTAAAACTGTTCTAGACAATCAAGTCTTGAAAAATACAAGCAACAGAAAAAGAGAAAGCATTTGCAATATATAACATAACAGATGTTTACATGGAATGTAGAAATAACTTCCATAATCAATGAGGATAAGATAAACAATCCAATACAAAAATTGACAAAGGATATGAAAAGGCACACAGAAGAAATACAGTGGCCAATAAACATAAGAAAAAATGCTTAATCTCACTAACAATCACAGAAATGCACAGTACATTAAACTATCAATAAGACTTTTTCCCTCAACAGCTTAAAGGACTGATGATAGGCAGTCTTAGCAAGGATGTGAGGAAACAATGAAAATGTATTCATATAAAACTTGTGTAATTAAATATGAATTAACACGAGTGAATTTTTAAGAAAACTCAGAGAAAAAAAGGCATTTTCCCTTTGCCAGACTCTAAAGAAAAATATGACTCAAAAATGAGTGAAAAAAAAAGTGATGGGTGGATATCCAATGGCCAACAACCACATAGGAAGGTGTTCCGTCTCATTCATCATCAGGGAAATGCAAATTAAAACTACGATGAGATACCATCACATACTAGAATGACTGACTTTACTGAATGTTGATGAAGATGTAGAGCAACTAGACTGTCGGTGGAACTGGCACAACCCACTCTGGAAAACTCTTGGACTGTATCTATTCAAGCTAAACACGCACCTGTTTGAAGGCCCAGCAATTTCACTTCTTGGTAAATACACAACAGAAGTGAGGGCTATGGTCACCAAATGACAAAAATGTTCATGGAAGTTTTATTCACAGTAGTTACAAATTGGAAACAACCCAAATGTCCATGGACAGTAGAATAGCTAGGTGGTACAGCAACCAAAAAGAACTATTGCCACATACAATGTAAATGAATCTCACCGACTTATTGCTGAGAAAAAGAAGTCAGATGCAAAAAAATACATATTGTATGGTTCCACTTCTATGAAGTTCAAGGATAAGCAAAATTAATCTAAAATGATAGAAATTGGCATAGTGGCTGTGCGGGTGGGGGATGTCCCTGGGAGGAGGCTTGAGACAGACTGATGGGAGGAAAAGATGCTCTATATCTGCATCTGGGTGGTGGTTATTCAGGTAGAGACACAGATAAAAACTAATCAAGTGCACACTTAAGTTGTGTGCACTTTGCTTGTAAGTTATAAAGGAGGAAATATGTGAGTCTTTGAATATGGGATATTACTACAAAATGAGTCATTTGACTGTACTCATTGTATCATGTGGAGATCACATTTCAAAAGGAAACAGTAAAACAAAGGAATAATACATAAAATGTGGTCTATCCTTATAATGGAATATTATTTAGCCATAAAAGTGAATGAAGGGCTTCCTTGGTGGCGCAGTGGTTAAGAATCCACCTGCCAATGCAGGGGACACAGGTTCGAACCCTGGTCCGGGAAGATCCCATGTACCTTAGAGCAACTAAGCCCGTGCACCACAACTACTGAGCCTGAGCTCTAGAGCCTGCGAGCCACAACTACTGAGCCCGCATGCCACAACTGCTGAAGCCCGCGCACCTAGAGCCTGTGCTCCGCAACAACAGAAGCCACTGCAATAAGAAGCCCGTGCAACACAACGAAGAGTAGCCCCTGCTCGCCACAGCTAGAGAAAGCCAGCACGCAGCAACAAAGATCCAATACAGCCAAAAAAAAAGAAAGGGGTGGGGGAATGAAAAATGGATGAATCTTAAAAATATTATGCTAAGTGAAAGAAACCAGACACAAAAGTCCACATAACTGTATGATTCCATTTATATGAAATGTCCAGAATATGCAAATGCATAGAGACAGAAAGGAGATTAGTGATTTCCAAGGGCTGGGGGAGGGAGGAATAAGGAGTGACTGTTGGTAGGCATGGGGTTTCTTTTCAAGGTGATGAAAATGTTCTGGAATTACATAGTGGTGATGGTTGCATAGCTTCACAAATATACTATAAACCCCTGAACTTTATGTATACTTCAAAAGGATGAATTTTAAACTATGTGAATTATATCTCCAAGAAAAAACAAAAACAAAAACAGAGAAATAGCTTCAGAAATCCCAGGAAAATGGAATAAGCAGGGCACACCTCTGTCATCAGGGTCAACTTCATGGGCATGTGGACTGTGCAGCCATCAGAAAGGCCCTGTGCTTTGTTCAATGCTCTGCTGTTACTGCCTTGAAATTCTTTTTGTTTTTTTAATTTGAGATGTAATTGACATATAATACATGTGGATAATAAATGTCAGTTATAATGGTTTCAGGAGTACACCATAATGATTTGATATTTGTACCTATTGCAAAATGATCACCATAAGAAGTCTAGTTAACATCCATCACCACACATAGTTACATTTTTTTCTTCTGATGAGAACTTCTAAGATCGGCACGTTTAGTAGTCATCCATAAAAATGAGTTAAATCTTGCCATTTGAGACAACATGGATGGACCTTGAGGACATTATGCTAAGTGAAATAAGGCAGACAGAGAAAGACAAATACTTTATGATCTCACTTACATGTGGAATTAAAAAATAAAAAACAAGCTCGTGGATCAGAGAACAGATTGGTGGTTGCCAGAGGCAGGGAAGGGGGTGTGTAAAATGGGTGAGGGGGATCAAAAGGTACAAAGTTCCAGTTATAAAATAAATAAATTGTGGTAGGGAGGTGTGAATCTACTTCCTTAGCAACTTTCAAATATACAATACAGTATTATTAGCTACAGTCACTATGCTGTACATTACATTCCTAGGACTTACTCATTTAATAATTGGAAGTGTGTACATTTGAAATTTTCAATAATTTTTAACAGGGGCCCATATCATCATTTTGCACTGGGCCCTGCGAATTAAGTGGCTGGTCCTGTGTGTCAGGAAGATTTCATCCTTAAGTGGTTGAGGCTGGTGTCTGCTTTCGGAAGTGGGGGCTGGGGAGGGGGAAGACACACAGGGAAAGCGTGGGACCGCTTTTCCTTCCTCTGTTTGGGCTTGAGAACTTGGATCCCTGGACACTGGCTCCAAGGGCTGCCTTTCCATTCCCAGGGCAGCCTGAGGATAAGACTGAGGATCCAGAGGAGCTGCCTGGGTCCCTGTGCTGTCCCAGAGGACACAGCTGGGATCTGCTGGGGATGGGGAGAGGTTGCATGGGGGGCAGAGAAGGGGCTCCAATGCAGGGGGAGGGTCAGGACAGTGGCGAGGAGTCATCCCCAAACATGGGGCTCCCATCGCAGAGCATCCCATCTCCCTCAGGGTGCTATGGAGGGGGTTCCTGCAGCAGTGAGCAGGGGGACCGCCAGGTGAACCTCAAGTCCCTCCAACTGCAGATTCTATGAGGATGGAAGTACTGAGGGGCCAAGACTGAGGCATTGATTTATTTCTTCTAGTGAGTTTAAAGCTAGCAACCCAACACTGAGGAGGCTACCCAGGGAGAGGACCTGAAAGGCTCCAGGCAGTTCCTCTGCAATTAGTGTCTCCTTGTTGGGTGATGCTGCTGATGCTGATGAGGGTAAGGCCCTGGGATGGAGAAGAAGGGATAGCCCCAGAAGAACCCTGGACTGGGAATTCCCTGGTGGTCCAGTGGTTAGGACTCCTTGCTTTCACTGCCGAGGGCCTGGGTTCAATCCCTGGTTGGAGAACTAAGATCCCGAGAGGTGCAGCCAAAAAAACTGCTGTTTCTCGAGGGCAAACACAGGGCCTGGGGCACATGGCTACTGCCTTCTGCACTTGGCAGCTTAAGGAGCAGATATATGGAAAACTGCTTTTTTTGTTTGTTTTAGGTTTTAATTAAATTACACAGTCTCTTTTGTATCCACCCATCCTCTTATGCCCTTTACTTGCTTCTACTAATCCATGACAATTTTAATAAAAAGTTTAAATTTAGAGTGAAGACATACAAATCAAATTATTTAATAACGAGAGATGCTGATTATTATTTTCAAGGTTTCAAAAAGGCATTTATTGAGTGGTTAGTATGAGCCAAGCTCTGTTCCTGTGGCTTAACCCTCACAGCCTTATCAGTCAGGCAATATAATTACTCTGTTTCACAGAAGGGGAGATGGAGGCTTAGGGACTAGGTGTGATTGGTAGTGAGCAAGGGACTTAGTCCATCAGTCTGGGTTCAAAGGTCACACTTTAACCTCCACATCTCATTGCCTCCTTTTAATAAATTTTAGTATTTTAAAAATTTTCATCAACAAGGTTGGAGGATTATCTCTTGATGCTGGAGTCTTCAAGTGGAGGTCATGGCCCTGGTGTGGGGACAGGGAGGAGCAGGAGAATCCACCTAGCTCTGCATTGACACACTCTCCACCCAAAGCAGGACCAGGTGCAGATGGCATTCCTTGTCCCCGGTGCCCTGCCAAGAGGTTTGGAAAGCCTGGGGTCTACAATCATGCTTTCAGCTTATAGGTTACAGAACCAGTCCCTGTCACCACTCCCTGCTCAGTTCCCTGGTTTCCTCTCCATTTCCATTTATCACATCCTCTCAGAAAAGAGACCGATGTCTAGGGCACCTTCTTCCCTAATTTAGGCATTTCCAGTTCACATGAGTCCTCAACCAGGCCTGGCTGAAGGATGGGCTGGGCTGTCTCACTGAGAAGGGCTTGCAGCTGCTTTGAAGGAGATTCCCGCCTCCTTGAGGCATCTTCCTCAGACACTGAATGAACAGGTGGGGCTGGAGCTGCTGGGAGTCCAGGAGGATCAGCTCATCCAGATTTGTACCCAACACTTCTCCCCCTGCCCACTACAGAATGGCTAATCTATCCTGAGAATCCTGCAGACTTTAATTTACCAGTCTTCAAAGACAGGGTGTCAGTTCTAGTCTAGGTATAGACCTAAGAGAAAAGAGCTTTTCACCATGTGGGGGACATTCCTCAGATCCAAACGAGGGATCTCTGAAAGCCTTACGTAGGTAAACTCCAACACCATTTTCCTGGGGTCTTCCCTTGGAGTATGGCCAAAAGAGAGATTGTGCCAAACCCCAAATCACTCTGCTCCTCTTACCAGCAATGTGTGCCCTTGAACACGTCACTGATCCTCATGGTGTCTCTGTCTCATCTGTAAGGTGGAGATAAAGAACGGCCTCAGGGTTGGTGTGAGAATGTCAAGAGCTTAGGGAAGTACCTAGAAAATAGGAAATGCTCAACAAATATTAGTTACTACACTGCTGCTGTTACTTCTACACTCTCAATCAAATGCCATGGACATACCCATCATCTACCTTCCTTTCTCTCCTCTGGATTTCCAGAAACAGTTTTCTGGGGGTAAGGAATTGGTAGCTGACAGTAGTTCTCCATCATACTCCAAACCAGAAAACTTGGTCCTGTGAAGTTTACTCTAAAATGCATTATTAATCCACTCACTTCTCAGCACTGCCACTGTCACCACCTGGCCCAGGCTCTGCCATTATCTCACCTGGATGTCTGCAACAGCCTCCCAACTGGCACACCTGCTTCTATTCACACAAGAACAAAGATGGTCTATTACAAATATAAAATCAATTCTCTCTCCTCTCCTCTCTTCTCCCCTCCCCTCCTCCTCTTCTTCTCTTTCTTCTTCCCCTTCTCCTTCTCCTTCTTCTTCTTTCTTTCTTTCTCTCTCTCTCTCTCTCCCTTAAGACCTTTTTAAAGCTTCCCATTGTACTGAGAATAAAATTCAAACTCTTTGGCCTCAAAAGCTCTGTATCTCACTCTAGCTTCACTTGCCCCTTTACCCTGACTAACTCTGTTTCAGCCACCCAGGTCTTCCATCAACTCCTAAAACATAACGTTCTTTCCAGCCTCAGGACCTTTGTCTCTTCTTACTCCTCTCCCATTATCATGAGAGAGCTCCTTCTCAACCTTCAGGTCTCAGCCTAAGTATTAGCTCCTTTCCAGACCTTTCCAGACCATCCTGCCTAAGTGTGTTCCTTCAGGTGCATCTTTATCTCAGCTTCTTTTTCCCTTCAGAGTACCTGTAACAGTCAGCTATTGCTGTGTAACAAACCATCTCAAACTCTATAGCTTAAAACCAAAATCCTGCACTATCACTCACATCTGCAGATTGGCTGGGCTCAGCTGGGCACAGCTGTGTTCCTCAGGGGAGGGCTGTGGGTTGCTTGGGGGGACATTTCTGCTCCACACATCTCTCATCCTCCTGCTGGGACCAGACTGGTATGTTTTTCTCACTGCAATGGCAGAGGAGCAATAGAGTAAGCAGAAATGTGTGAGATCTCTTAAGATCTAGGCTCAAAACTGACACACTGTCACTTTTGTCTGAAAGATGAGATACTGAGTAATATCCTGTGAACCAAGAAGGAACTTTGAGATGAAAAACAAAGCAGGTAACTTCATAAACTGAAATTATGAAGTTTATCATGGGTAACTTACCTACAGGCAGGATCAGGCAGAGGATGATCCAGAAGCATTCATAGCTGCAATCTGCTCTACCAAAAGGGGTACAGGGGGATTTAAAGAGGCTAAAGCTAAAAATAGAATCTGACTACCAAGGGAGAAGCATGTCTGCACTGACAGGAACCAGGAGTTTTCCCTCCCCCCAGGGGTCTCATGACCATTAACCATTTGCATCAGCAAAAGGCATTCTTCGAGTTTTCATATCTGATGAAGGGAAGGGTAAAAGTTGATAGGGAACTTATCTGGCTTGGGCACATTCCTTGAGAGTAGCTGAAGCTCAGTCACAGAGAAAGGGGAGGGGGTAGGACTGCTGGCCTAAATGGAGCTGACAAAATGGAGTCTGTGTGGTTCAGTCACACCCACATTCCACTGTCCAAAGCAAGTTTTATGCTCAAGCCCAAAGTCATATTTTTGTTCCTCCCTTCTCCACTAGAATGTAAGCTCTGAGCAAGCAAGGCACTTGTCAGTTTTATGTATCTTTACCTAGAACAGTGTCAGGCATGTGACAGATGTTTTTAACCAGTCCCTTATATATTTGAATGAACTTCTCAACCAGAAGTCTATGCTGAAGTTCAAACAATTGTCCTATAAAACCATCATGACAGTTGGCTTTTCAGAAATACCTCTTGCTGGAGATGGACTTGACACAAACTTTTGCTTAAATGGAGTTCTTTATTAATCATGTGCAACTACATACTACTTGTCAGCAACTGCTTTGGATATGGCCTACGAATTACAAGAGCCACCTCAAGGTCCAGAATGGCAGAGAAAGCCCATGAAAGTGGCCCTGACCAGAACAAAGACCATGCAAGGTATTTTCCACCCTGGACATGGCAGAACCGATAAAGTTCGGAGCAGAGCCCAGCCCCAAACTCTCCTGGTCTCAAACCTGATTATCCTTTAGAAAAGGGTGTGGGAGGGGGCAGAGGCAGCTACAGGGTGAGTTACAAATGTTGATGGGCCTCCCCTTGCACCTCTGAGGAGAATGGGGTCCACAAGAGGTTAACAGTCATGGAGAGCATCTAGGAGGGTGTGAAAACCAGCAGTCTTTGGAGTGAAGAGGCCCAGCTCAGCTAGTGACCACACCATGCAACTTTGGATAAGGCTGCTGACCTCTCTGTGCTTCAGTGTCCCCACATGAAACATGACACTAAAGCCCTTGCCAACCCAAAGGGCAAATCAAGAGAGATGCACTGGGTGAAGCCAACCCCTCCACTGGAATCACGCGTCCCCATCCAGGCTCAGAACCAATGATTCCAAAACTTTTCAGATTAGACACCCACTCAGTGACATTCTTAATATATGCTAATATTTGTTTATAAATTATATACATGTACTTTTAAATATTAATGTTAGTGGCCTCTTGCACTTGCATTATTCGTATTATCTTTGATCTATGTTTTTTGCAGTGATTTTTTTAAGCCTTTTAGGTTTTTTGTGAGGGCTTCAGCAAAACTAAAAATAATGGTTGCTCCCACTTATATCGTCCTTACCAAGGCACTTTCCTAAATATTTTAAAGGAATTTAATCCCTGTAGCATCATCATGAGATGGGTCTTAATATTATTCCCATTAAAATGATGAAGAAATGAAAGTGGACAGAGAGTAACCCAGGGCTCATAATAGCAGAATGAGGATTCAAACCGGAACAGTCTGGCTCAGAAAGCATTAAAACACACCAGGGATGTGTCAAAAGCTTTATGTCTCAAACACTGAGCCCAGGGAAGGTGTCACCAGCAGCCTCTCCACGGTGTGAGACTCTCTTGCACTCCCAGGGTGTCCCTTTCCCTTTACTTTGTGCAACAAGATATGGGGCTGACACACAAACCAAATAAGGACACAAAGATCAAAGTGTCACTATTTTAAGAATTTTTAAAATTCAATTATTTCAATTAAAATGGAGGTTATAGTCCTGTCTTTTCATGCCCCACTTTGGAAGCCACTGCTCAGAAGAGGTGGGGGAGAGGATAACACAGCGTCGGGACCACCAGAGGGCGCCCTAAACCACCGGCCCTAAAGGGAGAGGGCCGAACCTGTCTGCAGCACTCACGACCTGAACGCCTGTAACAAGGCCATCTGCCGAGTTTGCTTTTCACATTCTCATTAGCCATCAGGCTCACCCAGTATGAAAGATGGGCCTGTCTTTCTTAGCTCCAAATACTTCTCGGGGCTGGGCCTGCGATAGGGAGCTGGGTTAGTTACTCTCCGCCAATAGCCGGGTAGGGTAATGACAACGAAATCCTCAGGGAGTCACAGAGCTAGAAGGTACCATCAGGGAGCGTCACCTTCACCTGCTGCCTCCACATCTACCACCTCCTGGAGACAGGTTTTTAAAGACCTTCTTTTTTTTTTTTCTTGAATTTTTGAATTTTCTTTTATTTATTTTTTTATACAACAGGTTCTTATTAGTTATCCATTTTATACATATTAGTGTATACATGTCAATCCCAATCTCCCAATTCATCCCAACCCCCACCCGCCTCCCCCACGCCACTTTCCCCCCTTGGTGTCCATACGTTTGTTCTCTACATCTGTGTCTCAATTTCTGCCCTGCAAACTGGTTCCTCTGTACCATTTTTTTAGGTTCTACATATATGCGTTAATATACGATATTTGTTTTTCTCTTTCTGACTTACTTCACTCTGTATGACAGTCTCTAGATCCATCCATGTCTCTACAAATGACCCAATTTCGTTCCTTTTTATGGCTGAGTAATATTCCGTTGTTTATATGTACCACATCTTCTTCATCCATTTGTCTGTCAATGGACATTTAGGTTGCTTCCATGTCCTGGCTATTGTAAATAGTGCTGCAATGAACACTGGGGTACATGTGTCTTTTTGAGTTATGGTTTTCTCTGGGTATATGCCCAATAGTGGGATTGCTGGGTCATATGGTAATTCTATTTTTAGTTTTTTAAGGAACCTCCATACTGTTCTCCATAGTGGCTGTATCAATTTACATTCCCACCAACAGTGCAAGAGGGTTCCCTTTTCTCCACACCCTCTCCAGCATTTGTTGTTTGTAGATTTTCTGATGATGCTCATTCTAACTGGTGTGAGGTGATACCTCATTGTAGTTTTGATTTGCTTTTCTCTAATAATTAGTGATGTTGAGCAGCTTTTCATGTGCTTCTAGGCCATCTGTATGTCTTCTTTGGAGAAATGTCTATTTAGGTCTTCTGCCCATTTTTGGATTGGGTTGTTTGTTTCTTTAATATTGAGCTGAATGAGCTGTTTATATATTTTGGAGATTAATCCTTTGTCCGTTGATTTGTTTGTAAATATTTTCTCCCATTCCGAGGGTTGTCTTTTCATCTTGTTTATGGTTTCCTTTGCTGTGCAAAAACTTTTAAGCTTCATTAGGTCCCATTTGTTTATTTTTGTTTTTATTTCCATTACTCTAGGAAGTGGATCAAAAAAGATCTTGCTGTGATTTATGTCAAAGGGTGTTCTTCCTATGTTTTCCTCTAAGAGTTTTATAGTGTCCGGTCTTACATTTAGGTCTCTAATCCATTTTGAGTTTAATTTTGCGTATGGTGTTAAGGAGTGTTCTAATTTCATTCTTTTACATGTAGCTGTCCAGTTTTCCCAGCACCACTTATTGAAGAGACTGTCTTTTCTCCATTGTATATCCTTGCCTCCTTTGTCATAGATTAGTTGACCATAGGTGCGTGGGTTTATCTCTGGGCTTTCTATCCTGTTCCATTGATCTATATTTCTGTTTTTGTGCTGGTACCATATTGTCTTGATTACTGTAGCTTTGTAGTATAGTCTGAAGTCAGGGAATCTGATTCCTCCAGCTCCGTTTTTTCCCCTCAAGACTGCTTTGGCTATTCGGGGTCTTTGGTGTCTCCATACAAATTTTAAGATTTTTTGTTCTATTTCTGTAAAACATGCCATTGCTAGTTTGAGAGGGATTGCACTGAATCTGTAGACTGCTTTGGGTAGTATAGTCATTTTCACAATGTTGATTCTTCCAATCCAAGAACATGGTATATCTCTCCATCTGTTTGTATCATCTTTCATCAGTGTCTTATAGTTTTCTGAGTACAGGTCTTTTGTCTCCCTAGGTAGGTTTATTCCTAGGTATTTTATTCTTTTTGTTGCAATGGTAAATGAGAGTGTTTCATTAATTTCTCTTTCAGATTTTTCATCATTAGTGTATAGGGATGCAAGAGATCTCTGTGCATTAATCTTGTGTCCTGCAACTTACCAGATTCATTGATTAGCTCTAGTA
This sequence comes from Eschrichtius robustus, assembly GCF_028021215.1. Lineage (NCBI taxonomy): Eukaryota > Metazoa > Chordata > Mammalia > Artiodactyla > Eschrichtiidae > Eschrichtius > Eschrichtius robustus. The sequence goes on from NC_090839.1 coordinate 33,692,217, forward strand.
GTTTTCTGGTGGCATCTTTAGGATTCTCTATGTATAGTATTATGTCATCTGCAAACAGTGACAGTTTTACTTCTTCTTTTCCAATTTGTATTCCTTTTATTTCTTTTTCTTCTCTTATTGCCGTGGCTAGGACTTCCAACAGTATGTTGAATAATAGTGGTGAGAGTGAACATCCTTGTCTTGTTCCTGATCTTAGAGGAAATACTTTCAGTTTTTCACCATTGAGAATGATGTTTGCTGTGGGTTTGTCGTATATGGCCTTTATTATGTTGAGGTAGGTTCCCTCTATGCCCACTTTCTGGAGCGTTTTTATCATAAATGGGTATTGAATTTTATCAAAAGATTTTTCTGCATCTATTGAGATGATCATATGGTTTTTATTCCTCAATTTGTTAATATGGTGTGTCACATTGATTGATTTGCATATATTGAAGATTCCTTGCATCCCTGAGGTAAATCCCACTTGATCATGTTGTATGATCCTTTTAATGTGTTGTTGGATTCTGTTTGCTAGTATTTTGCTGAGGATATTTACATCTATATTTATCAGTGATATTGGTCTGTAATTTTCATTTTTGTAGTCTCTTTGTCTGCTTTTGGTATCAGGGTGCTGGTGGCCTCATATAATGAGTTTGGGAGTGTTCCTTCCTCTGCAATTTTTTGGAAGAGTTTGAGAAGGATGGGTGTTAGCTCTTCTCTAAATGTTTGATAGAATTCACCTGTGAAGCCATCTGATCCTGGACTTTTGTTTGTTGGAATTTTTTTTTTAATTTATTCTTTATTCTTTTTTTTTAATTTTATTTATTTATTTTTGGCTGTGTTGGGTCTTCGTTTCTGTGCAAGGGCTTTCTCTAGTTGCGGCGAGTGGGGGCCACTCTTCATTGCGGTGCACAGGCCTCCCACTGCCGCGGCCTCTCCTGTTGTGGAGCACAGGCTCCAGACGCGCAGGCTCAGTAGCTGCGGCTCACGGGACCAGTTGCTCCATGGCATGTGGGATCCTCCCAGACCAGGGCTCGAACCCGTGTCCCCTGCATTGGCAGGCAGATTCTCAACCAGTGTGCCACCAGGGAATCCCTGGAATATTTTCAATCACAGTTTCAATTTCATTACTTGTGATTGGTCTGTTCATATTTTCTATTTCTTCCTGGTTCAGTCTTGGAAGGTTATACCTTTCTAGGAATTTGTCCATTTCTTCCAGATTGTCCATTTTATTGGCATAGACTTGCTTGTAGTCATCTCTCAGGATGCTTTGTATTTCTGCAGTGTCTGTTGTAACTTCTCCTTTTTCATTTCTAATTTTATTGATTTGAGTCCTCTCCCTCTTTTTCTTGATGAGTCTGGCTAATGGTTTATCAATTTTGTTTATCTTCTCAAAGAATCAGCTTTTAGTTTTATTGATCTTTGCTATTGTTTTCTTTGTTTCTATTTCATTTATTTCTGCTCTGATCTTTATGATTTCTTTCCTTCTGCTAACTTTGGGTTTTGTTTGTTCTTCTTTCTCTACTTCCTTTAGGTGTAAGGTTAGATTGTTAATTTGAGATGTTTATTGTTTCTTGAGGTAGGATTGTATTGCTCTAAACTTCCCTCTTAGAACTGCTTTTGCTGCATCCCATAGGTTTTGGATCGTCGTGTTTTCATTGTCATTTGTTTCTAGGTATTTTTTGATTTCCTCTTTGATTTCTTCAGTGATCTCTTGGTTATTTAATAACGTATTGTTTAGCCTCCGTGTGTGTGTGTTTTTTACGTTTTTTCTCTGTAATTGATTTCTAATCTCATAGCATTGTGGTCAGAAAAGATACTTGATATGATTTCAATTTTCTTAAATTTACTGAAGCTTGATTTGTGACCCAAGATGTGGTCTATCCTGGAGAATGTTCCGTGCACACTTGAGAAGAAAGTGTAATCTGCTGTTTTTGGATGGAATGTCTTATAAATATTAATCAAATCTATCTGTTCTATTGTGTCATTTAAAGCTTGTGTTTCCTTATTAATTTTCTGTTTGGATGATCTGTCCATTGGTGGAAGTGAGGTGTTAAAGTTCCCCAGTATTACTGTGTTACTGTTGATTTCCTCTTTTATAGCTGTTAGCAGTTGCCTTATGTATTGAGGTGCTCCTATGTTGGGTGCATATAAATTTATAATTGTTGTATCTTCTTCTTGGATTGATCCCTTGATCATTATGTAGTGTCCTTCCTTGTCTCTTGTAACATTCTTTATTTTAAAGTCTATTTTATCTGATATGAGTATTGCTACTCCAGCTTTCTTTTGATTTCCATTTGCATGGAATATCTTTTTCCATCCCTTCAATTGCAGTCTGTATGTGTCCCTAGGTCTGAAGTGAGTCTTTTGTAGACAGCATATATATGGGTCTTGTTTTGGTATCTGTTCAACGAGCCTGTGTCTTTTGGTTGGAGCATTTAATCCATTCACATTTAAGGTAATTATCGATATATATGTTCCTGTTACCATTTTCTTAATTGTTTTGGGTTTGTTTTTGTAGGTCCTTTTCTTCTCTTGTGTTTCCCACTTAGAGAAGTTCCTTTAGCATTTGTTGTAGAGCTAGTTTGGTGGTGCTGAATTCTCTCAGCTTTTGCTCGTCTGTAAAGCTTTTGATTTCTCCATCGAATCTGAATGAGATTCTTGCCAGGTAGAGTAATCTTGGTTGTAGGTTCTTCCCTTTCATCACTTTAAATATGTCATGCCAGTCCCCTCTGGCTTATAGAGTTTCTGCTGAGAAATCAGCTGTTAACCTTATGGGAGTTCTTTTGTATGTTATTTGTCACTTTTCCCTTGTTGCTTTCAATAATTTTTCTTTGTCTTAATTTTTGCCCATTTGATTACTATGCGCCTTGGCCTGTTTCTCCTGGGGTTTACCCTCTATGGGACTCTCCATGCTTCCTGGACTTAGGTGGCTATTTCCTTTCCCGTGTTAGGGAAGTTTTTGACTATAATCTCTTCAAATATTTTCTCGGGTCCTTTCTCTCTCTCTTCCCATTCTGGGACCCCTGTAATGTGAATGTTGTTGTGTTTAATGTTGTCCCAGAGGTCTCTTAAGCTGTCTTCATTTCTTTTCATTCTTTTTTCTTTATTTTTTTCTGCAGCAGTGAATTCCACCATTCTGTCTTCCAGGTCACTTATCCGTTCTTCTGCCTCAGTTATTCTGCTATTGATTCCTTCTAGTGTATTTTTCGTTTCAGTTATTGTATTGTTCATCTCTGTTCGTTTGTTCTTTAATTCTTCTAGGTCTTCGTTAAATATTTCTTGCATCTTCTCGATCTTTGACTCCATTCTTTTTCCGAGGTCCTGGATCATCTTCACTATCAGTATTCTGAATTCTTTTTCTGGAAGGTTGCCTATCTCCACTTCATTTAGTTGTTTTTCTGGGGTTTTATCTTGTTCCTTCATCTGGTATATAGCCCTCTGCCTTTTCATCTTGTCTATCTTTCTGTGAATGTGGTTTTTGTTCCACAGGCTGCAGGATTGTAGTTCTTCTTGCTTCTGCTGTCTGTCCTCTGGTGGATGAGACTATCTATAAAGACCTTCTTTAATGATTTCAGGGTGAAGCGTCTGTCAGGACATTCTGCTTTAAAAAAAACTCTAACCCACACACTCACACATCATCCGAACCTCTGAGGCTAGCATGAATGACTTTTTGCTTTGGGACTGCTTTTGATCACCCTAACCTTGACTCTCCAAGGTGTCCTCTCAGGCTGGGCGGGTGTGGAATGTGGAAGTGGTGAAGCAGAGTGTGAGGTAGAACAGGGGGCTAGCAAGCGAAGCTTCATCTGCTGCTCCCCATTGCTCGCATTACCGCAGGAACCAGTGCTTTCACTACCGCCTGAACCATATATCCCCCCCACACCTCCCCCTACACACACACACCTCCTACCCGGGAAAAATTGTCTTCCAGGAAACCGGTCCCTGGGGACTGCTGAGGAAAGAGCTCTGACAGGTTCACTCCCCCTAGGCCCAGGGACTAAGAGTGTTACTCACCTCAGTGTTACCTGCATCTTGTATTCCTTTCCACCAAGGGGAGGGCAATGCCAAATCCCAGAAAATACCTTGGGTGAGCTTGCAGCATTAGAAGTCAGGGCTTCATGCTTATGCGAATAGAAAAGACCATTCATTAGTTCATTCAGTGCAACAGAGAAGAATGTCTTGACCATGAGGGATACAGCAGTGAAGGAGACTGAAGAGAGCTCTGTTTTCTGGGAGCTTCCATTTTAGAGGGGGAGACAGACAACATACAGATAAACAAGAAATGTTTTACAGAACTGAGTGAAGTTGATGAAACAGACAGATAACAAGGCACTGAGGAAAGGTTGTATCTTGATTTGGGACATTGCTACATGGATGTATACATTTGTCAAAACTCTCTAAGCTGTACATTTAAGATTGGTACATTTCATTGTATGCAGATTTTATCTTAATAAAGAAAACTTTCTTAAATAATGAAAAGAGGGCTTCCCTGGTGGTGCAGTGGTTGAGAGTCTGCCTGCCAATGCAGGGCACGTGGGTTCGAGCCCTGGTCTGGGAGGATCCCACATGCCACAGAGCGGCTGGGCCCGTGAGCCACGATTGCTGAGCCTGCGCATCTGGAGCCTGTGCTCCGCAACAAGAGAGGCCGCGATGGTGAGAGGCCTGCTCACCGCGATGAGGAGTGGCCCCCGCTTGCCACAACTAGAGAAAGCCCTCGCACAGAAATGAAGACCCAACACAGCCAAAAGTAAATAAATAAATAAATTTTAAAAAAAAAATGAAAAGAGTGACTGGAGAAGGAAGACATTACTAGGGTGATCAGGATGGCCTCTTTGCAGGGGGACATCAGAGCTGAGACTTGAAAATGAGAATGAGCTAGAATGAGAATGAGCTAGTTAGCCATGGTAACTATGCAGCCAAGACACTTCAGGAAGAGAAACCCATGTGTTCAAATGGCCCAAGTTGAGAATGTGTTGGTGGCATGAGAAGGAAAGCATGAGCAAGGGAAGAAGGAGGGCAGGTGTGTGAGATGAGCTTAAGGAGGTAGCCAAGGGCTGGTGATGAGGGCCTTGAAGACTGTGTAGGAGTTCATTGTAAGTGCAGCTGGAAGCCAGTGGGGGACAGGTTAGAGGAAAGAGAGCTCCCGAGCCTGATGGGCCCCAGGGCCATCTCCAGGCAGAGTCTACGGAAGAGGGAGGAGGAAGCAGCCAAGCCAAGAAGCTACCTGAGAACTAATGGTAGGAGTGGCCTGGACAGCAGGTAGGCAACTGGGGTCCAAGTTGTCCAGGGTGGGCATTGTGGCCACAGGTGGAAAATACAGCAGGGAAAAGGCAGGACCTAGACAAGTCAGAAAGATCCAGGTTCACTTGGAGGGCTCCGAGGCCTCCTCAAAGTTGCCCCCAAACACCTAAATGACCTGGACTCCTTAGAGAAAGAAAACCTCAGCTGAATATTTGAGATGGGGCCATCTGTTGTCATCTGAGAATGGAGGCAACCTCACCAAGGTGAAACAAGTTGGAGCTAATTGCTTGGGCAGGAGCAAGAAAATAGAGGGGCAATTTCAGCTTGTCATTCAGGCTTGCAAAGAGAAGGGCTCCTCCCCTGGGACACACTGTCTTTCCAGAGATGAAAACACCCTTTTTCTCATCTCTCTGTGTCTCGGGTCTTAATTGATTCCAGTGTTAAATGAATGACAGAGGAAAAGAACCAAAGCTTCCTCAGTTCACTAATTGCTTTGGGAATTACCCATAATTTTATGGTGGCCTTGAGATGGCCTAGAAGAAGGGAATGAGCTTTGAGAAGTGTGGGTGCTGGGAGCTGGGGGTCTGGGGTCAGCCTTGCCTTGGCCTTGTTTCTCTCATCTTTGTTTTTCATGGCTGGGCAGTGTTCCAGGCTTCAAAGTTATGCATTTTCTTGTCTGCTAAACAGGGTCATACAACCGACTGTGGGCATCATTTTTGTCTAACTTCACTTTTTCCAAAGTAGTCCAGGCTTTCCATAGTGTAGTAGGTTGAAATTCCCCCCAAAATATAAGGTCCTGATCCCTGAAACCTATAAATGTTATCTTATATGGAAAAAAGGTCTTTGCAAATGTGATTAAGTTAAGGATTTTGAAAGGGGGAAATTATGGTGGAATATTTATGTGGGCCTTAGATAAATTCCTGGAGTGGAGGAGAAAGGCCTTTCTATTTAGGGCATCCAGGAAATTGCAAGATGAAGAAATGCAGAAACAAGTTTACAAAAGTGTGGAATAGCTTAAATATTTACATCTAACAAATTGTCACTGTTTTTTTTTTTACCTTGAGAATAGGAAGCATGTATTTCTTTTTTTATTGGAGTATAATTGCTTTAGAATGTTGTGTTAGTTTCTACTGTACAGTGAACTGAATCAGCTATATGTATACATATATCCCTACAACAACTTCATGTAGCAGACATTGTTCGTATCGCCTGTTATTTCTGTGTACGTACACCTGACCACTAACAGCCAGCACCTGCGTCTCTTGGCCACCAGAGTCTGTTCTGCCTGTGTGCACTGCAAGTCAGATATGCTGGGGAATTAATGGCTCCCTCTCCCCCAAGAGCAGCCCCCTACCAATGCCTGATGAAAGTTGGTGTACCCTTCAGTGGGAGAACTCTGAGGTGTGCTCTACCCTGGCTCCCAGAGGTCTTCAGTGGGATTGAGCTGTAGTTGCCCATGGTGGTAACTTAATTGATAACGCACCCTATAATGGCTTCCTTCCCTTCCCCACTCCACTTCCAGTCTTTCTTGGAATCACCTCCCAAATAAACGTCTAGTCCTCAAATCCAGGACTTAGAGTCGCCTTCTGGAGGAACCCAAACTAAGACACTATTGTATATCATCTAGTGATAATGTTAAAAGCATATAATTACGGCCCTTCATTAATTTGAACATGAGCCAAATGGCCCTGCTGGTCCTGATGGAAGCTCCAAATAGGCAGGAGATAGAGCATTAACTCTGGATATGACAGGTCAAAGCTGACCCAAGCCATTGGTTTGAAGATGCTAGAATGTGTAACCAGTATGGAAAGAGTCACTGGTGTGAAAAGGACCACATGGGCCTCTGGTCAGTCATGTAGCCAGATGCCTACAAGCATCTCTCTACAGATGCCTCTTGTAGAGAAGAGGCACTCCCCTGCTCAGGCCTCAGGAGAGAATGATGTTCTGCTTCCTCCCCACCTTCCAGGGCCCTGGGGCACCCAGGTGCCTAGCTGAGCGGGATGGGTTGTATCCTATTGGATAAGGGCTTGCACTTCAACCACCACGGCTGGAATGGTGAAGATGCAGGTGCAATGATGGTGGCAGTGGGATGAATCATAACTTTATTCCAGGGAAGAAGTGAGTCATTGGGACTGGGGTAATCAGAGTCTGGAGAGGCCATCCATAAGGTGTCTCTTCCACTGCCTGTTAGGGTTTAGGATTGCTGACTCATTACTGTCAAGTTTATTAGAGTTGTTAGCATTAATGTCACTGAGACTGGGAAAGTCAGGCTCATTAGATCTAGGCTCCATTGAAACTCTTTCAGGTTAATTTGGGTTTGGGATAATTTTGGATCAATTAGAATTGTTTAAGGAATCTGTAATTTAAGTGTACTTAGGATTTCTTGGGTTTTTATGGTCTTTTGGACTGAAAGGGTTTAGAGTCATTTAAAGCAAATTTGGATTTTTAAGGTGCTTTAGGTAGGTGTAAGGTCTAAAATCTTTTACAGTCTATTGTGATCCTTAGGGCCATGTAGAGCTGTTTGAGTTAGTTTAGGGTCACATGGGATAATTTGGGGCTTAGGATTTTAAGCATCATTTAAGAAACCTAAGGATGTTTAGTACTGTTTAGGATTTAGGGTCTAGTTTTGTTTAGGATCTTTGAGGACATTTTAGAATGTAGGGTTGTTTTAGTTTTCTTAGGATCCTTTGGGGCCATCCAGGTTTATGTGACTTCTGTCCTTGTTGTTCAGAGTGTGATTTGTGAACCAGCAACAATGGCATCCCCTGAGAGTCTGATAGTAAGGCAGGGTCTCAAGCCCCACCTCAGATCTACAGAATCAACATCTTGACAAGATTCCCCCCAAGAAGACCTCTCTTCTAGGATAGTGCAGGGTCATTTGGGACCATTTCCAGTCATTAGAGCTTTAGGGTTTTTAGACGCATTAGCCATTGGGTCATTGAAATTATTGGATTCTTTAAAGTCCTTAGAATTAGGGTCATTTTCATCATTCAGGATATTTCATGTATTTAGAGTTAGGATCATTTAGGAGTCAAAATATTGAAGGTCTTCTAGAGATTTCCAGTGTTTAGCTTCTACTTGGATTGCTTAGAGTTTTTGAAGGATGTTTTATATCATTTGGCATCATTTAAAGTCATTGGCATTCACTTAGGGCTTAAGTCATTTTGAGTAATTTATGCCTCTTCAGGATCTTCAAGATTGTTTGAAGTCGTAGGCCATTTCAGGTATTTAGGATCACCAAGGGTTTAGGATCATTTGCAGTAATTTATGGTCCATTTGCAGTGATTCATGGCCCATCGGATAGTTTGGGATGATCTAAAGTCATTTTAGGGAGTTCCCTAGTGGCCTAGTGGTTAGAATTCCAGGCTTTTACTGCCATGGTCATGAGGCACAGCCAAAAAAAAAAAAAGAAAAGAAAAGAAAAGTCATTTTAAGAGGGATTATAGTGATTGTGATAAAGAATTTGGGTCAAGATCTTGAGGTTGTTAGCCTTGGTGGTCTTCGCATTTTGAGGTCTTTGTGTTTGGGGTACATCTGGATATTCATTTGTTCATTGCACAAATATTATCAAGGTGCCTACCAAGAGTCATGTCCTACTCTGGGTGTTGAGGTTACCCTCATAGAGTTTGGGTTCTAGTGGAGAAAATAAATAAATCATCGATGCTACCTGAAGTTCAAAACCACTGGCATGCGATTTACAAGGATCTTCAGAATCCTCGAGTTTTTCTAGGGTGGGGAGATTCTAAGGGCATTTTAGGATCACTTAAGATCATTTGAGTTATTTTAGTATTATTTATTGTTGGAAGAGTGTGCATATCTTTTTAGGGTGCTGGTAGATACCTGATTAAATTTATCAATTTATTTGATAATTATCTGAGTCACTCCAGGAAGAATCTTCAATGCCACTATCCCCAGACATCATCTTCCCTAAAGCCCTTGGGAAAAGTGCTTTGTGGGAATGTAGGTCAACCCTCCTGGCTCAGACTTCCAGGTGCATGAGACAGGATAGGGAAATAGGGAGTGTCCTGTGTGCTACAGTGGGATGAAGCACACATTTATCCAGAATCTACCATAAAAGGCTTTGATTAGCCAAGCAGGCCTTGCTTCTGGTACCCAATTCTTAATAAAGAGAACTTCAGAATATAAGAAACTGAAAGCAGAGCAATCTGATGGTATATTCTGGCGAACCTCAGGTTTCCAGAATTTATGATAGGCATTTTTTTTCTCCTTTTGAAAGCTTTTGCTTGTCCAGTTCCTGAAAGGAGCATTGAGAGTACAATTAGAAAGTGAGTTTGGTGTCCAGGGTGACTGAGACTAAACACAGGGAGCTCCCGAGTTTCTCACATGGAGACTCCAGCCTTCAGCACACTCAAGACATCAGAGTGGCTGGTTTTCTCAAAGACCTTAGAACTATGGATGTGATCTTTCCATTCTGGTGTCTGTATGTGTGTGTGTGTGGTGCGTGTACATTGCAAACACACACACACATATGGTTTTGGCATATAGAGACTGCATTTCAGTTGCACGATGGGCCTCGTGTTACAACGGGATTTTGAAGTCTTGTGCTTGGAGAAAACTGACACTGGCAGGGAGATGAGGGCCTAGCTGGCTTTAATCCTCTGGCCATTGTTTTCATTTTTTTTGTGTTTTTACATGTACATGTCCTTTTGGACACACTAAACAGGAAATTTTAATCCAAAAGCCAATGTAGGGAATTCCCTGGCAGTCCAGTGGTTCGGACTCTGAGCTTCCACTACAGGGCGCACAGGTTCCATCCTTGGTGGGGGAACAAAGATCCCCCAAGCCGCGCGCCGCCAAAAAAAAAAAAAAAGCCAGTGTAATAGAAACATAAAGAAAACATAATCTCACCACTCCAAGGTAACTTTTTTCATAGGCTTTTATATATAGGCCTGCAATGATACTGAACATGCAATTTTATTCACTTTATGTAATGTTTTCCAATGTTTCTAAATAAATTTATAATTATACTTTTAATGGCTGAATGATATCCATGTTTATGGTTTTTATTTTAACTGTAGCATTATCACAGAAGGAAAGGAGAAAGAAAGAAAAAGTCCTACTTGGCTTTGGCTTTTTTTTGATTGAGGTATACCTACTTGGCTTTTTATTGGGATTACTTAGATCAATTTGAAGAGAGTTGCTATCTTTCCAATTCATAAATGAAGTATACTTTTCCATTTTTAAATTTTATTTTCTAATCTTTTATTGCTGATACATAGAAATAAAATTAATTTGTATATATTCACATTGTTTTAGCAACCTTGTAAAATCAATTTATTATTTCTAATAATTTCTCTCTAGATTATTCTGACCGTTTTAAATTCAACTTTTATTTGTTGGTTTCTTTTAATGGGTCATGGATGTTGTAGTTTGCTCTTTTTGCTTAGTTAACTTAAGGGTTTTGGCCAAACTACTTATATTAATGTTTGTGACCACTCATGTTATTGCCAAAATTTGGTGAAGGAACTTTAACAATTTAAGTTAAACAATACATTACATTTCTGTAAGTATGTCCCTTGCCTTTAAAAATCTTTCTTTGGGGTCATTTTGGATTCCAGGCTTTTTATGGCCCCAGACATTCAATATTGGCTATGTGTGGGAGTTCTCATCAGCAGTTTGTTCCTGAAATTACACTTCAGACATCTCTGAGACATAATTATTCCCATTAGTAAGACAACCCACGCTGACCTGTTCCTTCTGATCCAAGCTTTGGCACAAGCTACCCTCCGGGAGCCCAGGTTTCTCTCAGTGGAGGATATTTTAAGAGACCCAAATCTGGGTGCTGCTGATCCCTTAGATGGTTCTGCAGACACAGGTAGTGTGACATTCAAAGCCACAAGTTAGTGCTAATGTGTCCAGTTTTAAAACTCCAAAAGAAAAATGGATTTTGCTCTAATGCAAGAACATTTAAATCAGCATTATCAAAACAGTGATATATAAAATATCCATATTATATTCTGCCTTCCACCAAAACATGGGTTTAGATTTCAGTTCTAGCCTAAAGTTTAAACTTAACATTTAGATTCCAACTTACAGCTTTACTTAAAAATCTCACATATTAAAATTGTGATAAGCTGCTTTTTGGCCAATGCATAGAGTGACCATATATATCATCCACAATGGGACATTTTGAGAGCAAAAGGGGGTGCTATTGATAATTACACTAGAGCAATGGACATAAATTGGAATTGTCCTGAGCAAACCAGGACTTACAGCCCCTACCAATGAGCCCATAGTTTTAAAACTTCTAAACTTATGTACTTATAAAGTATATATTTATAAGGTATTATTTCTATAAAGTTAATTTACATAGTTATTGTTATATAATTACATACTTAAATAATAAATAATCATTTTTATTTTGTTTGGTTGGTTTTTTTTTCTCCCCTGCATTCCCCCCACCCCCTATTTTGCTTGGTTTTAAAATGAAAAGAACAATGTCAATTTTACCCAAGTTCAATTTTCAGTAGGTTTTCTTGCATCTAAGCATTCCAGCAAAACCTACTCAAATGTATTCAGAACTTTACAGTAAAGTCTGGTGCTCACAGCAAACTCCATTCAGTAAGAGCTTCATTACCTAAAATGGATACCAATAAATTATTTCATAAAATCTGTTTTCATAAAGCAAGACAAAAACTGCCAACTCCTTTGGCAGCAGCTATTAGTATTTGTTGGGTGACTTCAGGCACTCTTTAATTCTATAAAGTTTACTGCCTGATTTGGGGTCTTGGTGGGGCCCCAAACAGACCATTTATCTTTTGTTTATGTTGCCTACATCCACATACTGTACAGCACAAAAACCTCACTGCCTTGGAAGTGTTACCTGTCTGCTCCTCTATTTCACTCAGTTTAGTTAATTCAGCACCTAAAAAGCTACTGCTTGGAGTGAAAACTCTAAATGTAAGAAATCAAAACAACAATTAAAGGGGAACCACCATTATCCAAACTTTTCTCTCTTTTTAAATACCTATAAGCATTGTTTGGCAGCATTGATAAAAATCTTGTCTTGGTTGCTACCTTTTTCTAGAGGCCAAATTATGTTGGTCACTCTTTTTTTTTTAATTTTATTATTATTTTTTTAATTAATTAATTTATTTATTTATTTTTGGCTGTGTTGGGTCTTCGTTTCTGTGCGAGGGCTTTCTCTAATTGCGGCAAGCGGGGGCCACTTTTCATCGCAGTGCGCGGGCCTCTCACTATCGCGGCCTCTCTTGTTGCGGAGCACAGGCTCCAGACGCACAGGCTCAGTAGTTGTGGCTCACGGGCCCAGTTGCTCCGCGGCATGTGGGATCTTCCCAGACCAGGGCTCGAACCCGTGTCACCTGCATTGGCAGGCGGATTCTCAACCACTGCACCACCAGGGAAGCCCTGTTGGTCACTCTTTATGCTCCATGGCCAGATTTCCTAGAAAGACAACTGTCAATCACATATTTAAATGTTATGAACCAGCCACACAACCTCTCTCTGTGTTAGAGTTCTCCAGAGAAACAGAACCAATAGGATGGAGAGAGATGATAGATAGATATAGATAGGGATCTACTTTAAGGAATTGGCTCATGCAATTGTGAGAGCTGGGAAGTCCAAAATCTGAAGGGTAGGCTGGCCATCTGGAGGCCCAGAGAAGAGCCAATGTTGCAGCTGGAGTCCAAAGGCAGACTGGAGGCAGAATTCCCTCTCCCTCAGGTGAGTCAGTGTTTTTCTGTTACAGCCTTCAATTGATTGGATAAGGCCCACCCACATTATGGAGGGTAATTTGCTTTACTCAAAGTCTATTGATTTAAATGTTACTCTCATTTAAAAATACCATCACAGCAATACCCAGACTAGTGTTTGACCAAATATCTGGGTACCATGACCTAGCCAAGTTGCACATAAAATTAACCATCACACTTGCCTCACACCATAGCGTGGAACTTGGGCCCTAGTCTAAAGGTCTTAGGCTTGGCAACCCCTGGGGGGCTGTGCCTCCAACAGAGGCAAGCCCAGATCCCCAAACCCTAACAGTGGCTTGGCCATTTTACAGATGAGGAAACCAAGTCCTAGAAAAAGGTTCAGTGAATTGGCCCCAACAAGCCAAGGGTAGAGTTAGGACAAAAATCCAGCCTCACTGAATAGCTGTTCCCAGCTGTTTCTACAATTCTTGGCTCCACCAGGGCCTGAACTCAAGATTCATAGGGAATATTCTCATTTCACTTCCTTTTTGGAACATTAGAACCAAGTCTGACTGCAGTCAAACCATAAACTCTGAAAAGAAAATCAAAGCGTCTCCTGGATGCACCTTCACTTTCCCATCCCCAACCCTCCTGTAATGCAGCGGACACACACACACCTGTCCACCGGGGACTTCTCTTTGAAAGTGCTTTATTCAACAAGATCTAAGTCAGGTGCTTTAAAACATATCAAAATGTTACAGAAATTCACAGCTCCCTACTGAGGACTTGCCAAGTTACATTAAGATACCTAAACACATCAGTTTATAACTTCAGAACCAAACATTGAATGAGGTCATGTACCATTGCTCGAAAAGCAAGTTATGATTAAGAAAAAAGATACTTCACAAAGCTAAATCAAGTGAGGAAACCCTTAAGAAACACTAGCGGTAACACACCAGAAACCATCAGCCTGGGAAACAGGTCTGCGATTGCCAGGGAGACTCCACAGGAAAACTGAGGCTCTCCTTTCACAGCTTGTCCATGTCTGGTGCCTGGCTATAACACAGGGGGCGCTGTCACCTCCCATGACAGGGTAAACACTGTCAATTCCCTATGAAAGAAGGGGTGCCACATTTGTCTTTATTTTTACCTCTCTAGAAGATCATTCCTCAACTCATCTGCCTCCAACAAGAAGACTTCATGTAAAACAATTTTCGTAGAGGCTTGACTCGAGAATTTGTACTGCTGCAACAGGTGTTCAAGGAGATCTCTGCTTCCTACCTTGGCCCTCACATCATGGTTTTGTCGCTATGAGGCACTGGAATTCCTTTGTTCATATAGGAATTTCTCTTGGAGATGTATCTATGGCACCACGTTCTGTGTGCTACAGAGCTTTGAAATAGTTTTGTTTTTTAAAGAGAGCGTCTCTTTTCTTAAGAGTGCTTCCTGCCTTTCTCTGGTCCATTTCTCCTTCCAACCTCCTAACGCTGAAATAACAGCCCAACTCCAAAGAAAAGAATTCTTGCCAAGACATGTTTGCATCAGAGAACAGAGTTTGTTTCTTGAGTGTTTTTGTTTGTTTGTTTTGGTCTTTATATCCTAAAGTCTTATCTACAGAGATGATAAAATGTCTTTATCTGGAGGTCCCTAGGAGAGAGTATTGTTTTCTTTCTGGTAGAGAGGAGGGAAGGGTAAAAATATTTCTCCTTGAAGTCTCAGACCAAAACCTCAACCTCAGGGCTCAGCATTTGTCACAGGGGTAGGTGGCTAATCCAAGATCCTCCCACCTCAACCTCAACTCACAAAGTCCACAAGTCTGGAGACCAGTGTACACATTCCTCACCAGTTTGCACAGGCAAACCTATTGTTTGTGCTTTTCAATCCCTCCCCAAGGTAACCACTCCCCCTCCCCCCACAATTTAACTCCTCGCCTTCCCACTAATGTGATGATTAAGAATGTGACCTTGTGCTTAATTCCATCATCACCAGGGGGACTGGATCCCCTTCCCAATGATAAACTCAGGTTTTTCCTTCATTTGATCACCTTGTAACATAAGCCCCTGGAAAAAGACTCAGATGTGGCTATGCCGCTTTTCACAAGTGAGGAAAAAACCTGTAAATTGGCCTTTTTGTTCTTCACACGATTTCAGGTTCATTGCACACAATTACATAAACCCACACAAATCAGTCCAGGAGTTCAAAGCTGCAAGGCCATGTGATACCAGTGAGAAAATCCAGCTCCACATCACAGCAGAGGGTCTCTATTTCAGTTGCTGCTATTTCAAAGAACCTTTCCAAAATTCCTGACTGGGTCATTAGTATGTGAGAAATGATTTCTAAACAGGCTGAGCCAAAATGGAAAAGTGCTGCCTGCATTAAGTGGAATGTATCATGTAAGATGCGATTTCCCCTCAATTCCTCCCCAACCCCCCATCTCTAAAAAGCCAAGGCTACCTCAGTATCACTTTCTGAGAAAGTGATCTGGCAAATCTGACATTTTGCAACATTCCCATATTTACCACTATCATATTGCTAGTGCAAATTAAAGAGAACTTTGATAAACCAAAAACGGCTGTCCAATAAAAGTTAGCCATTAGTAATTTGCTTTGTGGAAAACTTTTTCCCTAGCCACTCAAGGAGGATTACTGGGGCCAACAAAGGCTTTGAACGTTCAAAATAAAAATAACCGGAAGAAAAGTTTTCCAAGTCATTTCTCAAATGCAAAACTCAGGAAGTATGTTTGCATTCACAAAACTGCTCTTTCCCATCTGTAACAAAGGAAGCCTCTCCCCGGGCCCCCATTTTTTTCTGTGCATTTTGCAGAAGCCCACTGAGGTGTATGATTGAGGCTAAGGCCCTCCAGATTACCAGTCCATCCCCCACAGGGCTGGTGGTGCTCCCCCGAGAGGAGGTAAGCTTGCTAAGAGACCCTCAGCAAAATGCCAGGTAGCAGCATGCCATCTTCTTGAAAGTCAACAGTGAGACTACAGCTGTGAGCCATCTAAAGAGGCCATGGAAGCCACAGGGGCAGGTAGGGGGCAAGGGTGCCTGGGCAGGAACAGCTCCGCTGCAGAGGTCCACTGTCCTTGCAGGCACAGATCAGTGGCTCTTCTTTCCTCAACTGCCCAGCTCTCCAAACCTTCTTTGGAGAGGAGGTGGAGAAGAGATGGGGAGCTTCCCTACCACAACAAGGCTCAGTGTTAGGAGCTTCTGGCCTTGCTTGGTTGACCTCCACAGCCAGGCACCTGCTCCAAGCATCTATCTGTCACTCTTCAAACAGTATCAGTTGTACTGGAGCTGAGCTACCTGGCAATCTTACCAATGGGGGCCCAGAAGGACAGACTCTTCCTGCCCTTCCCCCTCCATTGGAGTCTCTCAAGATCACCCAAGTGGCTGCTCAGAGAAGCTGAGAGAGAAGCTCCATCCTATCTACACACTTTCATGGGGCAGCCCAAAAGGTATCCCTTAACCCCACACTTGGTCGGTAGCAGGACAAGTCTTCATTCTTAGAGTCCATCTCCACACACAACGTGAGGGCAAC